>NC_135579.1:84110445-84417176 GCF_965152235.1 Eretmochelys imbricata | reverse complement strand
TCCAAAAGATAAGACTGGCAGGAGGTCTTGAGGGTGATTGGGAAGGAAATAGAGACAGAGAAGAGCAGCTTCTGCTTGGGGCTGCTCCTGGGATGTTCCCCATGGAGGTTTGGGTTCTTTGTTTCAAATTGCCGTGCTTACTTGCAGGGGTTGTTTTCCACTTTAAGTTCCTGTAGGTGAGGTTCTGTGAGAAATAGAATCTGAGTCAGTGAGGTGCGGGATGGCTGACGCCTTCATGCTCCTACCCAGCAGCCATGATAGGTCTATGTGCATTAACATGTAAACCCTGAAGCAAGTTCTAGTCCACCAAGTTCTGCTGAGACTAGGTCATCCAGCTGTATACATAGGTGACTTCAACAGCCACTATCCTGACTGGGATCATCTAACAATGATCTTGCCCTCATCCATGATGCAAAGCAGGAGTGCCCCTTCCACTCCACAAGATGGTCTCGTGAATACTCTCCTGGTTTGTGCTTGGTGTCTCTCCTGTATCACGTCAAGTCTTGGAAGACATTCCACACAGCCAACACAAATCTTCTATTACCCACATCTGCTGATAAATCCCCGTCATTAGAACCTTTAACAAACCAAGATGGAACTTCAGGAAGAAGTTCACAGATGCTCTAGAAAAAAGTGTCATCTGCATACTACCGCACATCATCCCAGTCAAGCTTTCATTCAATTCCAAAGAGCCATCTTCAAAGCCGTTTGCATATCTGTACCACACAACAGCTGTCCAGTCTACACACCATGCCTTGATGCTGAATGTGCTAAACTTCTCAGTCAGTATGAATTCTCTGATGATGCAGATTTGCTGGTCCTCTGACTGAGTCACTGGATGCTGCTAGAAGGCACAATTGGAAGAGACGACTTGGAATCTAGATGTCACTCACTCAAGTCAGAAATGCTGGAATTTAATTCGTTGTCTCAGCACAGCTCAGCAACCATCGGCCTAAGCCAACCAGCTGTTACACCAAACCAACCTGCCAGCCATCTGCTGAATGTGTCAAAGACCCCAGATGAGAACATGTCAGATGACAAGTCCATGATGAATGGTGTCAGCTCCATCGGAGAAATGACTCTCTGCAACTCACGGAGCTGTTCCCAGCCACAGACTTAGACAAAATTCTGAGTGATATTAGAATCATAGAATCATAGAATATCAGGGTTGGAAGGGACCCCTGAAGGTCATCTAGTCCAACCCCCTGCTCGAAGCAGGACCAATTCCCAGTTAAATCATCCCAGCCAGGGCTTTGTCAAGCCTGACCTTAAAAAATATTAGGAGCAGCACTGCTGCTGGCTATGACAATATATTGTTTGTGTTCTTAACACATCTCAGGACTTGTGCTCGTAAGCAGCTGGCACAGCTCTGCACATGATTGGTCAATGAAGAGCAACTTTTGAAGACCTGGTGAATGTCAAAAGTCATTGCTCTCCTGAAACCACAGAAAGACCCACATAGTGATGCAAGCTATCAACTGATATCTCTGTTGTCTGTGTCATTCAAAGTGCTGACGCATCTCATTCTTCTATGCATCGCCCCAGAAATGGAGTCAGTAGACCGAGTCAAGCAAGCGGGCTTTCGGAGAGGATGGAGCACTGTGATGAAGTGCTATTGACAACATTAATCAAAAATGGCTTTCTGAAAAACCCGAAGGCAAGAGCAGTATTTCTGGACCTGACAGCCGCGCATGACTAAGTCTGGCTCATGGTCTGGCTCTCGTTCAGGAGCACTCCCATCGTGGCTAGTCAACGTCACTGACTTTCTCCTCCACAACAGACGTTTCCAAGTACACACGGGAGACAAAGTTAGCGCCTGGAAAAGGCAACAAATCAATCTACCCAAGGTTCCGTGCTGGCACCAACACTTTTCAACCTACACACAAATGAGCTTCTGCTTATCCAGTCCTGCAAGTTCACACACACAAATGATATTTACTTAGGCATGCAAACATAGTCACTCCAAGAACTTGAAGATGCCCTCAATGCCAACTTGATTAACATGGCCAAATCCTGTAGTCAGCGGCATTTGCAACCAAATATGACCAAATCAGATTTGAATGTGTTCCATCTTTACAATGCCAGAGCAGACCAAGAACTGAATATCTTTCTCAGTGGACCTGTCTTGAAACACAAATCCTACCCAGTCTACTTCGGAGCAACCCAAGATAGATCTCTCATATCTTTATCATACAAGGAAAACTGCAGCTAAGGCTCAATCGCATAACAACCTTCTAATCAAATTGGCCAGCACTTCATGGCGAGCAAATATGCAAACTCTCCAGTCATCTCGTTTAGCCATCTGTTACTCTTCAGCAGAATATTGTGCACCAGTCTGGCTCCGTTTGTCTCACATCAAGTTGGTTGAGACACAACTGTATTCAACCATGCCTACTGTAACTGGGATGATTTGACCCACACCAGTACTGTGGCTCCCCACGTTAAACAACATCACTCCTCCACATATCTGTCATGAGGATGCTACAGCCAAAATGGTTGAGAAGAACAGAGCAAGCCCGAGCCTACCACTATACACATTCCTCTTCGACCATCCAGGAGCGCACTTGTGGTTAAGCACCCATTGTGGGCACATTTGCCTTGCCCAGATTTCTCTGTGATGTTTGTGGCATGAAGAGGGGTCTGCAGCTGATGTCAGTAACCAGTTTCTTATAACTGACCCGCGATGTTCCCTCTAATTTTTTCCATCCGTGTGTGGAATAAATTTTGTTATGTGTACCGAGGTATGTGCCTATGTGCGCGACCAGTAGAAACAAAACACCTAGATATAATATATATTTTTTAAAAGTTACCACAGAGATAATTACTTCAGCCAGGACAGGTTAGGCATTTTAGAACTCACTACTCAAAGAATTAAATTTAAGTGTAAGAGAAATAAAAATTATGAAATGCATAGACCAGTCAAAACACTAAAATAAGACACTTTGAAAGAATAAAATTACAGAGACTATATGTGCATTGCAGGAAGTACCAAGAAGTAATAACAACAATAATACAGGTATGTGTTGGGAAGTGTGTGAAAGGGACAGAGACTCTCTCTCTGTGTGTGTGTGTGTGTGTGTGAGAGAGAGAGAGAGACTGTGTGTGTGTTGGCTGCTGGGGAAAGCCGTGCACTGTCTCTTTAAGACACTCACTGAAAGCTCTCCTGCTCTGTCCTGAGCCCTGTTGTCTCCCCTCCCCTGCTCTGTGGAGATGGGGTACAGGGGGAAGGGGAAATAGAAAGAGAGACTGTGTGAGCTGGCTGTTGGGGAAATCTCAGAAACAGTGCATTCACTATCTCTTTAAGAAAGGCACTCAACCACTCACCATTCAGACACCAGACCGCAGCAGCTCCAAGTCCTTCTCAGCCAGGCTGTCCCCTCTGCCCTGCTCTGCGGAGATGGGGTACAGGAGTGGGGAGAGGGGGACACCCTGACATTAATACACACCCCCGCACAGTCAGCAGGAGGGTTCCAGCTCTCAGGAGCAGCTGCAGGATGGACCAACGTGGTGGGAGGGGCACCTGAACACATGCTGCCGGCTGTGGGTGCTCTGCTAATGAGCTGGGCGGCACTTAAATCTCTCCTGTGCAGCCACCCAAGCTCGCAGCTTACAGGGAACACAGCTGACCCAACCACATGTGTACCTGGCTTTGATTTGCGACACTGTTCATGAGCCCTTCTGAACAGATTTTGAATGGGCCGGAGTCAATGTACAGCCAGTCTTCACACCTGGGGCCAACAAGATGACCCCACATGTGGCTGTGGCTAAAGACAGACAATTTCTCACATCACTGACAACTGCCCTCTGGCCAGGTTTGATAATGGTCTGAGGGCGCTGCACTTTGCTGATGAGGCAGCCATAAATTGGCTTGACAAGCTCCACATTTGGTAAGAAGACATAAGCCCAGTGGAGACAAACATCACAGGAAGTTCCACCGTGGAAGGTAGGCTTACAGCTTCCCTCAGAGTCTGCCTGGACCAATTACGGGCTATTTAAACCCAGGAGGAGTTCCAGGAAGCATTGGATGCAACAAGGTGGGACTGCCCTGCTAGTTATAGTGATGGATGTGCTGCATGGTTTGCTCTTGAACTCCTGACCCCAGCTCTGGCTCCTGGTTCTTTGCCCGGCTCTGACCTTCAACACTGTTCCTGGCCTCTGACCATGACTGCTCTGAACACTAGGCCTGGCCACCCAAGCATGGTTGTGGCACTGTGAACCAAACGACAGCGTAGGGTTTGTGAGTCAAACCATGCAGGGTTGCACATCCCTAATCAAAACATAGTTATTTTGTCTCTGAGTCTTTTGTTGTTGTTTGGGAGTCTGGAGAGCTCAATAGCTAGCTTAGATGTGTTTGTCAGGAACCCTGAGGTCTGGCTTCCAGCAATCCCTACAGCTTTTCCACTCTTGTGCCTCTCCCTCTTTGTACCTTGTCTGTTCCTTTTGGGCTGGTTGACTCTAGTCACAATGTGTAATGTTGTCCGTGTTCTTTGCCTGGTAATGGCCTCTTCCTTGTTTATATTTCTATTTTCATGGGCCCATTGTGCTTGTTTGGTTTGCCATGTTTCTTGGGGTTTTCTTTAATCTTTATTTCCTTTTGGAGTCCTTTGTTTTATTGATATTTTCTACATTTTTTCCTTTGATTTCCTTCGCCGTTGTTTGTTTTTAGCCCTGCTTTATGTCTTTCTTGATGTCTGCGCACTCCCCTTTCTCTTTGATACATGTTGCCTCTGGTTCACTGACCGTTCTCAGCACACACTCTCTAAAGTGGCTCACTGAGTGGGAGCTGCATGGCAGCTGATGAGGAACATAACAGTGACTGAGTTATTGGGATGGAGCTGCCTTGCTCTGTGCAATCCAAGCTTTTTCACTTGAATCATAGGGAACTGGATTCCTCTCAGTGGCTTACACAGGTTGGTTCTGAGAGAGCAGGCATGAGAGCCCTGATCTAGAACTGGACATCTATAGTTACTTGAGCTGGGGTGGAGAACAAGCGAGGAAGAGAGAGAATTTTGTAGTGGGATGTGGAAGCTGTGACACTGTGGACCAACTTACATTATTTAAAATTATTTAATCGTGGTTGTTGATAGGATGAATTAAAGGAGCAGGGAGCTTGAATGTTGATCAGAAGGCAACTGTATGTCCATGCTCATTTTTATAATAAAAAAAAAATGAAAATTGAGCAAAATTTAAGTTCATTTTGGTCATGCTACAAAGCCCTAAGCTTTGCCATTTCAAGGCATTTCAAGTACTAAATGTGTATACCTAATATTGTCCTCTCACACTCTGTGTCTTTGGTGTGTAGCACAGTAAATGCAGTCACGGAAATACAATTTGAGACTTGGGTATGTCTAAACTGCAAAGCATATACAAAAGCAAAAACCCACAGCAGCAGGTCTCTGAGCCTGGGTCAAATGACTCAGGCTCACAGGGCTTACCCTATGGGGCTAAAAATAGCAGTGTAGACATTCCCACTTGGGCTGGACCAAAGGCTCTGAGACCCATTATTCATTCCCGTTGCCCAGCAAGCTGTGTGTACCGTTTACAGCCTAAACTCAAACATGCAGATTCTAAGTTAGATGTAGAAGGCAGGAAGGGAAATACAACCTAGAGGGAGCCACTATAAGGTGGATGCATAACTGGTTGGAAAACTGTTCCCAGAGAGTAGGTATCAGTGGTTCACAGTCATGCTGGAAGGGCATAATGAGTGGGGTCCCGAAGGGATCAGTTCTGGGTCTGGTTCTGTTCAAGATCTTCATCAATGATTTAGATAATGGCACAGAGAGTACGCTTATCAAGTTTGCGGACAATACCAAGCTGAGAGGGGTTGCATGTGCTTTTGGACAAACTGGAGAAATGGTCTGAAGTAAATAGGAAGAAATTCAATAAGGACAAATGCAAAATACTCCATTTAGGAAGAAACAGTCAGTTGCACACATACAAAATGGGAAATGACTGCCTAGGAAGGAGTAGTGTGGAAAAGGATCTGGAGGTCATAGTGGACCACAAGCTAAATATGAGTCAACAGTGTAACACTGTTGCAAAAAAAGCAACCATCTTTCTGGGATGTATTAGCAGGAGCGTTGTAAGCAAGACACAAGAAATAATTCTTCTGCTCTACTCCGCGCTGATTAGGCCTCAACTGGAGTATTATGTCCAGTTCTGGGCAAGTTTCAGAAAGATGTGGACAAATTGGAGAAAGTCCAGAGAAGAGCAACAAAAAATGATTAAAGGTCTAGAAAAAACATGACCTATGAGGGAAGATTGAAAAAAATGGGTTTGTTTAGTCTGGAAAAGAGAAGACTGAAAGGGGACATGATAACAGTTTTCAAGTACATAAAAGGATGTTACAAGGAGGAGGGAGAAAAATTGTTCTTCTTAACCTCAGGGTAGGACAAGAAGCAATGGGCTTAAATTGCAGCAAGGGAGGTTTAGGTTGGACATAAGGAAAAACTTCCTGTCAGGGTGGTTAAGAACTGGAATAAATTGCCTAGGGAGATTTTGGAATCTCATCATTGACTCACTTGCTCTTAAAAATCTCCAAACACCTGTCAGGGATGGTCTAGATAATACTTAGTCCTGCCATGCATGCAGGGGACTGGACTAGATGACTTCTTGAGGTCCCTTCCAGTCCTATGATTGTATGATTCCTAAATTTCAGATTGGGAAGAGCAGTACTCTAGACTGTCAAAGATTCTAAAGCCTAATAGGAAAAGCTCCAAAATTAAGATTAAATAATCTCCTGTCGCTGAAATGGTTTAGTGTGTGTGACTATGAACATCTGTTTGATCCAATGATTTTTGCCTCCAATGTGTTTGCCTCCTCCAGGCTTTGAATACTGCAAAGCATTCTAGATGCGTCAGCCAATCCAAAGCACATCACCCCTATCTGAGTGAGGTGAGCTATCATGGGTACATCACACCTTTGCTCAGATACACTGGATGCCGGATCAAGTTTTGGTTCCAGTCTTAAAACCTGAACAGTCTGGGAACCTGTTGTTGGCATTCAGCTGGAACACTTTTGCTGTCAGTTTCTAGTTCCAGTAGAGGGCACTCTCTTGTGTTCCATAGAGCCTGATGTTGGCAGTGAGTCTTCACTGCAGGGCATGATGCAAGTCAAATTGGGTTTGTTTGGCTTTTTTTAATGCTTCTAAATTATGACATTCTGAGGACAAACAGTTTGTGGCAGTGGCTTTTATAGTTACCCTTCATGTAACTATAGATATAATTTATTTGGTTTTAATTTTTGCAACACCGCACGACTACTAAGAGAATTAATGTTTAAGTAAAGTCTAAATAATTGATGACTGCTTTATTAATCAGGTGTCTTCGGCATAGCTGAAAATGATCTGATGGCACAGCCTCTAGCAATGGGGGGAAAAGGATTTCCTTGTGATTATTATCATTATAATACACCATAACTGAAAGATTACAAAATTGATACTTTTAAAAATTAATGTAGCATGAGTGAGTGGGCTCTCTAGCATTCATATATTTCACTGGTACTTGTGGGAAAATGGTTTGTTTTACTTCCTGGCAGAAAACTGCTGATTTTCTAACAATCATATTAGAGAACACAGTCCCAGAACGGACCTTTATCCTTATGCTTTACCCTTTCCTGATGCATTCGGAGAGGAGCCAGAAACAAAAGAAAGCTGCATTCATTACTGAAAGCGCCTCGGGAAAATCTGTTTGGCCAAGCAATTTTGCATGAAGCCAATGGGAAAATATTTGACTGCAAAGACCATATACTCTTTCCATCAATATGCAATTTTCTGGATCCATTTATCCAAATGATCATTAAGAAATTAGTAAATCTGTCATGCTTTACATCTTCAAAGTGCTGCAAGTTAAATAAATAAGACTATTTTAAAGAGACCCAACTTAAGTTATAAGGCAGTTTAAAGTGCAATGTATTGAAAACAGCAGGAAACCTCAAGATAACAGTCATACAGCTTCATCCACCCCACACAGGAAAGTGGAACCTGCAAATTTAAAATCATGTAATTTCCTCTAAATTTTTCCTTGGAAGACAGATTGCTCTGCACATCCTTGTGGAAAAAGCTAGGCGTTCCATCCACCTTGTCCCACTCACCCCACGAATCTCAGCACTCCAGTGTCTCCATTTAAAGTCATCCCTATAGTGGAAAATAGTTTGTGCAAAAATGTGTTGAAATATTTTTGCCAAAATGTTGGAGTTCAGGAAACTCAAAAGCAAGCCAGTTTGATTGAGGGACTCTTTTTATGACAATGATCTCACCCCGCTCCAGAAAAGACTCTACTGTATAAGTTGCTTAAAATTCTCTAGCCTTAATTTGGCTGCATATCCTCAGGTACTCATAATGACCTTATTGATGCGCTTATTAACTTAAACCCACTGTGCCTCACTTTTTACTATTGCCATCTAGTGCAAATAGCTGTTTTACCCTGTAAGCATTTAATAATGTACCATAAGGGCCACATAGAGGCAGTCAAGTTTTGCCCTGCATTTGGGCGGTGTCGCCGAGCACTATACTACCCCAATGAGAGCATAAGCTGGTGTTGAATCTCCCTGAAGTACAATGTCTCCTGGAGCCACATGGTGCACAGGGGCGCATACCTGCTTCACCATACTCCTACAGTGCAGCATGTCCTCCATTCTGGGCAGTGCTGGGTGTGCGGTCACGGACCCTCTTCCTCCCTGCCCCACTTGGGTATAATTTGCACCACGGGACGTCTAACAGCTCCTGTGATCTGCTATCGAAGGCTGTGCTCAGCTTTGCAATCAGTAGGGTTGCAAGCAACCTAATTGCCCTGAAGAGACTAGCTTGCCCTGGACTTTCCAGACCACACCCTTCCTCCCCAGTATAAGGTTAAAAGCCTCTCCATCCTGTCTTGAAAAAGCAATGGGCCTGGCAAATTGAATGTTGGAATATCCAGGGGGGTTTCTCCCCTAAAGAGGCCCAATATTATTTTTATTATCAATTCCCATTTGTAATTCAGATGTTTATCTCTTGTATTATCCAACAATGTCGTCAGTCTCTCCTGGAGTTTGCTATCCTGTAATACACAGTAAATTTATCATCTACTGTATTCCCCTTGTCTTCAGGCTCAATTGTTATGTCAAAAAGGTGACAAATCTCTGCTGGCTGTTATGCAATGCTTTCCTCTACACCAGATCTTCAGAAATAGATTGCCTTACTGTGTGTTCATTTGTTTAACTTGGGCAAGAAGTCAGGAAAATAGGTTGATCGCTTTCCAGGTCCTGTCTTTCCTTTCATAGTATTCTTCCTTGAATTAGATTCTAACACTGTTTAGGACTTTTGCCAGGCTTTTCGTCCATGAACTTCAAAGCACGTGCAAAGGTGGATCATAGTTATCTTCTGCATCCTACCGGTATTAAAACTTAAGCACAGAGATATTAACCAAGTTATCCAAGGTCACATAGCAAGTCAAATGGCAGAGCCAGCAATGCATCCCAGAACTAAGATTTGCAAATATAGGAGCTTAAAGTTAGACATCTAAATACAGATTTTAAAAGTACTGAACATTCAACAACCCCTGTTAAATATACCAAATTGATGAAATTGTAAAATCTGAAATATATTCTATAGACTCCATAATATGTAGTAAGCCCAATACTGCATTCCTTGCCCACCCAAATTCACATTGACCTTAGCGGGAGTTTTGGGAGGATCAGGCCAATTAAAAGTACATTTTTATAAACAGTGAACAGCGGAATTCTCTTCCAGTTCGTTGGAGATCGCACATATTCTAAATAACTGGTGACTCTAAACAGCCCTTGCTTCTCTATTTCAATGCCAAAATAGACTTTTTATAATCATTTCCACCTTTTTGCTTGTTTACTATTGCCTATTTGCCTATTTACTTGTTTCAGGCTCATGCTTTTCAGGGAAGAAATATACCCCAGGATTTGCAGAGAAAACTCACAAAGAAAAGTCAAAGTAGCATGGCTGTATCCCAGGTGTTGCATTTCTGCAAGTTTCCAGTCATCAGTGTTGCCTATCCAAGAAAATTGCTAAATAGCTCTGCTACATCATTCCTCATTTGCATTAGAAATTGCTCTAAGCAATAACAAAATTATCTCCAAAAAGTGGAAGCATTTTATCATGCAGGTATGTGATTTAATATACAGCAGTACCTACGTGAAACTGCACTTAACTTTTCTTGAGCTCATCATAAAAATCATTCTGAATGGAAGCATTTAAGGTGATGATGATTCAGATTAATTCCTTTAGAATAACATGACTGGAATCAGATACCATATTTCTCTTTTCATTAGGCATTTTTGATGGATGAGGCAAGAAAATACAAGCTGTTGTAAGTGATCCTATAGCATGAGATGAGTGAAAGTAGCTGAAAAAAAGCCTGATGAAGATGGTTCACAATTGTGTTGCTATTCTGTTGTGGCACAATGTACAATGATCTCAATGAAAACAGACATCTATCTATTCTGTTAAATCAGCATTCTAACAGTAGCAAAATGGGGTTATTAGAACTGGTTCTCAACCACACCAAATTCATCGATTTATATAGAGTTGCTAGATGGACTTTTGGATTTAGACCAGGTTCCTTCCCCCCCGCACCACCATATATTGTTGGTATTCAATTGTTTGTGTGTGGTACTGAATGTAGTCTCTCGTTTTACCAATTCTTTATTTTTCATTGTATTTATCAGCAGTATAGTATAGACAGTAGAAAAGGCACAAACATAAGGGGTAACATTTTCAGAAGTGCTTAAGTCATTTCTGAAAATGAGACTTAAGTGACTTTAAGCTTAGGCACTTCTGAAATTTTTCCCCATGGTGTAGTTAGCTAGTAGTAATTATAAGGCTGATCTCCGATGGCTTCTTTGCTTGGAAGTACAGAGAACTTCCACCAAAAGCAATTGGGTCTGCCTGAAACTGTTGCTAATGTTTTTAATAAATGTGATTATGGTATCACTCTATATTGCAGGTAAGACAGTTTTGTAAAACTCCAGTGGGTAAACGTAAAACGGATATAGCATGGACACAGTGATAATGCAAGCCCTGCTAATGTGCCTTCCCTTGACCACAGCTGGAAGTGTTATCATGGTGATGGGTGTACTAAATTACCTAGATCCTATACATAACATAGAAGGCATTGCCTCAAGAAGCTCATGGTGGGATTCACAAGGGGGACTTTTGCTGTGACTAACCTTGCTGCCTAGAGGAACTCACAGCCTGAGTTAGGCACCTCAGCTCCCTATACAATGCATGGAGAAAGTTAGGTGCCTAAGAATGGGACTCCAAAGCCAGAGTGCTGAGCAAGGAGCTGCCTAACCTAACCAATAAGAAATGCTGAGCAGAAAGGTGTGGCTTAAGCCCCACCCCTCAAGGGGAATTAGGTGCTTCAGCCCTGGTCTACACTTAAAATTTATATCAATCTGACTACATCGCTCAGAGGTGTGAAAAATTCATACCCCCGAGTACCACAGTTAAGCTGATCTAATCCTCAGTGTGGAATTTTCTTCTGTCAATTTAGCTGCCATCACTCGAAGAGGTGGATTATCTACAGCAGTGGAAAAAACACTTCTATCAGTGTGGGAACCATCTACGTGGCAGCATGGTGGAGGCATAGCTGCAGCTATGCTGTTGTAGAGCCCATAGTGAAGACATAACCTAAGTCTGGGACCAAGGGATCCGCCTTTCCCCACTCGGAATTCACAGCTGTGAACACTCTCCTGGAGTTAGGCACCTAAAGCAGGTCATTCCTTTTGCAAGAAAAACAGTGGAGGTGGTGCATCCTTCTCCTCTCCCCTGCCCATCACTAGCCCCGTAATTAGAGCGCTCGTTCAGAATGGGGGAGGCTTATGCAGGAGTTAGGCTTTAAGCCATTCTCAGGGCTTAGGCAGCTGTGCACATGTCTAAGCATCTCAGGGATTTTAACTGCGGGATTTGTGGTGGCAGCTGTGCAGGGGTTTTGTGAATATCAGTGGCACCTAATTGTTGGACTTGGGTGCCTAAAGCGGCAGCTAGGCTCCTAAGTCCCTTTGTGAATCCTGTCCTCAATCTCCATGCCCATTCTTTCCTTGGTTTCTCTGATTAGGCTACCAAAAAGGGTATTATCTGTGGGATGATAGTTTTGTGATAAGGACACACCATCTGCTATAAACCACCCATTTATCTCACATGGACTATAGAACTGACATTCAGTGGTGGTAACTTTCTGTCAGTGTAGACTTTTGTGTTAGATTCCTGATCAACTTTGAAGAGCTATGTCTTTCTCTCTCTTTAAACATCTTATTTTAAAGTAGCTTGATTCATTTTAGTGGTCATGAAAGTGATGGCCTAATAGCACTGACTAAGGTATATACCTTTCCCAGGTATATTCTGGGAAAGGAGTTGGGTGAGCTACCCTTTAGACCTGATCTACTATAACCCTGCTGTTCTGGTCTTTGGCTTCTCTCCTGAGCAAAGACTGCTGAGCAGAATAAATTAAAGAGTACTTTTATTATGTGACTGAACCATCACTAGGGATTGCTGAAACTGTCAAATTACAGCATTTCATTTAGTCTAGATTTGACTGAAAGTCTCCCCAGGTAAAGGGCTAGTTTAAGTGCTTCTACATTTAAACATTTCAGATAAAACATACAGTAGCAATGTGTACAAGTCACTAAATATTTTAAAAAGCAAAGACTGCAAAACATAACCCACAAAATGTGATATGCAAAAGCAATGAAGTGAAGAGAGCAGGGAGGGAAGCCAATGAGCCAGTACTATTGGTTTCAAATTTAAGGTTTACATGAAAGTAATATCTGAAGTGTTTAATATGCAGTCATTGATTCTTCTAATTCCTGGGGCAGCATTTGCTGTTTTCAGTACAATTTAACTTCAAATTGTCTTACAGCTTCACAATTTAAAATGTCATATCAGTCTAGCACTGAACAGGTCTGAGAGGTTGCAGGCTTAGAGCGAATGTTTAGGCTTTTTTCAGTAACATCTTTCTCACTGAATACATACAAAATTGCCTGGCCGTAGACTTTCTTAAGGTATTCCATGCAATGAATAAAATGTTCCCATTTCCCTGGCTTGTTTCTGAAACAGCAGAAGAGGGCAAATCATAATGGTACAAATTTGTTGGAGCAGTCTAAGTTTGTGCTCTCTAATTTGATGGAAAATCAGCGGTTATCTGATGGGAAATAGAACAACCTATTTTTTCATTGCCATTTAAGTAAACATTGAAAAAATCTGAATTCTACAGGGACCATTAGCGTATATATCAGTGCAAAGCATTTTTATGATCCTTTGTATAAAGGATGATATATAAAAATTGTAACCAATCAAATATTTTTCTGGTTGTGAATTATAAAAATACTGGCCTCAGAGAAATAACTTTTTTCCCATTTTTAGTGTCCAGAACATTAAGTTTCAGCTCTACGTAAGACTTCTGCTAAAACTAAAGAACTGGCTGGTTCTATAACAACTGCTTTGTTAGATTCACTGTTATAAACCGTCTTTTACTCAGGAGAGACATTTGGGCAGGAATGTCTCAATGAATGGCCAGTGCTATTATCATGACTACATACTCATAGCCATCAATGTTTAAACCACTGACAAAGTGTATAAATGCAACATAGACCATAAGACATGGAGTTTTTAATGGTGAGCAACTCTGAATGATCCATTGTATGATCTGTAGCTAGGGTGACCAGATGTCCCAATTTTATAGGGACAGTCCCAATTTTGGGGGCTTTTTGTTATATAGGCACCTATTACCCCCCACCCTCTGTCCCAATTTTTCACACTTGCCCTCTGGTCACCCTATCTGTAGCATTGGTGTAGTTGCTTTGATATTAGTGCTACAGTCATAAAAATATTAGCCCCTTGATGTCATACGTTTCTTGACACAGAGCACTAATGCAAAATGCATTAGCTCTTGAAAGCAAGAGCTCCAAACCCACTGAGTACCCAGGGCTTGTATTAAATGTGGTTAAGAGACTAGGGTAGCATACTTATTTTAAATATAAAATATAGATACACTAAGAGAAAACTACATTAAAATAACATCAAGGTTGAGACACAAAACCACCAGTGCAAATCCATTCTCAATTTAGGCTGCCATAGCAACTTAAATTGGCCACTTAGTACCTACTGGCTAGTCACTGCAAAACATAGTTTCTAACAAGTGTGTGTGTCATTGTTTAGCATATTTTTGTATATAACCCAAGTTTCTTTGCCAATAGTGTATCGGAGAGACATTATTTTTCACACTATTAGAACATGAGTACGTTCTTCTATTATGCCATGTTAGCCCTTGTCTGGTCAACCATTGATTTTTGCGGATTAATAATTTTTGGTGAATTGCAATTATATAAAACTGGATTTTCAACTGAGTGGCACACTACACCGGGGAGAAAATAACGTATCAGTTTTGCAAAGAAAGTGCTGTACAAAATAGGAATATCATCCTGTAGAAGTTTGCCCAAACATCTAGATAATTTGTTCCTATTATGGTGATGATTACATGTGAATCTCCCTGGAATTAACCACAATGAGTAATATCAAGAGGGTTTTTTTTAATGTTAATACAAAATTCCCACAAATGTGGTATCTAAGGTTACTAAATTTCAGTAATTGGTTACCAGGATCTAGAAAAAGCTTTTTACATGGAATAGTGAGATTATTGTTGTATATGAGGGCACGTTGGGCAGATATGGTATAAGAAATTTGTTGAGAAATGGACGAAAATGCATTTCACTAATTATGTGGCAGTTGAGGTCATCTGGCATTCTAGCTAACACCCCTGATTTTTAAACATGTAACCACTGCTGGCTGAGCATTCAACTCTCAACTCTAGAATTGACTTCCCCACACTGGTCTGAGAGCACCTGACTTGGTCAGCTTCTTAGGACCAAATGCAAGGCGCAGCTCTTTCACCAAGCTCTCACTTGTGGCAGTGGTGGGGCTACTTGGAGGTGTGGTGGTGCTGTGTGTTTGCGTCCAGGAATGTCTTTTTCTTTTCAGCTAGTGGTGTTGACTAATGTTCCTGTGCCCTCAGGTATGTGTGTTGCTCACTTGAAAAATCAAACTAATGTTCACTCTTGTTATGCTATTAGATCAGCTGTTCAGCAACTGAGGGGAGCTAGACTGGGCTGAACCTTTCCCTCGGTGCTGTTGGTTCTGTTCTTGGAAATGTTGTCTACTGAACCTACAGAACCCCAGCAGGTTAAGTAAGAGTATCAGTATACAGAAAAATGTGGGTGGGTGAGCAAAGTTGTGTCATTATATAGAGCATTATATGTGATAAATTTATATCCTTCAAAGTTGGTGGTGTGGGGGGAGTGGAGCATATAGACCTATGAAAGTTGGAGCATAAACTGAAGTCTAGGAGGTCAGCTGCCCCCTTATGCCATAGCAAATTATGCCCCTGAGGTTAAGAATATGGCTGGAGATGTGTTAGTCTTACATTCAGACTGTAGTTTAAATGCAGCTAACACTGGAAAGGGTGAAATAACTGCTCACTAAATGGCTCCTCATGCAGCAGCTGAGCACAGACCCCAAGTAGAGGCATTCTGTTAGCACCCTTGGGAGTGCTAGGTACCTCAGAGGTGTAGTGGGTGCTTGAATCACGGTCCTGCTCTCCCCTCCATACCAGCCAACAGCGTAGCTTCACGGGCACTTCCCCTGTACTTGTGGAAGCTCACAGTGGCATTGTGCCACCACTGAACCCATAGGATCACACACTCTGATCCAATAAGGCAGCTTTGTGCTGCTACAGCTCTGTAGAGCTGCTCTAAAGATGATTTACCTGGCACCTGAAGGATCATCCCAACATATGGATATTCATGGGTGCCACAGCCACTATGGCGTGGTACGTGAAGACTGTGTAGGGTGCGAGTGCAAGAGAATGGAGACGTGGCTAGGTCACCTTGGCATTCTCAGGCTGCCGGAATGGCCTCGAGTCCACAGGAAGCCAGAGCGACTTTGAGCTCAGATCGACCCCGGACTTGAGGAGCACAAAGGTACACCTTCCTGCCTGCACAGCACTGAGCATTCCTCAGCGGCAGCTCAGGATCTGGGTCAGAACATTTTGCCTGTTTTTCTCTGAGTGGAGGAAACATTGCTTTAAATTAACCTTTATAATAATTAATTAGTTCCAGCTGGCTTTGAGGATGAGGCGTGGGGTCTCTCTCTTACTTCTCTGAAACATTATATCCTTCTTGCCAAGCTGCTTTATGGTAGAATAGCTGCAGTCAGAGGCAGATTCTAAATACAGAGATTTGGAATTGTGTGTTCATTGGTCTTTTCCACAGAGACTGTCATGGTCTCATAGATCTGGCTGCTGTCTAAAGAAATTAAGTCCAACTTTATTTTGTTTAAAGACGCACACTATATGCATGGCCAGAACTGCTGATATAGGATATCCAGAAAGCTGTGTCCATCTGTCCTTTTTTTCTTTTATCAGTAAACCTGATTCTATGGGGAATGCATTTTTACACAGCAGAGAGAAGGGAATATGTTTCCGCATTGCTCTCATTGATCTGGGACACCAGATGTCTTTTGAACAGGCCCAGAATAACATGTTGTCATCTCCAAGTCACTTTTATGTCTGTATTTATTGTAGGTGTGTGATCGAAAGCACTCCTGTATTCACACCCTATGCACTATTGCTATAATCCCTGTGCAAAATATACCTTGCGAGATATCGAACACACTGATCATTAATATTCTTGTGTAATGTATGTACAAAATGAGTATTAAGCATTATGACCATAAGCTGAAATTATGACCAATATGTGTTTACCAGACAAGTCTGGGGAGGGGGTATACAGGTTTCCCAAAGACAAAGGACAAGCTGACACCTCTAGTCAGGTGTCATCAAAGATGATGCACAATCACTAAGGCTACGTTTATGTCATGGGCATTTTTAATAAAAGTCATGGACAGGTCACGGGCAGTAAACAAAAATTCACCTGTCCATGACTTGTACTATATACCCCTGACTAAATCTTTGGTGCTCTGGGACAGAGGGTGGCCCAGGGTCGCCAAGGGGTGCTCTGGGGTGGAAGGAGGCCGAGCAGCATGCGTGGCCCAGGACCCCCGCTGCTGCTGTGGGGGACACAGTGGCCCGAGACTGCCCCAGCAGCGGCCGGTACAGCTGGCCATGGGGCTGCCCAAGCTGCTCGAATGGTCTTCAGGTCAGCTGCACAAGTCACGGAATCCATGACGTTCATGACAGACTCGCAGCCTTAGCAATCATCTGTCAAGTGGCCATGCTTTGGCAACAAAATGGAGGCAGAAGCAGGTGGATCTGCATTTTAGCAAATAACAACATGGAACTTCTTTCACCATGAGATTTCTGTCTCCAACCTCACCACTGGAATGAACTTTATATAGGGGTAATCTTCAGGAAAATGCATTTCAAAGGATGACTGCTATGAAACTGAAGGACAAAAACACCCCAGGTTGTCTCTCTCTCTCTCGTTCACTTAAGGTGACAAAGAAACCAGCCTTTTGACTTTAGGAGGGTTTCTGAGCTGATAATTTGGTCATCCCTGTTGCTTGGAACATGTGGTAAGGATTTAACCTTGAACCAAGACTAGCTTTTAAAGTTTTAGCTGCTAGGAAGCATTTTATCTTTCTTTATTTTTCTTGTAGCTATTTCTGACTTTAGTACCTTAAACTTGTACTCACTTAAAACCTCTGTCTTGTAGTTAAATAAATTTGTTTTATTTTTAATCTAAATGAATCCAGTGTTGAGTTTAAACTGAACTGTTTGGTGACGTCTGTTAAAATAGAAGACTGTTGAATATTGACCCTTTACAGGGGCAACAGACCATTTAATATGTGAACTGAACAGGAGAGGGCTGGACAGTGCAGAACAGACATTTGGGAAAAATTCGGGACTGGGAGTGTGTTGGGGTCACCCTTCAGGTAGTAACCAAGGCTGCTGGAAGGCAGAGTGCGACTGGAGTATTGTTGACAGGCTGCTGGGGTAGAGTTGCTGGACCAGAGCTATAGCTATACAGAGACACTCAGGGTTTAACCTGCATGCTGTTAGGCTGTGGCTCTGGCTGGGAACTAAAACAGCAAAGCATTTTGAGGCACACCAGGTTGCGGCGCAGGCAGTGACAGAACCACTCTCTGGTCTGGACTGCACCCCAGAATGTGCCATCATGACTAGTAACTCTTGACCCAAAGACATAATCCTAGTGAAACTAATACATATTTGCCCTCTTTCTATAAGAAAGATGAGTTTGATTTTATGGAAGAGAAGGGTTGGGAAATTAGATGGCATTACTTGATATCTTTCACTGCATTTGTGTATAACAAATCTTAATGATTAATCTTAATCTTGATGGGCTTTTTTTTTCTTTTAAATGAAATTTAGATGTAAGATTAATGTTACTATGAACCCACAATCAAATGCAGCCACCTCTGCAATGAAACACAGAAGCTGTTTAACAGCACACAAGCATTTAAGAATGAAAGTGAAGAAAAACCATACTATTGAAACTGCAGGGAAAGCATAGATCTGAAGGATGTAGTTACTACAGCTGGTTGAAAAATGGGGATTTTTTTCATGAACTTTTTTTATGGAAAGTTAGTCCCTGTTTTTTACTAAAAATTTTCCAATTTTTTGGGGGGGGGACATCTCTAGTAGTTACGCAAATGTGAACTGGGTCAGCAAACTGGGACTAACATCTCTACTCATGCAAGAAGCCCCTGACTTCTTTAATGGCCCCAAGATGGCAAAATCTTGATTTTATGGGAGATATCTCCAAAAGACAGCAGGCCTAATTCTTCTTTAACTTACACCAGTGTTATGCTGATGTAACCTGATTGACTTCATTGGACTAACTGCTGACTTATACCAGGTTAATGAAGAGAGAGTAGACTCAGCCACAGAACCTCTAATAGCACAAAGAAAAGGAGTACTTGTGGCACCTTAGAGACTAACAAATTTATTTGAGCATAAGCTTTTGTGGGCTAAAACCCACTTCATCGGATGGATGCAGTGGAAAATACAGTAGGAAGATAGATAGATAGATATATATACACACACAGAGAATATGAAAAAATGGGTGTTGCCATACCCACTATAATGAGAGTGATCAGTTAAGGTGAGCTATTATCAATAGGAGAAAAAAAACCTTTTGTAGTGATACTCAGGATGGCCCATTTCCAACTGTTGACAAAAACGTGCAAGTAACGAGGGGGAAAAATAAGCATGGGGAAATAGTTTTACTTTGTGTAATGACCCATCCACTCCCAGTCTTTATTCAGGCCTAATTTAATGGTGTCCAGTTTGCAAATTAATTCCAATTCAGCAGTCTCTTGTTGGAGTCTGTTTTTGAAGTTTTTTTGTTGTAGTACTGCCACTTTTAGGTCTGTAATTGAGTGACTAGGGAGATTGAACTGTTCTCCGTCTGGCTTTTGAATGTTATAATTCTTGATGTCTGATTTGTGTCCATTTATTCTTTTACGTAGAGACTGTCCGGTTTGGCCAACGTACATGGCTGAGGAGCATTGCTGGCACATGATGGCATATATCACATTGGTAGATGTGCAGGTGAACGAGCCTCTGATAGTGTGGCTGATGTGATTAGGTCCTATGATCGTGTCCCTTGAATAGATATGTGTTCAGAGTTGGCAACCGGGTTTGTTGCACGGATTAGTTCCTGGATTAGTGTTTTTGTCGTGTGGTTGCTGGTGAGTATTTGCTTCAGGTTGGGGGAATGTCTGTAAGTGAGGACTGGCCTGTCTCCCAAGTTCTGTAAGAGTGAGGGATCATCCTTCAGGATAGGTTGTAGATCCTTGATGATGCACTGGAGAGGTTTTAGTTGGAGGCTGAAGGTGACAGCTAGTGGTGTTCTGTTACTTTCTTTGTTGCGTCTATCTTGTAGTAGGTGACTTCTGGGTACTCTTCTGGCTCTGTCAATGTGTTTCTTCACTTCAGCAGGTGGGTATTGTAGTTGTAAGAATGCTTGATAGAGATCTTGTAGGTGTTTGTCTCTGTCTGAGGGGCTGGAGCAAATGCGGTTGAATCTTAGAGCTTGGCTGTAGACAATGGATGGTGTGGTGTGTCCTGGATGAAAGCTGGAGGTATGTAAGTAAGTGTAACAGTCAGTAGGTTTCCGGTATAGGTTGGTGTTTATGTGACCATCGCTTATTAGCACTGTAGTATCCAGGAAGTGGATCTCTTGTGTGGACTGGTCCAGGCTGAGGCTGATGGTGGGATGGAAATTGTTGAAATCATGGTGGAATTCCTCCAGGGCTTCTTTTCCATGGGTCCAGATGATGAAGATGTCATCAATGTAGCATAAGTAGAGTAGGGGCATTAGGGGACAAGAGCTGAGGAAGCGTTGTTCTAAGTCAGCCATAAAAATGTTGACATACTGTGGGGCCATGCAGTGCCGCTGACTTGTCCCCAAATGTGAAATAGTTATGGGTGAGGACAAAGTCACAAAGTTAAGCCACCAGGTTTGCTGTGACATTATCGGGGATACTGTTCCTGACGGCTTGTAGTCCATCTTTGTGTGATGTATGCCATCCTGTGCCACCAGTGCCCTTCTGCCATGTACATTGGCCAAACTGGACAGTCTCTACATAAAAGACTAAATGGACACAAATCAGACGTCAAGAATTATAACATCCAAAAACCAGTTGGAGAACACTGTAATCTCCCTGGTCACTCAATTCCAGACCTAAAAGTGGCAATACTACAACAGAAAAAATTCAAAAACAGACTCCAATGAGAAACTGCTGAATTGGAATTAATCTGCAAACTGGACACCATTAAATTAGGCTTGAATAAAGACTGGGAGTGGATGAGTCATTACACAAAGTAAAACTATTTCCCCATGCTTATTTTTCCCCCTCATTACTTGCACGTTTTTGTCAACCATTGGAAATGGGCCATCCTGATTATCACTACAAAAGTTTTTTTTCTCCTGCTGATAATCGCCCACCTTAACTGATCATTCTCGTTATAGTGGGTATGGCAACACGCATATTTTCATGTTCTGTGTGTGTGTGTGTGTGTGTATTTATATATGTTCCTACTGTATTTTCTACTGCATGCATCCAGCGAAGTGGGTTTTAGCCCAAAAAAGCTTATGCTCAAATAAATTTGTTCATCTCTAAGGTGCCACAGGTACTCCTTGTTCTTTCTGCTGATACAGACTAACACGGCTGCCACTCTGAAACCTGTCTAACAGCACAGTGTGCCAGTGCTGGGATTCTGACCCAGATGGTAGAGTGCCACCTACTAAATTATTATCAGCACCATTTCTTGTAAGTTCTGGGAATGGAGAAGTAAGAAAGAGGCTGGCTGGCCGTTGATGAATGCTCTGTCTGTGTGGAGATTATTTGAAAGCTCCAGTTAAACCTTTTATATATCGAGAGAGAGAGAGAGGAATATTGCAAAGATCACTTTGCCAAAATAAAAAATAGAAATATCCAAGGGATGGCTGCTCTATTACAAATGTCACAGTTAGGAGACAGTGTATACAAAATAGGAAATGTTCTATCAAGCTCAGCAAGTGGTTTATCAGTGATAGCAGTAGACACATTCATTATAGTGCCCACTGAGATATGCGCACATAAAACCCCCTTTGCTTGAGTTAGGGTACTAAACTTAAATATTATATGCCAATTCACATAAACTATTGTTACAAAATCGATACACATTCAATCAGTACTAACATATATACTGACTGAAAGATAAGGGGGAGACTGTCAGTTTTCGGAAATTGAAAAAGGCAGCAGTATCTTCATATCGTTGATTAAATGTGTGAAACTAACTAAGAAAATAATCTGTAAAGAAAGATGATGTGATACGGTCATGTTGTGTCATCAATTTGTATTAAATCCCAAGGGAGCGAGAGACTTTGAAGATTTGCTTTTCATTATTGTATGAATTAATGCTCAGCAACTGAACTGAAAGAGGTGTGCATAAGAGTTAGTTCTCTCGCTAACCATTTGGAATTTTATTCTATACAGAGAAATTAGATTTTAGAGTGATTATATGAAAGACTTTCTTCTGTGAAGCAAGACTATAATGCCAGTGTTATCCCTTCTTACTGGGTTTTTAGATTAGGTGGGATTCTTACATATTGCTTAATTTATCTAAATTTATCATCTAAAATTATTTTCAAATGACAAACTGAATTAATCCTTTGTTAAATGCAAGAAACTGTTGATGCAATATTATGGTTGAGGCTTCAATTGCTTATAAAGTTGTAGCTCATACAGCAAGTGTACATATGCCAAAGATGGCTCACTTCCAAGTATTATTTATTTCAGTTTATAAAAGTACACTAATCCAGTGCACTAGGCATATACACGGTTACTTACTTACAAAAATACAATCTTACCCCATGTCACCAAAAAAACCTTCTGAATCCAGAAACTTGCAACTTCTGAACTCATGTCTGCCACATCCTCCACACACACACTCACACTCTCACTCACTCACTCTCTCCCACTCCCACTCAACCCATTCCTTTGGGAAAAAATCCTGTATAAATAGATGGGCTTTGCAGTGTGCTCTGAACATAGCACACTCACCCCCTGTTACATTAAAGTGGGAGAATTTGTTCCAAAACCACAGGCCTTCTACTTCCTCCCACCATTCTCCAGATGAATTCACCTAGTCCCAAAGTGTGGTGGTGGTGATTGGATGTGGGCTTTTTGATATAGTACAGTCAGCAAAATCAGATGTTACAGGAGAGTCTCTACTCAGAACCGGCACATGCCCTCATCATCAAGTCTCCATTGATACATACCAGGGAGTGGCTACTCAGAATCCAGACATGCATTCCGGGCCTGATGCAAAAATCCTTTAAACTGTCAATGGAAGGTGTTGGTATTGCCAACCCCAAGCATTCAAAAACTGAGTCAGCACCACCACCCCGAATTCATAAGATAGGACTAAATATGAGATTTAAAAAAATACGTTTGGGGGTCTTTTAATTTGCCTTCTGGTTTTTGAGCCTTTAGGGTTGATATTTTCCACTTTTTCTGTGAAAGCATGAGGGCCAGAAAATTCCTTTTGTTTTAATGAAAGCTGAGATCCTAAGGTAATCAGATGACGCCAGGAGCTGGGGCTTTAAGAATAACACCAAACATTGCAAGGCTCACAATAAAATTATGAGCATTGACAACACTGGAGTCTTGCCGTTGCCGTCAAAGGACTTTGGACGAGGCCATCAAGCAGTAAGTGAAGTCATGCTGCAGTAAAGATAGAGTTTTTGTGGAGGGAGAGCTATCATACCTGTGACAGGGTTGGGCCAGATGGCTATAGGAGAGTGATAGAAGGCAGATATATTAGTCTCAGGTTAAGTAGGTCCCTTTTCCCTGGGTAAGGTAACAGGGAAGGTTCCAGAACAATCAGGAACCTTCTGGAAACAAGACAGGCAGGCTGATTAGAACACCTGCAGCCAATCAAGAAGTTGCTATAATCAATTAAGGCAGGCTAATCAGGACACCTGGGTTTAAAAAGCTCACTTCAGTTTGTGGTGCGCGTGTAAGGAGCTGGGAGCAAGAGGCACTAGGAGCTGAGAGTGAGAATGCATACTGTTGGAGGACTGAGGAGTACAAGCATTATCAGACACCAGGAGGAAGGTCCTATGGTGAGGATAAAGCAGGTGTTGGGAGGAGGCCATGGGGAAGTAGCCCAGGGAGTTGTAGCTGTCGCACAGCTGTTCCAGGAGGCACTCTAGACCGCTGCATTCCACAGGACCCTGGCTGGAACTTGGAGTAGAGGGTGGGCCTGGGTTCCCCCCAAACCTCCCAACTCCTGGTCAGACACAGGAGAAGTTAACCTGGACTGTGGGTTCATGAAAGTGGCCAAACTGAGGGCTGCCGTGACTCTCCAAGGCGAGCAAATCTGCCAATAAGTGCAAGACCCACCAAGGTAGAGGAGGAACTTTGTCACATACCATTTTGTGGTAGAATTATAGAGGGCTTTCCTATACCATACAGCATTGAAAAGCCTGGAAAATGTACCTCAGTTTTTTCACATCAAACTCCCAGTATTGATCTGGCTTTCATGCTATTTTGGGTTTGAAGTCAAAGGAGGCAGATGAGTTAGCTTTTCTTTTTGCCCGTCCTAGGAATATCCAACAGAGAAGCTGAAATAGGTCAGGGGTTTGGTCATTCAGGGATCAGTTAAATGTTCAGCTCCCCCCAGCCTCTAGATGTGATTTTGCTAATAAACTTGTGATTCCTACAAAACTCCTCACGCTCCAAAGCTGGCATTCCTCACATTTCAACGGTAGCCTCTTGGACTATTTTCTTGTGGCACGCAGCCAGCATCACTTCCTGTGTGTCTGAGGAAGGGGTTTCAAAGGCAATATAGAAAAGCAAAGCACTTCAGTCTGAACAGTGTGAATGTCCTCCATAAATGTTCTTTTAATAACCCTAGCAGAACCATTCTCTCTCCCCTGCCCACACCACTTACCAGGGACAATAGCAACTGATGAATTTATTAACAGAGTTCAGCCAACAGTACATTTCACCACTAGTAGCCTATTGCTTATATCAATTCTGCCATATTTAATGGCTTTGTCCTCAGATGATGATTTAAGTGCTGTTAGACGGTCTCTGTTGGATTATCATCCCGACAACTGACAACAGAGAAACAAGAGTGTTAAACCTTAGAGCACCATATATATGCAGGTGTACACATTCAAAACTGCACTACATGGCACTGACACCCTGCCAGGGAAAATAACCATAAACAAACGTGAAACACACCTCATTATTTTTCACAGACTCTGCTGAGTGAAATGTAAAGGCCTGTATAAGAGGCTTTTAAAAAATCCTATTATTTCCTGACAATCTTCCGATGGTCCCTTTGTGATAGTCTTGCTGAGATACTCAGTTGGCAGTGTCACTTTGGCATTAGTAACGTAGCTTGAGGGAACTCTTGCTCACTGATGCCAATGTAAACTGGCATTTCAAAATCCTTACCGGTAACATTGGTGTCTAATCCTCAGCCTGCCTCCACCTTTAGATTATTTGAAAGCAAACTTCTTAGAGGGAGCAAACATACCTGATCCTGCCATGTCTGCAATCCAACCCCCCAATCATGCCCTCTACCTGTAATGCTATTAATACCTTTGTGTTTGTATCATTATACATCAAAGCCAAGGTATAAAAATGGATGCCTGAAGTTAGGTTCCTAAATCCATATATAGGGTCTTAAATACATGGCCTGATTTTTCCAAACCAGAAACTCCTTGTTCTTGTTAAACTTGGCCACTATTTTTTTTCTTTTTATGCCATTCAAAAATTAAACTATGATGAAGCTAATGATACAATAGAAAATACTGATCACCAGTTCCCCACTAGACAATTAAAAGAAATGCGCTTTAAATATCAAGGCAATTAATTTTGAGAACTCATTTTGTTTGTGCAGAACCTTCCTGCAAACTGATTTGAATGCCAGGACTAGGTACATTGTTTTAAATGTAATAGTGTCCTCCACTGGATATGCAGAGTATGTGATTTTTCAGATACTCACAGGTTTGTTATTTCTAAATCAAATGACTTCAGGTATCTCAAAGGCGCTAGCCTCAAGGAGTAAATCCATGGCAAGTTTGCAATTTTAAACCTAAAAATCTGAGGTGCCTGGCTCTCACATGGGTGGGTGAGGTGGAAAGGGTGGAAGGCACTAATAGCCTTCTCCCACCTTCTGTGCAGGGGTCAAGCATAGCTGCACTCCCTCTCCCCTACCAGTGCTGGGACTTCTTCCTGCCAGTGCTAGCTAGGTGTACCTCCTATATACTTACTCTGCTCCTCGGCAAGTTCACTCTTGCGCTGGGGTGATCCCCCCTCAGTTAGGTTTTATAACTAAACTGGACTGGGGCTTGTGGCACAAAGTGGCTGCCCTCAAAGATCTGGCCCCTTAACTTCCTTAAAGTTTAATAGGTTTGCAAGCTTTCAAGAGTCATGTTTCTCTTTGGACATGCATGAGCACAATGTCCCATCTCCTAAAATCAGACCTGCATTTTGAACACTTCCAAACTTGAGTGTGTTTACATCTCCAGTTTAGGTTCAAAATTCTGTTTTCTGCTACTCTGGTGTGAATCTGATAATGGGATTGCTCTGGAATTTACACAGTTGCAACTGAAAGTGAATTGTGCTACTTTCAGGGTCAGATTTCACTCTTCTCTTCCCCAAAAATATGTCTGGAGTGCTTGGATCTGGAGTTCTGCCTTATCTTTAATTGTTGCAATTAGCTGTTCTATTGTGTGCATGATAAAGAGCCTGTAATTTAGGAGGTACGCACCTTCTGTGCAGCCCCACTTGTTAGAAGCTAGCACAACGGAGAATGAAGAGTGTAACATCACTAATCTCTACAATTAAAATGTGTTTGGAGAGGGCATTAGCACACAAATGGTGAGGAGGTTTTTTACCTATAGTAAAATACGTCACTTCCCAGCTTAATTAATCAGTTAAGATTAGTGCACTTTGTAATCAATTCCAAGAGTGATTGATGCATGCCATACTAATTGCAACAGTCACATGAAGCATGTCATATACACAGTCATTGTACAGCTGAGTCTCACGTTGGGTTGCTCATAAGGACTTAATGGCAGAAATATTTTAGAATTGCAATCAGGGAAATTGTGTCTCACAATATGCTTTATATCTTGCACATCTTGGTTAGACGATACCTCCCTCCATTTCTGATCCCTCCTTCTGTTCCTCCCCTCTGGTTCAATAGTTGGCAAAGTAGCCCATTTCCAAAGGTTTTCTGTTGCTGTGGAACAAGAGGTATAATTAAATTGTGTCCCAGTAGTGAAGGTTTCTAAATGATGATGAGCCAAAACTAATTGTATTGATTTGTTTATTACTGGCTTAGGAAGCTCATCAAACAAATGGACTGAAAACTATTTCCATATTCTTATCTGGTTGGTAAACGAGAAACAAATAACACTTCCATATGTCTGTTTCATGGTGTCACTGCATTAATGCTAATACTGATGACAGACTCTAGCAAAAGAAGAGAGATTATCCACCCTACATTTTTTTTTCCTATCAGGCCTGTGCCATGTTGCTTTCCTCACTGTGGCCCTAGGAGGAGCAAAATGAAATTGATATTGTTTGTTTCTTTTAAAAATGTTCCTATCATTGAAAGTTGCAAAACTGTCAGCACTGGAAAGGTAACTCTTCTACGAACCAGGTACATTATATGCAGCAGTGGGGCAGGCTCCTCATGGTAACCAGACAATGGGCCTCAACACTAATTTAAGGGGACCATCTTTAAAGGGGCATCTCCATGCACATTCATTCTTTGCAAAATAAATACTCCTGTTAATAATAATTTTTCATTTTAAAATGAATTTGCTTCAGAATCCCATGTCCATTCTCTGCAAAGATTTGGGCAATCAAATCGGGTACAAATATCTGCAAAAAGTGAATGTCAAAGTTGGATGCATGAGTGTTCTCAGGAGCGGAGTTTTAAATTTGAATCTGCAAGTAGTCGTGGTGGAAATGCTCATCCCGTTGTGGAACATGCACAATTCCATGTGATTAATCACAGCTAGCAGCACAGTTGAAATTTTGGTGATCAAGTACCCCGATCAGACCACAGAACAGAAAAACTAGGAAAGGTATTCATCAAATAAACTCCAGTATGACCTTATCTAAAGACCATAGAAGTCAGAGCTCTTTCCATTAACTGTAGTGGGGTTTGGATTAGGCCTCTAATAAAGATATTTGAGGTAATCCACAAGCAGACAAAAGGCTAAATTTTTTGAATAAATTATTTATTGTGAATTTATAGATGAATTGTAATGTGTGTGACGTGGTGGCCTGCCTATTTAAGAGTCAGGAGACCTGGGTTAGCCATCCCTGTTCAGTCAGCCCTGCCTAAGCCATAAAAACCTGCTTCACCACCTAAGGGGGCTGGACTAATTGGGGTAGGTGGGGTCAGGTGACAGCCTGAAACACCTGGACTTCATAAAAGGACTGAGAAAGCCCAGTTTGGGAGAGGAACTACAGGAAGTGAGCTGGGCTCCTGTGGTGGACCCTGAAGCAGAGAATGGAAGGACTCCAGGGAAAGCAGCCTGAAGATATTCGAAGACTTGAGCTCTTTGTTTTATGCTCTCCTATTGTCTCTGAAAAGACTCAGCAGTAGATCTTTTTAACTGCTTATATACAGTCTGAGCTTGCAAGGTGTTGAGTTCCTCGTCTTCAGGCTGATATGTCTACCTGCAGATCGAAGCGTGCTTCCCAGCCTGGGTAGACAGACCTGCACTAGCTGTGCTTGAACTAGCAAGCTAAAAATCGCAGAGTGGCCGCAGCAGCATGGACAGCTGCTCAGCCTCACTTGCCCAACCCCTTGGATACGCAGTTAGGTGGCTAGCCCGAGCCACCTCCACGGTGCTGTGGCCACGCTGCTATTTTCAGCATGCTAGCTTGAGCGGAGTTAGCAGATGTCTGTCTACCAGCACTGGGAAGCACACTCCCAGCTGCTGTGTAGATGTTCCAGGAGTGTCAGTGCTCTATCCCAGAGCAGGGAAGACTGAAAGGTAAGCCAGAAAGGCTGAGACTGTGAGGGACTGCAGGGAAGGAGCCCAGGAATCAGGGCTCTGTCCCAAAAGGGACTGGGAACCAAGCCTGGGCTGCAGAGGAGCCCAAGCAGGACAGAAGAACATTTTTGTTTGTTTGGGGCATTTGTTACCCCAGAAGGGGATTGAACTCTGAGAATGACCCAGCTAGAGAGCTGAGCCACATGAACCCCTGGGCAAGAGAGGAGGGGAAATTGAGACAGGGAGTGCCTGCAGTGTCACGCTTGGCCAGCAGAGGGTGCTGCAGGGCAGGCACGCCCTATGGCATGGTTTATTTTGAGGATGTGCATTCCTGGGCACAAGGGATTTGAGAGCAGGCTCTACTTCCTTGAGCAGTCGGGGGCTGTACCCAACCAAGCAATTACAAATACTGTAACATTAGTTAAGTCTGTTATTTATTTACATGGTGTGGAATTATCCCATTCATTTTC
This sequence comes from Eretmochelys imbricata, assembly GCF_965152235.1. Classification (NCBI taxonomy): domain Eukaryota; kingdom Metazoa; phylum Chordata; order Testudines; family Cheloniidae; genus Eretmochelys; species Eretmochelys imbricata. The sequence goes on along the minus strand of NC_135579.1, from coordinate 84,388,200 downwards.
AGAAATATAGCCTCCTTTTGCCCCTAACGAGGCAGATGAAATTATAAGTGTTAACCTTGACATCAAATCTTGTATATACTGTAGAGCACAATATATTGTGGCAGCTTAGGCTCAACTAGCAGGTTTTGCTCTAGAGAGGATTCAATACAACTTGGAGGCAGAATTACCCTTACATCCCTTGAGAAGCTGATCCTGTCAGCTTGGCAGAGCACTGCTCAAACTGCTGCAGTGCATATTATGTCTAGACTGTGGAAAAGTTAATAACGCTGGAAGGTAGAGGGAATTATGTGCTACAGTTATTAAACTTTCACCTTTATGATGCTTTAAAAATCATAAAACACATTTTAAACTATGTATGCTACATACAGGATAGTATTACTGTGTGGAAAGCTACTTTTTAGTATCATGCATAGCACAGATGTCAGCACCTCTCTTCGTATTCTGTGATGCAACAACAGCAGCTGAGGAATGGCAGTTTACCATTCCCTTTATTTAACTTAACTGTGAGAATGTTGTCATTGACTTCACTGGAAGCAGGATAGGGCCTTTTGCAACGTGGTACCATTTGTGATGATAAACCATCCCCACCCCTCTTACATTGCACTGTATAGTGTCTTCAATGATAGCTGCAGTGCTTTATAAACATTCATGCCTTTAGCCTTGCAATTCCCCTGTGAGGTGTATTATCCCACTTTGTAGATGAAGGAATGGAGACACTGACATTGACTTGTCCGAGTTCATACAAAGTTGATGACAGTGAGAAACAGAACCCGTCTCCTCACTGCATCTGGTGGTTTAATTATAAGGCAACCTTTCCTCCCTATTAGCTGTACTGTCATAATGCTAAAAGAACAGGAGTACTTGTGGCATCTTAGAGACTAACAATTTTATTAGAGCATAAGCTTTCGGGGGCTACAGCCCACTTCGTCGGGTGCATAGAATGGAACATATAGTAAGAAGAGAGATATATACATACAGATAAGTTGGAAGTTGCCATACAAACTGTGATTGTAGCTAATTAGTTAAGATGAGCTATTATCAGCAGGAGAAAAAAAAACTTTTGTAGTGATAATCAAGATGGACCACTTAGACAGTTGACAAGAAGGTGTGAGGATACTTAATTTAGGGAAATAGATTCAATACACGTAATGACCCAGCCACTCCCAGTCTCTATTCAAACCCAACTTAATGGTATCTAGTTTGCGTCTTAATTCAAGCTCAGCAGTTACTTGTTGGAGTCTGTTTTTGAAGCTTTTCTGTTGCAAAATTGCCACCCTTAAATCTTTTACTGAGTGGCCAGAGAGGTTGTAGTGTTCTCCGACTGGTTTTTGAATGTTATTATTCCTGATGTCCGATTTGTGTCCATTTATTCTTTTGCGTAGAGACTGTCCGGTTTGGCCAATGTACATGGCAGAGGGGAATTGCTGGCACATGATGGCATATATCACATTGGTAGATGTGCAGGTGAATGAGCCCCTGATGTGGTTAATGTGATTAGGTCCTATGATGGTGTCACTTGAATAAATGTGGATAAAATTGGCATCGGGCTTTGTTGCAAGGATAGGTTCCTGGGTTAGTGTTTCTGTTGTGTGGTGCGTGATTGCTGGAGAGTATTTGCTTCAGGTTGTCTAAGCGAGAACTGGTCGGTCTCCCCAGATTTACAGGATAGGTTGTAAATCTTTGATGATGCACTGGAGAGGTTTTAGTTGGGGGCTGAAGGTGACAGCTAGTGGCGTTCTGTTACTTTCTTTGTTGGGCCTGTCCTGTAGTAGGTGATTTCTGGGTACTCCTCAGGCTCTGTCAGTCTGTTTTTTTCTCTTCAGCAGGTGGGTATTGTAGCTGTAAGAATGCTTGATAGATATCTTGTAGGGGTTTGTCTCTGTCTGAGGGATTGGAGCAAATGCGGTTATATCGTAGAGCTTGGCTGTAGACAATGGATTGTGTGGTGTGTCCTGGATGAAAGCTGGAGCCATGGAGGTAAGTATAGCGGTCAACAGGTTTCCGGTATAGGGTGGTGTTTATGTGACCATCGCTTATTAGCACAGTAGTGTCCAGGAAGTGGACCGCTTGTGTGGACTGGTCATATTGCTGCCACAGGGACAGTAGAACAGGAGTATTAAAACCAGCTGTATGGCTCAAGAAGCAAAACTCTGAGTTGATTCCAGGTTTTAACAAAACACCTCAAAATTTGAGGATTTTCAGAGCCCGGATTTACATTTGGTCCATTTTAAAGATAAGGGCTCTTTGAAAAGTTTCAGTCTGTTTCCTGGTTCAAATTATTTATACCTCTAAAATATATAAGCACATACTGACTTCTGGTATGGTGATCATCAAAATCCACCACCATATCTACTACATTTTCATGTTCACAGAAAAATAATGACATTGTCAGTTATTTCTAATGAAAGCATTCTGAATATCTGTAACAATGAACAATCTGTCTATTATGGCCATGAATTTTTATCATATAACATCTTAAAAACTTTTTAAAACCCTCACATTTAAAATGGTAGATGAAGTCAGAGCTCCAGGAGAAACTATTATTGATCTCCCATGAGCCAATCCAGAAGCAGCGATTTCCATATGGCATGTGATTTGGCTGCCCCTTGAGTTCAGATAAAACTGAACTCTCAGCCATTTAGCATGCAGACATTTGCATATGTAATCTAATTTGGTTAGCAGTGCTGCATAACTCAACTCTGTGGCCACTGTAGAGGTTAGCAATACAGTCTCAATGTCTGTTCTCATCTCATCGTGAGCCACTATCTTTTCCTTCAGGGAATGATAGTAAAATAAATATATAAATATATGTATAAATTGAGTTCAATCCTGCAACAAGCTGAGTGCCTCCTCTGAGCTGCCAAATGCACTCATATCCAAAAACAATAGGAGTCGGGGGTTCTCGGCGCCCAGCAGGAGGAACTCAGCACGTTGCAAGCTCAGACTGTACCTACACAGTTAAAAAGATCTACTGTCATGTCTTTTCAGAGACAATAGGAGAGTATAAAACAAAGAGCTCAAGTCTTTGAATAATGGCTTTTCATTTTTGTTTGCTCTTGTTCACATTGCAACAGGTGCAAATGAGTAGTGTGCAAGGCCGTAGAGAGCCAGATGCATTATCTGAAGTCTATGTGGGTATTCACTCTACCTACTGTACCTGAGAACAGAAGTTAAGTAGTGGTTACGTTTTCTTCAAAGATCAAGGGGCAAGGAAGGCCATGATTTGGTACCTTTCTGAATAACTCAGAAATGAAGGTTGTGCAGTAGAGATGAAATCTCTGTTCTCTGGTTCCACAGGCAGCAGCAGTTTCTTTAGGGAGATGCCATTCCTGCACAGCAGACATCATCCCATGGCTAAAATAAGGACTTCTTGTGATGCTTCAACTTTCTGAAAACATTCTTGTGAAGAAAACTCAAGCTGGGATTTTCAAAAGGCCTAGATCTGCTCCTACTGATGTCAGAGGGAGTTTTACCATTAACTACGATGGGAGCAGGGTACGCCAACACAGAACGCTTCTGGAAATCTCATCCTTTGTCAGCAGAATGTGTTTGACTATGCAAACAAAAAGGGAGGGGAATAGTAGTGAAGGGAATCAGCAATGTATTTTTCTGTATTTGCCCAGCTTTTTCAGTGACATCAAGGGACAAGTTGACTCAACTGTAGAGTTTCTAACAAACCAGGCAAAATTCTAACGTAGTGCCCAACAGAATTTGGCCTGTTAAATTTCACTTAGGTTGACAGAATGAGCAGGGAAAAAAACTTGAGTATCGAGCACAATTTTAACTGAGAACAGTTGTGCTGGAAGATTAGATATGTATGAAAAGTAAAACACCTTAAGTTCATGGAAAGTCTTTCAGATGAGAAACCAAAGACTAAAAAACCAATATTTTATAAGGGATTTTAAAAGTTTAGTATTATCTAAAGGAGAGCATTACAAAAAATCTAATTTCCTACCTCATCCTTCCTAGGTTTGCCCTTATTGGTAACTCAAAAACAATAATTGAGCCTGGCTGTTCCTAGGGTTCTAGAACCAATGCTGTCTTTTGGCCCAAAGAGACTCTTCCTCACCCCCTTTAGTCAAAGCTAATTGGACCTACCTGTGAGCATGACCCAGCAGTAATGATCCTGAATTTTCTGCAGGGGTTGGTTGACTGAACAAAAGAGCCATGTATTCCTACATAGCAGGGGTTGGCAACCTTTCAGAACTGGTGTGCCGAGTCTTCATTTATTCACTCTAATTTAAGGTTTTGCATGCCAGTAATACATTTTAACGTTTTTAGAATGTCTCTTTCTATACGTCTTTAATATATAACTAAACTATTGTTGTAAGTAAAGTAAATAAGGTTTTTAAAATGTTTAAGAAGGTTCATTTAAAATTAAATTAAAATGCAGAGCTCCCCGGACCGGTGACCAGGACCCGGGCAGTGTGAGTGCCACAGAAAATCAGCCCGCGTGCCATAGGTTGCCTACCCCTGCTATATAGGGTCTTCGAGTAAGTCATCCTGTCACAGTAACATATAGATTTAATGAATGACTCTGGAGGAAAAGGTCAATAGTCAATTAAGGAGAACCACAAAGATTAAGCAAATGATCTAGAAGATAGAGGAATTTACAATTCTCAGCTCCCTTTCTTAGGGTTATGAAGACATCTTTCATGAGAAGAAAGAGAAACAGAGAAACTGCAAAATTCTTAAAGATTGAATAAAATAGTAAGTTCAGTGATATATAAACAGGTCTATAGACAAAAATTCTGTAGGCAGAAACTGTCCACTGTCATGCTAAGTTTTCCACTGTTAAGTGATATGGGTCTTGGGAGAATTGTAATTTCTATTGGAGGCTAACAGACCTAAAATGAGACAGAATACACAAATCAACTGAAGATGCTGAAAGACCAAATGGGGTGGAAAATAAGAAAGCTTTTTCTTGCCAACTTAAAAAGTGCATACCATAGCAATTTCACTGTCTTCCAGTCAATGGAAGGCAGGACTCTGAATGAAAAGAAATCTAATGGGTTTGTTTCTCTGCTGCCTTGCACCTTGTGTTGTCATAAACCTCTGTGCAAAGAGGACGTACAATGGTGCTATTCTGGTTTGTTGGTATATGCACCATAGCACAGATGGATGGTCTGGAAATGTGAGAAATATTTAGACACATTAAAAATGGAGCAGTAACTTGTCCTTTATATAAGCAAACAATACACTATTTCTGACATTTGGGGAAGGAAGGTCTGGCAGAAGGAAAGGTTTTACATTGCTTTTGGAGACTGTGGTACTTTGACCAGGACAAATGAAGGGCATATACAGGTTTCATCTCAGAGTATTTAGGCAATCAGCATGAACCTGTATTGTCCCTTCTAGATCTTTGCATGAGGGGAAACCTTTCACAAGCAGATTCTTCTTCTCTGCAGCACTTTTCCAATTCTTCCTCCAGATCCTGTTTCGGAGACTCTATGGGTTTATAGCCTGGGGGGTAGGGGGGCTAAAGGAAGGAGGAGGAGATTGGGCAAGTGGGGGTGGGGTGGGGAAGAGTGGACAATCTAGGCGAGAAGATGCAGATCACCCTCCTCCCTCCCCTGCCCCCCAAGTCATGGGGAACTTATTCAGAAACCTTTCTGCAGCCTCATTAGCCCCACCATGCAGGTCCCAGAGGCACCTGTGGCTGGGGACAGATCCTGTGGAAAGGCACCTGGGTCTAAAGTTGATGCATAGATACAGGTCTCTGTGAAGCTGACCCTAGCCGCCTTCAAATTCTTGGAGTCACCAGCTTTGGGGGCAGACCCTACAGCCTGTTCACACAGAGACAAAGCCTGCTTCCCTGTTGAATAAGTTGGGAAACAAACTCCACAAGGGACTCCTTGCTGAGATTCCCTCCTCAGAACGGTCTCCCATAGGCTTTACCATAGGAAGGGATGGAGTGGGCCTTTGAAAGGATCATTTCACATTTCTGTACACCAGGACCCCTAATACATATGTATTGTAATAATATGCATTTTCCCCATCAGCCCTCACACTCTGTCTCTAGCCACACCTTCTGTTGGCAACTGCAAAAACAATTTCTTGTGACTCACTGGCAGGATTTGCATTCACTTACAAAGCTCAATTCTGTAATAAACATTTGGGGATCTGAGTGCTTTCTTCACCTTTCCCTACCAAGGGAAGCATTTGGCCTCAGGCCATATCCTCAGAGCATTTTTCTTTCTCTTTTTGTTTCAGTCTTGCCTAGTCTCTTCTTGTAGACCATCCACATTTCCTGTTCTACGATGAATAATTCAGGTGAATGAACAATGAACTGAAACATGTGGACAATGTTCCAGGACTTGTCCACTTAAGTTATGCACGAATTGTCTTGAAATAAGACTTGGGCTCTGAATCTTAGGTGCTTACAATGTCAAGTAGTGTTGCAACATGATAGTGAGCAGCTGTGTTCAGTTCCAAATACTCAGGCATGAAATACATTAATAACTTTTTCCTTGACATATAATTGAAGATGAAGTCTCTAATTTGAAGTGGTATATTGGCCTAATGCTAATGAGTCGTGTCATTACTCTAGATTCTTTTAAGTTGAATTTTCTTACATTGGCTCAGCACAGTAGAAATTAGTAGCAGCTCCCATTAGTTCCATCTGTGATTCTACAAGCAGCAGCAGTTACCGGTTTCAGGTTTCTACAAGCCATTCATTTGGCTGGAAGTATCAGAGTCACTACTTCATTTTTAAAAGCATCCCTACTTTTCAAAATAAGCTGCTTTCCCCCAAAGTTCCATCAATAACATCTTAAAAATTCATTTGCGATTTAAATTTCTCATAAGTATAATCCCTCCTGCTGTGTTCCAGAACACTTCCTTCATATTTAATTGCTATAGACACTTTAGTTACTAATTAAAGTGTATTGTTTATGATGATGCATTTCATTAATAGCAGTGATAAAAAATGTATGTTCTAGCAGAAACTCTGCATGTTAATTGCAGCCTTGGGGCAGAACTCACCATTAATATAAGAGGGTACATTTCCACAGACTGTGGGGTTGCTCTCCTAGATTCCTGCAGTGAATTTGCCCCTCACTCATAATCTGGAAAAACAGGTGCAGGTTTGGAAAGAAACACCATTAGTCAAAAGAACCTTGGGCTCTGGAGTGCTGAACTGAAGTAAAACTTTCCTGACTTGTAATGAACAGGAAGGCTAGCTTTAGAAACACCATCCTAGTCATTTGCAGAAGACAACTTTGTGTAAAGCAAAAACAAAGAATTGATTGATCAAAGAGGTTTTAATCACAGATGTGAACCATTGCACCAGAGACTGAGAGACTACCAAACTTATTGCCCATTCCACAGAGTAAAAAAGATGCAGGCAAACACTGAGCTACAGTACCTCCTCCCATGGAGTAACTCCTGGGGTGAGGACAGAAAACACCGCAGAGGACCAAAGAATGAGCAGCATTTAGCACAGATTCTAAGGACCTGAAGGTGAATGATAGCCTGAATAGAAATTGACACCTTCCAATCCCATGGATCTTGAAGAAAGGAGCTCCTAGATCTACAGAGGCTAGAACCATCCTGCATGGACAGCTGTCCCTCCCTCCTACTCTCGAGTCCAGCAACAGCCTCAAAGAAGAGTCCTCTAGGGTTAATACTGCTTCAAGTGGCATTGAGACCTTGTCTACCCTGGGGCTTTTTGAAACAACTTAACTGCAGCTGTGTGTTTGTTTCACATTGGAGTAAGCTGCACTGGCACAAGTCACTTTTTACAGCAGTGCACCCCATCTATACCAGGAGTTTGCCCTGGTGCAGCTCCACTATGTGTTGACAAAACCCACACAAAGTCTAACTCCCTCTTGGATTTCCAGACACATCTTCAAGGAGGAAAGCACTGAGAGCAGAGGGTTGTCTTATGTGCTCCTTCCCACCTTTAAGCCCCATGGAGAAGCCTCTACAGATCCCAAAGTTAAGGGAACAGTAATGAACAGGTTGCATTCTCCCTCTTCTGCACTCCCAAGTGGTTTTTCACATGTGCACCTCCACTTGCATAAACAGATGTGGTGATGTGAGCTTCCATTTCTTGCTGGCAGTACATGCCTGCACAAGGTTTGTTCTGCCCCCACTGAAACCAGATGGAATCTTTCTCCTCACTTGTCTGAAGGATTTGATAAAGTGAGCCATTTAATGTCATGCAGTCATTCATTCGATATAGCCACAAACCGAACCTACACTGTACTAACATATATAATGCAGTTGGCAATGTGCTAAATAATGACTGCAGTCTTAATGAGGAGTTTCTTTGGAAACTGAGAATTATTCTCCCAGGTTAAAGCTGTATTGAACTGATAGGGTAAGCAAACCAGCCCAGTACTGGGCAATGTGCCAACCTGCAATGTGCAGACTACAGTATCTGTCCTAAACAATACTTCCACCAATGGTGCTCACCTCCTCATCTCTCACAATGCAGCCCTTTCAGCTTGGAAGGAAACGTTGGTCTCCTGGTGGCTGGCAAGTCTAAGTTGGCCTTGTGAGTAAGAACTGTTTCTTTTGTGCCTTGGCAGAGAAAGAATTCAAATAGATGTGATAATGGCGTTGCATTCAGCATATAAAGATCATTGGATATAAACATGGAACAGAATGTATTTCTGTTTCACAGACAATTGCATTTAAAACTTGTTACTTTGTTGCTATTGTAATGCTTCAACCTCAGACCCTGCATTTCAACATAAATGTTGGCATTTCACACAAAGAATTCTAAGAACATCTATTATCTGCCAATAGCTGAGGAATTCAGCAGAGTGCAGTAAGACATGATGGTATTCTTCCACACATGGCTCTACAGAGAAGTCACAAAAGAGATTATTTTAGAAGAATTTATTGGGTTTTTATTTTAAAAAAGGTCCATTTTATTAAAAGATTTTGTCATGGGCTGTGACACACTCAGGAAGGGCTACCAAACGTGTATAGGAAGGCACAGAGATCTCATCTATATTGAAGACATACTAAATCTTGGATTAGAAGCTCTGGATTCAAATATTACCCAACAGTTTTGCCAAATGTCATCATAAATTAAATATTACTAAACAGTTTTGAGCAACAGTGTAGCTTATTCACTAGAAATGTAGGCCAAGATTTACAAACATGGGTATCTAAAATTAAGCGCCTAAAGCCATATTTAGGTATTTAAACGAAGACTTTTAAAGGTTCAACTAACAGATGCAGCCACTTCCAATGGGATTTCGGCAAATTAGGTGACAAACTGCTAATTGTGCCTTTGAAAAGCTCCCCCTTAATAAATGGCCTGATTTTCAAAAGTGCTGAGATCCAAGAGCTTCTATTGGACGATAATGGGTATTCATCACTTATGGAAAATTAGGCCATTTAGGGTATGTCTATACTGCAATTAAAAACCCACAGCTGGCCCTTGCCAGCTGGCTCGAGCTGGCGGAGCTGGGGCTGCGGGGCTGTTTAATTGGATAGACATTTGGGTTTGGGCTGCAGTCAGAGCTCTGGGCCTTTCCCACCTTCCAGGGTCCTAGAGCTTGAGCACCAGCTTGCACTCGTAAGTCTACACTGCACTTAAACTTCTCCTTAGCCCGAGTCCCATGAGCCTGACACAGCTGGCATAGGCCAGCTCTGGGTTTTTAATGCAGTGTAGACATACCCTTATATAGGCACCTAGATAAGTATTTAGGAGCCTGAACTTGAGACCCCTACTTTTGAAAATCTTGGCTATAGCATTCTAGTGGCCAAGGTTTTATTTTTTGATACATAGCATAGACCATATCCTAGAAAATCAGACTTCTGTCTTGTGTGTTCTGTTCAAATTGTGGCTGTAATTCTAGGATGGAGTTAGTGTCTTTGTTTTGCTATGAAGGCTTACACAAATTTTGAATACATCTACATGTTATTTAAAATAGCAAAAATCAGCTTTCGTTTTAATTCATAGATCTCTCAGGTTTTCCACTATGTAGCAGCTGTTGTAGTACGAATCTTTCCACACTGAATGTAATTAACAAAGCAGCAGGACGAAACATTCTTTTCAGGGTGAGTTCCTAACGGGAATGTTTTGTTCTCCAGTCCAAGCCAGAGATGATATTCCATCTTTGAAGACGTATTGGATGAGTTTGAGCTATAGCAGATCCCTGATTTATCATCATTTCTGCTTTCATCAGTTCAAACCCACTCTTTATCCACACAAATTCCAGCCTTGCAGTCCTGTTTCTCTTTGTCTTCTCCCCTTGCTTAGAGAGTTACACAGTAATGATTATCCTACAACTTCTAGGAGGGGATCTTGTGAGATACAGACTGAGCCCATTGAGCACCTTTTATCCCTGTGCTGGGGACTAAATGCTGCTTCTTCATGCTCCAAACTCCCACTATCTATTGTCCTATTATACCTCCCAAACACAGCTTGTACAGTCTGACTGGGTTAGCGTGAGTAGCTGAGCCGTTAGACTGACAGCAGAAAACAGTCTTTTGTTTATACAGTACAGCATGACAAGTGTGAAATGATACACTGTGACCTCCTGAATGCAAATGTGTGACATTTTAGTTGTTGCTGTTTTCTGAGCCAGTAGCTACCCAGGGCATTGTAATGAATTGGTGAACACCACACTGAAATTCATCCACAGAGCTCAGTGGCAAGGTGCTAATGCAATCCTCCTTACTATGTTTGCTCACATGCTATCAGTAGGGATGCTGTATGGCAAAAGCAATCCTATTTCTAATTCAAACCAAACAACTGTGTTTTTTAGTCTAATCTATGAAAACAAATAAAGGCCACTGAAAAGGTAATTTAACTTCTGGTTTTCAATTCTTATGCACCATACAAAAATTGGATTATAATGAAGTTATTCACATTTTCTTGTGTCACATAATGACCTCTATATCAAAGAATGAAGTCTGCATAATTGAGAAGATGGACCCACTTACAATAATGTGAGAATCCATTAACAGGAGGCTAGAATAATGCTAAAATGATAGCATTTGATGTCACCTATTTAAACTAAAGTACTAGACTGTTTCTTCAGATTCTGGTAAAGGTATTATATGCACAACGTGGAATATAAATGTTCATTTGCCAGCTGCAATAGCACAATGATCAGGGGCCGTCCAATAACATTTTATATAATAAATAGGAGTTATTCTACTCTAGATATACAATAACTTACAAATATCCCTAAAGTGCATGCTACTTGAATGAATAAATTATCTATTGTAATAAATCTAGTTATTTTTATGCTAGGATCTCTGCAATAATTAAAAATACCATAAATAATAACCACAAATACATTAACTGCCTTTGCAAAATAATTGCCCACCATAATTATCTGTTGATCTTTGAGCCTATCAAATAACTATTGGCATGTTTTAAAGCTCATAAATAATTGTATTCCTAGCAACAAACGCATTGCACAGTGTCGGTAATTCAGCTACCATTGCAGTACAAGTCAGCCCTGGACTGCAGCATGTCTCCCCCTTAGAGGTATAGCAGTTGTATCCATTGCCACTTTGTTAAAATACACATTTACGAATGACAGCTGAATACCAAATGCTGTCCCAGCCAGTCAGAATATTTTTTGGAATGCAGTTATCTAGCACTATATTGCGGGCAGTTATTGCTTTCATCCTGCATTTTGTCTTTACCATGACTACAGATGGAAATTTTACATGAATTCAGGGAATCCAAACCTGAGCTGGAAAAAGGAAAAAACTCTTATCTGAAACCTGCAGGTAGTAAAACCTACTTCAGTGCATTTGCTTAAAATGAGAGAGCGCTGCAAGCTCAATGGTAATGTAAGCATGAGAATACAAAAAACAATCTAAAAATGACAAAACAGTCCTGCTTACCTTCACTGAGTTATAAGTATCCATGTATGGATGTGTGTAATGTATTTTTATGGGCCTTGGAACAAATTTACAAACCACTGCTCACAGCAGAATTTCCAAAGCTTTTGCCTATACATGAGTGGTAGCTCTAGCTACAGCATAGCCAGCTGACTGGAACTTTAAATCTTACTAATTCTGCTACAGTATCCAGACCAGAGAGATGTAATTTCTTGAAGCTTTATATCAGACGTGGGGCCGAGCACTACAAGAAATACAGTGTTGTGGCAAGGGTTAGCGTCCTGTCTTTCATAAGATCTTGCATGGTTTTCCTGCCAACGTTAATTTCCATTGGGAATGGTAACTTTGCAGCTGCAGTAATGTGTGGCACACCAGTGGCAAATTCTTGTCTTTGGAGGTTTACGCAAGTCATTATTTCAGAATAGATACTCAGGAGTCACAGCTGGCTAATTAATGTAGTACTAAGGAAAGCTAGGTTTCAGAGTAACAGCCGTGTTAGTCTGTATTCACAAAAAGAAAAGGAGTACTTGTGGCACCTTAGAGACTAACCAATTTATTCGAGCATGAGCTTTCGTGAGCTACAGCTCACTTCATCAGATACATACCGTGGAAACTGCAGCAGACTTTATATATACACAGAGAATATGAAACAATACCTCCTCCCACCCCACTGTCCTGCTGGTAATAGCTTATCTAAAGTAATCGTCAGGTTAGGCCATTTCCAGCACAAATCCAGGTTTTCTCACCCTCCACCCCCCCACACAAATTCACTCTCCTGCTGGTGATAGCCCATCCAAAGTGACAACTCTTTACACAATGTGCATGATAATGAAGTTAGGCCATTTCCTGCACAAATCCAGGTTCTCTCACTCCCTCACCCCCCTCCAAAAACCCACCCCCATACACACACAGACTCTCTCTCCTGCTGGTAATAGCTCGTCCAAACTGACCACTCTCCAAGTTTAAATCCAAGTTAAACCAGAACATCTGGGGGGGGGGGAAGGAAAAAACAAGAGGAAATAGGCTACCTTGCATAATGACTTAGCCACTCCAAGTCATTATGCAAGGTAGCCTATTTCCTCTTGTTTTTTCCTCCCCTCCCCCCCCCAGATGTTCTGGTTTAACTTGGATTTAAACTTGGAGAGTGGTCAGTTTGGACGAGCTATTACCAGCAGGAGAGTGAGTTTGTGTGTGTATGGGGGTGGGTTTTTGGAGGGGGGTGAGGGAGTGAGAGAACCTGGATTTGTGCAGGAAATGGCCTAACTTCATTATCATGCACATTGTGTAAAGAGTTGTCACTTTGGATGGGCTATCACCAGCAGGAGAGTGAATTTGTGTGGGGGGGTGGAGGGTGAGAAAACCTGGATTTGTGCTGGAAATGGCCTAACCTGACGATTACTTTAGATAAGCTATTACCAGCAGGACAGTGGGGTGGGAGGAGGTATTGTTTCATATTCTCTGTGTATATATAAAGTCTGCTGCAGTTTCCATGGTATGTATCTGATGAAGTGAGCTGTAGCTCACGAAAGCTCATGCTCGAATAAATTGGTTAGTCTCTAAGGTGCCACAAGTACTCCTTTTCTTTAAGGAAAGCTAGAAAGTGACCCCCTTAACAGCTTTCAGGAACCCACTGTTACAATTCAGCAAACTTTTCAAATTGCAGTCCCAATAAAATTGGGACTTTTTTTTTTTTGCTGATCAAAATATATTCAAGAAATAGAAGCCTCTTGCCATAAGAATCTGCCTTCTCATTTCTGACACAGGTTTTCAAATAACTGTGCTGGCCTAGATACCAAAATACCCAATGTGCACATGCTGTTAAGGTATTTACACATACACGTGCCAGGCAGGTATGTTATTGTCCACGTATGTGCTGAAATACCTGACTTACACACATACATTTGGTATTTGCATGAAAATAATTGCATATGCCTAAGTGAAAACCTGGCCTTGACTGATACCAAGGTGCAGTGTTTGTGGCTTTATGCTTCACTTCCATTAAGTTTGTTGTAACATCACAATTATGAATGTCCCAACTCGTGCTCCCTGCCGCAGCCCCACGCCAGAGGAGTTCAGTGCCCCCGCTGATTATTGGGGGGGGGGACCTGTGCCCCTGCTTACCCCCCCCCTTGTGTAGGCCCCTATCCCTTCTTAACTAAACCCACCCAAACCAAAAAAAAAACATCACAGAAGTAGCATGCCATCTTCCATCATCACATGGTTCATGCTGTGTGTTAGATCCCTTTCCTTACCCTCACTTAGTCTTGTCTAGTGATATTGTAATTCTTCAGGCAGGGACCATCAACTACTGTGTTCGCACAGCACCTAGCAGTGTGGATTCACTTTTGTTTGAACTTTAGGCCTTACCATAAACAAACATACATGATCAATAAATATTTAAACATATGGTGCAGTAGTTAGGATACTACATCAAACTGGTTCTCTTCCCGGCTCTGCTAGCTGCCTCACTATACAATCTTGGGCAAGTCACTTAAACTCTCTGCACTCAGTTTCCACATCTGTAAAATGGGGATGAAAAAGCTGGCTCACCTTTGCAAGGTGCTTTCAGGGCTGTTGATGAAATCTGTAGTAATTATTTGTATTTATTTTTTAGCATAAAGGAAATGTGAACATGCACATCTGTAGAGGGAGAAAGAGCTAACGGCTGCTTGGCTCAGTGTGTAGTTCTAATGTGTATCAGGTGATAGTTGCCTTGTCTGTGTCCTTATTAAGGGCTTGATCCAGTGCCCATTGATGTCAGTAGAAAAACTCCCCTTGACTGCAAGTGGGATTTGGATCAGGCCTTCCTTAGAGTGCAAAACAAACAGCTGTAACCTTGCCATCTGTCCCTTTGCTATGTCAGTATTTCCGCCACACCCATGTTTCATTCTCTCATATACCTGTGCACCTTGATGGCAATTTTTAGTCATGAATTCATCACATTTTTTCTTCATCTGGTCTCCTGTGGAAAATTCTATGCAGATGTTGGCTAACAACAATACCTGGGTTTATTTAATGAGTTCAGTTGTAATGACAAATGTTTTCTAAATGTGGTGGAGCAAACTGGAAATCTTGTCATTCCTACCGTGCTAAAGGTAGTAGTGAGACGCTGCTGGTTGTAGAGCACTGGCTGATATAGTGCTGTTTTATAGCAGCCATTTTTCTGTCTTTTCTGTGATATTCTGCCTTTATGTATACACCCACACCCCTATATACTTTTTGATGGAGATGAAGTACAAAACAGACACACAGTGGCAAATACTCTGCACAGTAATAGTAGCCAGGAAGAGAATTACTTATTCTTCTTGATATTATTGAAACAGCCCCTTTTTGACAGGTACTGTGCAGCCCTGTCTTAGTAAATCTGAGGCAAGATTTGCAAGGATATAAACGTAAAGCACCAAGAAATTACTTCAAAAAGTACCTGTGCATAAATATTGGCATTAATAATTAACAACAATGTCTTGGTCTGTTGAGTTGAAATCATATAATAAAAAAATAATTAAAACATTAAAACTTTTGTTCTTTCAATGGCATGTAATGAATTGAGAACCTCATTCTGCAAGTGGATAAAGAATGCTTAGAGTCACCTTTAGTTTCTTTCTTCATGCAAAACACGGAGATAAAAGATACAAGAAACCTCTCCGGGGTTCTCTTCTTGATTAAGTAGGACCTAATCAACACAGAAAAACAGCAACAGTTCATATAGCTGGTAATTAATTTCCACCTTTGTGGCTTACATTTACCGACTGTCTCCATATTTGCCAGATAAAGTGCCTCTTTGAACATTAAGCTTCTTTGGTTAGAGCCAAGGTATGAAACCAGATTTAAAGATGTGCATCTTCCTATGACTTCTGCTTGCAAAAAAAGAAAAGCCAATTAAGTGTGAGGATTAAGCAAGCAAAAATATTTGCCCTGGGATTTACACAGGTAACAGAGTTGGAAAGAGGGGAGTTTGTGTGACTCTTTTCATCATTAGATAGGGAATTTGTTTTTCACTAGTTGCTCACTCTTTGCAGAGCACTCTTCCTGCTTTTATGCACAGGACCGTCTCATATTCTGGGTCATCTTTTGCCTCCAGACAGTAAGGTCCTGATCCTGAGAAGTGCTGAACGTCTTCCAAGAGGAGCTGAGTGCTGTCAGTGGGCATTAAGGCTGCCCCTCAACATGTCATGGGCTCAGCACCTTATGGGATCAGAAAAACAACTCATAGAATAGTCAACAAGTCCTGTGACTGGGATGAAGTGTCAAAACATTCCTCCTAATAGAGGGGGAAAGTATTCTTCTTCGTGTTGTGTTGTGTCTATGCATCTGAAAGGTCTTGATGAAGAATTTTACAGGCAAAACCCTCCTATCTGACCTGCATGGCAGAATACTGATCTGCAAGGGGAAAACTTGTCCCCCTCTGACCTGCCCTGCAGAACTAGACTTTGTCCACAGAGCATCTCTCTTCCATATTCTGCAGTGTCTGCAAGTACAATATGTACCAATGACCTCTAATGCAGATCAGAGGAGAATTTTGCCTTCAGTGAGGATAAGCCAATGTGTTGCCTTTCTGCATTTGATTTTAAAAACAGAAATAAATTGGAGAGGTTTCCCATTTAGATCCATCTGATGGGTAGCTACATGGCACAATTTAATAAAAAACCATCAGGAATGTGGATTCAGACAGCTGTATTCATAACATGGTTGTGCTTGTCAGAAGCAACTTAATAAAGTTGGATTTGGCAGAGGAAATAAAGCTCCCCCCCCCCTTAAGCATTAATGTGCTTTTGTTTTGAACTTGTCAGTTTGATTTGCCTGGGAGCTTGGTTTTGATTTTCCTTGAAGATTTCTAGTAGCAATAACTGTTTCGAACAGGAAGATTCATGTGAACTGACTGCCATTTTAGACTTCAAATCCTACAAAATGAAAGGAGACTGTATCTCGGATGTGAGAAGAAAGGGCTGATGCTTCTGTGTGATGCACATCAGTTCTAACAAATACATTTTCAAGATTAATAAAAAGAGTGGTTGCCTGTGTGTGTGTGTGCGTTAGGGGTTTATTGATAATTTCTTCTCAGTATTCTGGGGAGATGCTGTCAATACTCCTGACATTCTGCTTAATCAAGATGTGACCCTCCCATGCAACCACACAGTGTGTTTACATTATAGACAGGCTTTTTTGAGAATTTCATTAAATATTTAACAAATGCCACTAAATAATATACTGTGACCAACAGTGCTGTTGGCTATGAAGAGGAAATCAATCAATTTGTTCTCTAGTTCAGCAGCCTTCAATCTAAAGCCAGGCATGTGAGCTGTGTATATAAGGGGGGAAACAAACTGCACCTTGAACAATAGATAAAAATCAGATCAATAATAGTATGTTCAGTTTTGTTTCTAAATTGCTGTTGCTTGGAATGTGCCAATGGGCAAGTTCAATAACAGAACTCTGGGCTTGGAACAAGAGGTTCTCAAGCTTCCCCATCATGTTTGCAAATCAGTAAATACTTTGAATCTGTAAGTATTGCACATCAAAAAGCCAACCTGCTGTAGCAGAGGCTCTTCAGGATAGGCTGGGAAGACTATGCTTATTGTCAAATATAGACTTTAACCCAACGATTTTTACAAGCTTTATGGTAGTAGCCATTCTTCACTGGTTCAAGAGACAAGATGGGTGAGGTGTTGTGTTTTATTGTCCCAACTTCTGTTGGTGAGAGAGAAGCACTTGAAAAACGTGTCTCTCAACAAAAGTTGATCCAATTAAATATATTACCTCACCTCCCTTGTCTCTGTAATATCTAGGAACCATCATGGCTACATGAATGCTGCATTCACTGGTTCAAAGCATTCCTTTTCCTTTTCATGCTATGGTAATTCGTGCCCTATAAATACTTAAGCAATTAAGATAGATTAGGGATGGGACCAAATTTTGGCCTTAGTTACAATCATTACATCCATTGGGAATTGCTTGGAGCTGTCTGGGTATAACTGAGGGGAGAAGTTGGCCCATTGACTGCAGTAGATATTTCTTGAACATGCTATCTAGGTGTCAGGGAGAAATCCAATCTGAAGCACACACAGTAGCTCCGCTGAATGCTGGGAATGTCTATAGGTGGGAGAGGAGGAGTGGGAACCTCTGCAAAGCATTAAATGAATCTGACTGAAGTTTGTGTTTGTAGCTAAACCCCAAATGTGGTGAGTTTTCACATAACTTCAAGTTCTACTGCAAACATTTCATGCAGCTCTAGACAGAATGCATCTGACAACTCTTTACAGCTTTTAACCCAAACATATTGCCTTTGTGATTTTTCCAGGTGTGATACAGTAAACTACATAGATAAAGGATCCATGCATGCTGTTTGTTGACATGTATATAAGGAGAGGTCAAAGATAGATGGAAAAAAGCAGAGGGAAGAACCAGTCCTTAGAAAATAAAAATATTTTAGTGTGAGTCCCAGCAAGGTGAAACATCTCACTTCCAAAGACGTCCTGAGCCGGGAAGTGAGAGATCACCTTATACTGTACCAGCCACATTATCCTACAAATTAAAATCTAACAACACACATTGGGAACAATTACACACATTTTTGAGGTCTTTACACAATAAGTTTATATAATCTGTCCACCTAGCAGCAATTCTTGCAGACACATGATAAAATTTATATTTTCCCCCCTTTGATACCACAAAGACTGCTTAATCAGCCATGTTGAGCAAACAAAATTAAGTCCTCCTGGTGCCTTTTGCTGTCTACGGATGGATGGAAAGGAATTACTGAGGCTCTCTCTTTAGGAGCCAATTTCTTTAGATAGTATATATATATCCTCTTAAGACAAAGTTGTAAAGTGCACGCAGATTAACAGCCACTACAGTATACTCTTTTAATGGACTTTTAAAAAAGATTTTAAAACCCATTTAAATTACATTAAAATATGTTCATATCCCTATAAGCATGTACAGTCAAGACTGGTCCTAGGGTTGTATGACCCACACAGTTAACTGACACCCTCTTGTCCTTGGCAGCTAAGGTGCTGGAATGGTGACAATAGAATCCTTTTTTCCCCCTCCCAAAAAATAAGAGGAGGATGGAAGTGGTGAGAGCTTTTATGGGAGCTCAAGGACCCGTGATAGAATGAGGGGAGGAGGGATGGCTGAATAACCCACTCCTTCACCCCAACCAAAGCAATTCTCCACCTTCCTCTAAAGAAAAGTAAGATGAGCATGGTGTGCAGTTGGAAGAGTTATTCAGACCATGTAGTATAAGTTTGTTGCTCTATTTTGTGTATTTAGTTCCTCAGACTATCTCCATCCCAGCATGAGAGTTGTCCATAAACTCACTGCAATCACATCATAATTTGGAATCTCTGCAGGAGACCGAACTCACGTCACCAGAGTGCATCATGTCTACGCATGTATCAATGCACAGCTACACATGCATGCAGCTGTTCCTGGCCCACACTGAGATTTTTCAACGTAATATATTAATAAGAGCACTGGGATTTTTTAAACATATACAGGAGGGAAAAAAGCATTACAATGAGGTTAGGAAACCCAGCAGAACACTGACACAGAAGTACATTACTTAGTGTGCAGTTGCATTAATGAACCATTACTTCAAATCCCAGGTTTGCCAATTGTGTCACTGTTCGTTTATCAAGGCAGAATCATCTTGGATGTGAATAGAATGCCTGTATAATAGATAACTGCTCAATCCTCCTGTACCAAATATTTCCTTGAGCCCATTACAAAAGATTTATTTTTAAATTGGATTTTGTTTTACAGCTGGACAGAGCAAGACAGTGTTTGTAGAACAAATGGTGTTAAAACCCCCCAAGGGGCTGGCTGACTTCAATAGCAACCAAGACTACTGCTTGAGCCCACTGATGCTCTTTTAATGAGTACTGCTTGTCAGAGGATCATATCTACAAGTTGCTGTATAAAATAAGTTTTCCATGAGTTTATAAAGCAGTCTGTCTTTTGAAATGGATAAGGCACCGTACTAATCTCTGCTGCACAAAATAGACACTGGTTTGAACTAAGGGGGGGCACATGACAACCCAAAGTGTGAGACGGTTTTTCTTCTCTTTATTTTTCAAGTTATTTCCCTCTTCCATGAGGGACTGTGTTGTGTTTGTACACAACAAGCTCAATAAATTCAAGGAGAAAAATGCTGAAATATGCATTTCAAAATTACCAGCAGGACAGTGGGGTGGGAGGAGGTATTGTTTCATATTCTCTGTGTATATATAAAGTCTGCTGCAGTTTCCACGGTATGCATCCGATGAAGTGAGTGTAGCTCACGAAAGCTCATGCTCAAATAAACTGGTTAGTCTCTAAGGTGCCACAAGTACTCCTTTTCTTTTTGCGAATACAGACTAACACGGCTGTTACTCTGAAACCTTGGTATGAGTGAATTAACAGAAGTATGACAGGTTGCTTATTTAGCAAACGGGGTGGACAGTAAGATAAAACCTTCTTATGTGACAAAACATACCAAAAAGTCTGTTTGTCTCTCGTAAACTATTCAAGATAAATTGAGAAGGCTCCCAGGCAAATCAAAATGACAAGTTCAGAACAAAAACATGTTAACTTTCTTTTTTTGTAAAAAAAAAAAAAAATTTAAAAAAATGCCTTCCCTTTACCAAATCCAGTTTCGTTAATGTTGCTTCTGACAAGCACAACCACTTTATGAATACTGCTGTCTGAGTCTGCAGACCTGATTACTTTTAAATAAAACTCTTCCGAGTAACTACTCTTTAGATGGATCTGGACCTGAGATCACAATAAAAGGACAGCATTTAGGAGCCTTGCCATCAGTCTATTCTTTTCACTATATAAAAATTATTGCAGTTTAGGTTATACCTTTGAAAATCACATTTCTCACCAGAAACAGCATTGAGTAATTGAGTACTGCAGAATTTAATGTTCAATACTGAGTTGTTTGATTAGACCCACATTTTATCACTCATACTATTAGCATCAGTGATTTTTAAGCCACAAGAATATATGCTTGGATTTGATGTATGGAAAATTGGAGAAATCAGGTTCAAAACACTTACTTTTCTCTTCAAGTATCAATGTCCCATGCATATCAAAACAGCTCAAATCACTGAACGTTCTGGTTAAAAACTGTAGACAAACTTCATCCGCTCTATAAAAATGAACTACCAAAGTTAATACAGATTTGTTCAGAGCTTTGAACAATATAAGTCATGAGTCTTTTACACAAATTCAGACAGAACAGAAATAGAAGCCACTTAAATGTTACCATTGGTTGTGTTGGGAACACTGGGGCATGGCCACTAGGTAACTCAAGCTGTTGTTCAGCCTCTCGGCACTGGGTGCCGGCAACAGTTGGACTCAATCTTACCAACCTGGATAGGTCTGAAATACCAACTCGCAGTGGATGAGGCCTACAAAGCCTAATTTGACCCTAATAAAGAGAGGTTATGACATTTGCTTTTGTCTATTCAATTAAACGTTTGTATTCACTTTTTTCTCTGACCAAAATCATAAATGTGCAATTCTGTTTTGCTCTGAAAGTCAGTTTCAAATATGGCAGCTCTTTTTCGCAATGTACAGATCTTACATCCATGCTGATAAAATCATGAACTAAGGATAATAACCAGAGAACTCTGACACAAAAATGTGTTTTGTTAGACATCTGGGTTGAATGCTTCACCTCTATTAACCTGTATTCCAAACCAGCGGAGGGCTGGAAATGTTTATTTACCATATAAATGCAAACCAAGCAGCTTTTTCCTGAGAGCAAAAATGCTGTCAAACTTTGTTTGCAAGTAGAAAGTCTCATGTAGTTTGCTACATATAATTTGCCAAAGTTACTTACCTTTCTACATGCTGGGCAGACAGTAAGTCAGAGTTCCCTCAGGTATATCATCAATTGCTGAAAAACTGATATTCTACTGTGGTCATTTTTGGGGGGATTCATAGTTAACTTTTTTTTTTTTACAAAGTCTGAAGTTTGTCCCAGATTTTAATACTGTATGTAACCAGCTCTTTTCTGATGCCGTCTTACATATGATATAGAATATGCTATTGCTAAACTTTCCCGTTAGCAGCCTTTAACATATTATCTGCATGTTTCAGCTGAAGTAAAACAGGAAAATGTTTTTTTAAAAATAAGTTTTCACTTTCATCTTTCCTAGCTTGTAGTATATACGTTATCAGCCTACTCCTACCCCCATATAAAAAGAGGGTGAGATACAGAAGAAAAATTTTCCTTTAATATCTGACTGAAATACCAGGAAAAGCTCTCAACAAATAGACTCAGACTTCAAATCCTGAAGGGACCATCATGATTTGACCTAGTCTGACCTCTTGAACATTGCAGGCCACAGAACTTCACCCACCCAACAAGAGCGTTGCTTGTCAGGTGACTCTTTGCTAACATTATACAAGGTATTTTAGTAGAACAGGAAGCAATATTGTCCCTAAAGTTTATCTCTCTCCGCTTCACTGTGGAGCTTCTGCCTAAAACTTCCCGCTGGCTCCTTGCTGCATTTGTCAAGAAGCAATATACATAACCTTACAGCTTCAATTCTGATGAAATTGAGAGTAAAATATTAGAAGCAGCATTCAAAACAATCTTATCAGCCTATACATCATCATTAGCCTGGGACAAGGAACAGAAGGTATGAGAAAAGGATAGATTCAGTAAATATGGAGTGGGTGGCTAGTTAGGCCAAGCATGGAGACCTGAGGTAGCGGGACCAGTAAATAATGATAAATGGAACGTTCTTTTCTGAGGTATTTCGAGCATGGACAGAGAGAATGGAGTTATCAGCTTTTGGCAACCAGTCTCCATATGTGCTTTGGAAAAAAAACATCCATGCCGGTTGGTTTATTTTGTTGCGTCCGTTTGGTTTGGTTTGGTTTTGCTTTCAGACATTCAGTGTAAGACTTTAGCATCCCCAATTCACATAGTGGTAGCCTGGCATTAGTTGTGGGAGGTGTCCATCATACCAATCACTGAAACCCTGGTGAGACACCATAGAGAAGGGGATAAAGTCATTGCTGTCATCTCATGAGCCCTGTGTTCTCAGGCAACTGACTAGAGATAGGGAAGTTTAAGTTTCTTTTGAATTATGTGCTGCAAAGTTAATTTTTTATGCAAGTCTCTAATTGATGGTTTACTTTCCTTTCTGCAGTTACAGTATCTGATAGCATAAGGCTCTGAGAGCCAGACATAAATGGAGAATTCACCAATAGAAACTGAAATATTAGTCTCCCAAGACTCCCAATGTACAGATTTCTTTGGCTTATAAAAGAGACATCAGTCATGCCTCCACTCAGAACCACCTCCAGCTGATTTCTTAGACTTAGTCATAGGCAGCTGGTAATAACTCCAGTGTGCAGATCATATGTTACAAGGGAGATGCCAGGGTGTATGCAAGGATTAGTTCAACTGACCTTTTTTTGGCAGATGTCACAAAAGATGTAAAATGACTCAGCAAATTCCACAGAGATAGATCTAGCTGTTACATTCCTTCTTCTCTACTAATTCCTTTTCTCATTCTCTTCTCTCAGTAACTCTGGTATAATCTATTCCAACAATAAACAATTGAGTAATATTGTAGTGTATCAATGTTTAAAAACTTTTCCTAGCTTTCTTTTTTAATGCTTGCCCTAGTACAGTTTGCCTCTGTCCCATCTATAGGGTAATGGTATCACAGGGTACCACTGGCCTGTTAAGAGATAAGGAGGCCAGTGCAGCTGTGACTCTGACTTCCCAGTTGGGTTTTAAGAGACAGCATCTGAGCTACAGACATGGAAGATCCCAACAAAAGGGAGAGTCAGTCACGGAAGGGTAGGTGAGCACTGCCTGCGAATGAGCGATCAGCAGGTGATGGCTGCCAGAAACCAGAAAGTCCCAGAGAGAAGCTGTGGGTGGTTCCTGGGGGAAGGTTGAAGGCAGGAAATCAGTAGAGGGGTTTGCCGAGTCACTTCCCCAAGCTAGAGAGCCAGGGCTGTCGGCCAGAGAATAGCAGAGGGGCATCTCCACACTGGAGAGCTGGAGACAGAGAAACAATGAGACAGCCAGGGGACTGAACGATGCTCCACTGGTGAGAATAATCTCCCCGAAGAGTGGCTGTGGGGATTTCTGCTGGGAAGAGTAAGCTTGCAACTCCAGCTGGAATGGCTGGGGCTGTCCTGGTAAAAGGATAGGAGAGGACTCAAGAAGAGCCCAGGTGGATGGAAGATGCTAGAGTGTGGTATGTGGGGATGTCATAGATTCACAGGGTCTGGGCTATGCCCCAGCCTGGAACCAGTCCCTTGGGAGTGACCCCATTAGTAGGCCGGTCCACAAGGATTCTCAGGGTTCCACAGGGGCAGGCCTGTGGCCTCCTTGACTCCAAAAACTGGGCCTTCAGGCACCAGAGATTCCTGTCTCTCTCCAGGTCTCTCTGCAGCCAGCCCAGCCAAGCCAGATTCCTTCAGGAAACTTGTTCCTCCTTCTGGGTGCAGTGCTCCAAGTAATTGCAGCAACACCAAGCAGCCTTTCCAAAACAAGGTAACCTTTTATTAGCCTCCTGGCATACGGAATCTAAAAATCCTTAAGTTAGCGCAGAGAAAGAATCAAGGCTTAAGACAGAATTCAGACTAGCCTATGCCAGGGCTTCACCCAACCAACCTGCTGTAGATTCCATCTTGGCTTTCTTTCTCTGTCTCTCTTCCTTTATCTTAGTCCCAGTTCAGAGCCTTATGTCTCTGAGAGCTCAGTTCTAAAGACAGCCACCAGACACCTCTCCCATTGGTTCTCCAGCTTGGGGCCTATGTTGTGCATCCTGCAGAGCAGTGGGGGAAATCTCCTTCCTGTTGGTAGCTAGGTATGAATATCCCAGCCATTGGGATTTCCATAGTCTCTTCAGGCTCCTCCATTCTCATAAGTAGACTTTATTCAGTTTGTTAATGACTCCAGTCTCCACCCAGGCTGCTACGTGAGTCAAACACTTCATCCCTTCCCTTTACACTCAGTGCCTAGCAACACAAAGCCCAGAGGGAAACTGAGGCACACATATGAATCCTAAAAATATTAACAGTATTCCCACATTCAAACACAGGGGCATTGAGGGGACTAGACATTGTGAGGTTTTAAAGGGTTACATGTACCAAACATGATAAATGGACTATATTTGGGGACTTTTGTTATGGACTGCTTTGCACTATGTTTTGTAATAAACTGGCCCCAAGGCAGGAGAACCTGATATGGTGTTACTGGGGGCTCTGAAGGAGGAAAACTGAAGCAGACATGCCTGTTCTGGCACTCCGGGTGGTGCTGCCCTATACAAATAGCTCTAGTTTAAAAAAAAATTTTTTCAGAAGTATTAACAGTGAAGCTATAAAAGAATTTCTGCTTGATGCCAAAGTAATATTAGCATTGTTAGATTAACCAGTTCTTCACTCAGTCTTATGTTTTAGTGGAGCTGGAATATGAACCTAGTTCTTTCAATGGAACTTCATGTATGACAGCTAAGCTTGAGGTAATCGTGACTCATTAATTCAAGTCATGTTGGCCAAAATTATAAGGTTAATATTTCATAGATATAATCCCATGTATAAATCATATAATGAAAAATGTTCATTTTCCTTTGGACCTTGAAATGTGATCACTTTACCTTCTTACAGCAGTTGCTTTGACTAGCTCTGAATTTCATTCTTCATTGAAAGTGAAATTTCAGAAAAGTTAGAGGACGTGAAGTTGTGACTGGACAACACGCTGGGGAATGCGCTATAGATTTATTGTAGTAAATGTTTCATTGGCTTGGAGGAGGGAGTGGAAGATCTAATAGGTCTTTTCCATGTCTTAGTTCTAGGATTCTGTGATATCTGACAACCCTGGCTTTTGAAAAGTGTGTTTTTTTAATAGACACACACATAACATCAGTGAGAGCTAGACACGTGCCTGGCTGAGAAAATAGACCTCTATAGAATTGTGTCAATGAAGCATACTATTCTGAGTGATCATTTCCCCCATGTTTCAAACCCTCATTCAGTTGAAGCTGAGAGCTGGGTCTCTTTGGGAAACCAGCTGGATAGATCACAGTGAAGCACAATGAAAGAGGATGTACTTTTATTTAATCTTGTTTGAAATTCTTGACTTTGAAAGCTTCACAGTACATTCAGGAGAAGGTGAAGGTTTTTCACTGCACCCAAAGAATTAACAATCCATATCTCATATGTTTGAACATAGTTGTTCCTCTTCAGACAATGTGTTAACCATTGTTTAAATTCTGTAAATAATTTGCAAGATTAATATCCATTTTAACTGTTAATCTGCAAGTCTGTGACAAACCATGAACTATATTTTTCCCATTAGAGAACCATCACATATATGAACTTTGATGTTTCAGGGGTCTCTGTGTTGCCTATTGTACTGTGGAACTTGACAAAGTGCATTTGCAAACTGCATTTCACTCTCATACTGTAGATATTATATTTTACACTTCAGACAAACTACTTTAATATGATGTACATTGGCAAATGGATTGTCTTGTAGTTAATACAATGGATCTCCTGAGTCAGGAGATATAACTTCTGCTTTGCCAACCACTTTAGGTCTGATTCTATGCCACAAAAGTCAGTAAGAGTATTGCTGTTGATTTCAACGGCAGCAGGACAGGATTTATGGACAAGCTTCTCTTTGCTTCAGTTTTCTCATCTGTGAATTGGGTAACAATACCTAATTAGTGACAGATGTGTTGTGTCAGGGGCTCTGGAACAGGGGGGGACCAAGGGGCTATGCCCTTCCACTTTTTACCAGCCATAAGGGCCAGCAATGGGGGGAGTCTGGGGGGGGGGGAAGAGGTGTGTGGGGGCAGGGCTTTGGGAAGAAGGGGCGGCACAAGGGTGGGGCCTCAGGGGAAGGGGTGATGCAGGGTTGGGCCTGAGGGAAAGTGCGGCACGGAGGGTGTACTACAGTTTGGGTGCCAGCAGGCCCCCCTCCCACAAACTTTTAGGGACCTTCCACCACTCCTGTGTTGTATATTCATTTGAGTTCGGAAAGCAGTTTGAGAAGTTTGGATGGAAAGTGTGACAGAAATGTAAAGATTACTATACATTTTAGAGTATTGCAAAACAATATGAAAGTAACTTAAAACAATTCAGCCTGACTCACAGTAGACAGCACTTGAAACTTCGGAGGCTGTGGGCATCTATTCATGCGGTCATACAGTCGTGTATATATAATGGTACTAATTTAATACCAGCCCAAATTGGGTTGCTTGGGAGGATATATAAAATAAATTTTCTCAGACATTAATTTTGTCTGGCATTTTGGAAAAAGTAGAACTTAATGAAAACAATGGCTCACTTTCTAAAAGACCATCTCCAGGAGTGCATCTATTATCAGCCTATTATCAACTCTTGCAGCAGAGTAGACATCCATGGTAATATTAACCTCCAGCTATTAACTGTGGTGCCGGATATCTTTCCTCCCTCATCCCACTATTGACTTTTAGCCAGGTTAAAAGTCTCAGGAAAAGTACTGAAAAGCTATCGCCATTATTTTCTTAGGGAGGAATGGTTCCTTATTAGCAGCTCTCTTGTGTTGGCTATTGTGTTCCATAGTGTTGTACAGTATTTGCCTCGTGGGATATCATAGAGACCGTTCTTTTTAAGATGAATACAGTTACACATATAAACTATGGATGGGTGAACGGTATAACATCCTTATGCAGCTGATCATGCCCTACCTGCTACTCGTGCTTCTGGGATAGACTTCTAGTATGCTGGTATTGTAAAGTGGATTACAGTGACATATTGCACCATGGTAGCAAGTGTGCTGAACCCAAACTTGCAAAAAGGACCAAAGAGGACCAACTAGGACAGGCTCAAATTGTTTTTGAAACCATTTGCCCAAGGATAATTAAAATAGCCAACTTTCTGCTTTCCTTTCCCAGACTCGCTCATAGAAAGAAAATTGCAGGAAGCAGCCACTTGAAAAGAGTTTTCCGCCATTTGAAGAAATGATGCCTTTTAAGGCATCCTATCTGAGCTGCAATATATTAACCTATCCCACTGACCAGGGATAGAATGGAACCGAAACCAGTGCTTATTAGCTGTAAGCCTGGCTTTGCAACTGATTTCCGTGTGCGGCCTTAGGAAAACAGAGACAGAGAAGGTTAACATAGTAACCCATATGTTAACTGGCAATAATCATCCTTAGATATTTATGTGGCCTTAGGAAGATTGTTCAAGTCAGTGTTTGTAAGCTGCTGAGAAGGAGGTATTTCAGCAAAGGATGTCCCAACTTTGGCCCATAGAATGCTGAGCAAGATCCCATTTTAACTTTGTGAATTTTCACAAACACAAACTGATGCTTTTACTAGTGAAATAAGCTGTTTAACAGGAAAGTGGAAACATTTTGTATTTATGATCTCTTTTCCTAGGAAGGTAAGTAAAAATGTTTCCTGGGAAGAAGGGGAGAGCTTCACACACATCTTCTGACTCTTACCTGATCCTTCTCCACAGTGGTTGGGGACCTAGTGAGTTGACCTTTGGCATCGTCTCAGCCAATGGTCTGTACCAAATGCTTTTACTCCAGCTTCCAGCAGCCACTTAAAACTCCATTGGCTTTGAATAAGTAGTTTGTGCATTGCGACAACTGCAAGTCATTCCCAAGTGAGTGAAAATAAATGACATTTCAAATTAATCCTTTGTGTATGCTATTTTTTCACAACCTCATTGCAAGGCCTAGAGGAGAGTTATCCTCTAGAGTTAACAGCTATCTAGCTGTTCATGTTAAAAGTCGATGAACCTTACCATCAGTCTTACTATCTTGATTGAAAAAGCCACCTCTAAATTTAGCTGGTATCAGTTACTTTTGAGGCTCCCAACAATTGCTGGAATTTGTTGAGTTATCGTTTTAAACAATGATTCTCTTAAAATTGTTCCATTTGCATCTCATCTTCTCCTTGGTAAATTTCTTAAATCCGTTTAGCTACCAAACTGAAGCATGACAATACTACAATGTTGCCATTTAAAAATTCAGCATTTCCCAAAGTGACACCACAGTATCAGTTGTTAGCCCCATTTAACAGGTGGGGAATTGAGGCACAGATTTTTCCCTTTTTTTAAAAACCTGGTATTTAAGCTTTAATTTAATAGCTCTTCAAAGCAGTGCATTGGCAGTATTTACAGTGGAAAAGCAATATGAAACCCTTTTAATACTATTTCCTAACCTTTTCCCACCCTTGCCCACGTGCACCCATCACACACATACACACTAACTACTCTATTGTGTTATAAACCCACAGGTTTAAACATGTTCAGTGAAATCGAACACTGGCCTAAGGAGATTGACTAGTGTCCTCCCCAACACTGCCTATACACACAAGCTGCAAAGTGCATTTGGTATTATGGAATGTGACAGGGTTGGGACTCACCACCGCAGCGCCTCCTGTTGGTACCTCCTGGGAATTAGCTCAGTCCATGTGGAGTGCCCTCCGCTGGTGGTGTCCCATCCATCTCTCGCCCTCTGTTGGCATTTGGACCCGAGTTGCTTCCTTCTCGCAGCATCCTCTTCAGGACACTGCCCTCCGGCAGTGCCCCCCTAGTCCATGCTCACCCCCTTGCGGGGAGGCAGGGATTAACAGAAGTCCTTCTGCTTCGCCCCAGCCACCATGGCCAACTACACCCCCAAAGTCTAACCCCTTCTGTCAGGGGCCGGGTGCAGTCCGCTATGGCCACTTCTAATGGCCGGGTGTAATACAAGGGGGAAAAGGGAGACTCAGGCCGGCCCTCTACTCTGGGTCCCAGCCGAGGGACCCTCTGGTGGCAGCCTCCCTATCCTCCTTCACTCCCCTTGTCGGCCTCTCCTCCCTGGGCCGCTTCCCCTTCAGCCCCTTTGCACCTTGTGGGCCCTTCTATCAGGGCCTGCAGCCTGGCAGGTACCGGACTGGAGTTCCCTTCTTCTCCCCTGCGCTGCGCTGTCAGAGGTGCTGGTCTCCTCACTCAGGAGACAGACCTTCCCCTTTGAAAGTCTGGGAGCAACTGCCTGCCTCTCGCCTGGGCAGCCTTTATAGCCTAGCCTGGCCCTGATTGGCTGCCTCTTGCTCAGCCCTGATTGGCTCCCCGCAGGCCCTCTCTGACTGGCTGCCTGTTTGCGCAGCCGCTCTGGCCTGCTGTAGCCCAATCTGGCCTGGGGGTGGGGCCAATGTTCCCTCTAATTTTTAACAGGCCGTGTGCGCAAAAATTTCTTCTGTGCTGCCGCCGAAGCAAAAAAATAAATAAATAAAAGCCACCGCCAAAGCCGGAGTGCATGCAGTGTTTGGCCATGTGCGTGGGGTTTAAGATCTGTGTGCGTGCACACACGCACACAGCTTAGAGGGAACAGTGGGTGGGGCACCGCCCCACCACATGGAACATCAATATTTTTAGGGAAAGTGAAGTCTTAAATCAGAACAAAGTATTCTGATATGAAAAAGGAGATTAAATTACAGTTTGTGTGAGTCTGAATTTTTATTTGAAAACAAAGGGCTGTAAAGTAATCCATCATTCACTCTTCCAGGAGGAACATCTGATGCAATTAACTTAGAAGTCGCCTTCTTTCCTGCTATTGTAACTTCCCCAGATTAACTTTCTCCATCAAATAAAAAACAAAATATTTCTGCTGCCTACCTTTATAATTTTTAATGAGCCAGCCACACTTACGATCGTTGCTGGGATCACAAAGCTAGCTCTCAGTGTTACTATCAGTGGGTCTCTTATGCAATACTGAGTGGGACACATTCCACTCAAATAGCTCCACACCACCACTACTCCCTAAATCAGCTCCCCTCAGATTTTCTGTACATAGGAGGCAAACACCCTTAGCATCTGAACTAGTTCCACTTCTCCTTGCCTCCCCCAACTCCATCTTTTTGGGAGGATAGCCCTACCAGTCATTGACTTAGCTCCTGCTCCCCTTTCATTGACTGCCCACTCTCACCAACAGGAAGCAACAGATGCGGGAGATTAATTTAAAAGGTAGTTTAACTCACCTGTCTTTTGGAGATTCGGGCTGTACCCAGAATAAAAATCCTTCCTCCTTTTACCGGATAGTGCAGGTTCAATGGTATTCTTTGGCATCCAGGAGAGATTGGATTTTCTGTAGTGTCTCTTCAATAATGTGCAAGTGTCCAACAGCATCTGGAAGAGGGCAACATGACATTTCTCTAAACCAGAATTCCATAACCCTCCGAAGTGACCAGGGTCAACACTGGTAAAAGGGCGCTGGTCTCCTTTCCACAGAGAGATCCTCCAACCAAGGTGGGCAGAAGCTGACTACTGGCTATATCTTTGTAACCTTTTAAAGCCCCAGAGGTTTTTCTGTTTGTGCACAGTGCTCCCAAATAGGACCCTCTGCTTTCAGGAAAGGGAGCTGAATGCTCAAATCCTGTCTGTTATGAGCTGGCCTAGAGTGATACACTGGCCTTTTGGTTGGTGTCTTTCTTTGTGGAAGAAAGCTGTAGAGCTCTGCATTAAAGGATTTCTGGAATAAGTGGTGTCTTTCAGAGTTTTGGGGCTGGTGGCATTAGCTTTCATCTTCAGCCACAGTTACACAGCAGGGCCTTAAGTTTCTGTTTCCTGATGAATGCCAGGTGCTTACAGCCATGTGTGCAAGCATCTATCCTGGAGGTGGCTACTCTATTGCTCATTTGACAGAAAGAGGTACTAAGAAGGACATGGCAAGGAAACACAGCTTTTTCTTTCAAAAATTCATTGAGCAGACACTGAGGGAAGGTGTGCTGCAGCGAACAACCAAGAGGCACATAGTGATCCCAGGGAGGAACTGATGGCTTCTCTACAGGAGCACAGAACTATACCTCCCATTATAGCCAACATCGAGCTATTTCCTGTTCGTATGAGGTGTATGGAACCCAGGGGAGAATCTCTTACAACTGGGACCTTGGAGAAAATCTTGATACAGTTCTTAACAGCTGATTAGAACAGTAGTAAAGTTTTCTATAAGTGTATTTTTATGGCTTGACTGCCATTGATTGAAGTACAGAATCAGTGCATTTTCTGAGGCAGTTAGAATCCCTGTTTTTGATAATAGTAAATTCAAGAATTATCAGTCTAATCATCTAGACTGTACACTGTCAGTGTAAGCCAATATAGTGATGGATTCATTTAGTTTAAATGGTTTGACATTTCAAATGAAACAAAGTGATTACATTACTCTGTTCTAACAGGAGAATGGTCTTTCACTTCAAAAATAAATGCCCCAATTTCCCCTCTACATGTTATATTCCTTTCACTGACATTATCTCTTCAGTAATTCTCAAACTAAGCTAGACACGGTTTGGATTTGTTGTCATGAAAGTCCTTATGTAAGTAGCTCTTTAGAAGGCATGACCCATATACCTGATACACAATTGAACACTTGTCAAAGGATGCAGAGCTGTTTCTGGACATCAAAGTTACAATAACTCATTTCTATTTGATTTGTTTTAAATTCCTTTATGCATATTAACAAACTTAGGCATTTAAAAAAATTGTTTGTGGGCACTTTGTTATAAGGCAGACCACTCAAGAGTATGAAATATCTTTTAAATATCTTTTCAGGCAAACTGTAGAATTCAAAAGTGCTAACTGTGCCAAAAATTTATCCTCTTGCTGCAGAGAACCCCAGGTAAGCATGAATAGCTACACTGCTATAAGGGATACCAGATTAAAAATTAACAATTCAATTGCATGGAATATTGAAGATAGCATCACAATTAGCTTTATAAAACGGCACCATCCTTTATGAAGCTTTTTCTTTGGCTCTTAATGCTATTTGTCTGATAACCACTTGCCAACAAAGACATTATATGAATTACAATGAGTTATACAAAGCATCGGACAACTGTAATATTCTATTGATTTCCCCTTAAAAAATATCCTTCATTTTGTGCCCCAAATACATAGCTAAAGAAGTGGAAGACCTAGACTATAGGCTTAGTCCAGATTTGTGTGTATATATTCACAAGAAATCCAAATTAAACTACGGACATTACAGTGGTTTTCTGGGAAAATAAATACAGAGCAAGTGTGTTCCATTACAGATATTTTTGTACAACTCAGTTCATTTGCCCCCAAGCAGACATTTCTGAGGTCCAAAGCTAAGATCTGATCTTCTCCCCAATAAGGTCTTGCAGCCAAGAGGTTTTTCCAGTAGTAATTCATAAAATATGCCTAGACTATAATAGAAGTCTGCATATAGCTATTTTTCTTGCAGTATTAAGGTTCTCTTTACCATGTCCTCATTTTATCTAATCTACAGTCTACATCCATTCTGAAGAGATGAAATAATGAAAAGCAATAAGTTAAACATTTGACACACATGGCAATTCAGTGCAGTGATTCATTTTATAACATTATCTAAGCTCTGATAGAAATGACTCAGGGATCTTCCTGGTTTGGCTACTTTTGAATTAATTCTAATCACCTCTCTTATACCCTCCTCCCCCGAGGACCACCCAGTTGTGCACAGCGACGAGTGCCTCCTGTAGGGTACTGAACATCCTCAACTCCTGTGAGTGCCATAGGTGCTCAGATAGATGTCAGCAGTGATGGGTATGGCTTAAGAACTTGAGGGAACAGAATTCAGCACTCAGTACTTTACAGAAACCCACAGTACCGTACAAGATTGGGTCCCAAGCTCCTAGCAAAATGGGCTAGTCCTGAAGTCCTTACACAGCTCAGGTTCCCATGGAAGACACCAAGAAATATTTAGATGTACTTAGGCACAAACAGCTTATCTGGTGCAGCGACTGTGTGGTGCCCTCTCAGGCCTTGTTATATCCCCAGTCTCTGGAGCTCCACTGCCTTTGAGCATAACATCAGTGCAGAATATTAACCCTTCTGAAAATCCGTGTAATGCAGACAAACAATGGCAGCTGCCAGTTTAGACACAGCATAAACTTTCTGAATCTACGAGACTGAGTTGGTGTATCTATATAATACCATTTACCACTATGCTAACCACTTGGCTTTTAAATAGTCTTCAGTCTTTCCAAGAGGGGGCACAGCACTTAGGCAAACCACATTTCCATATTCCTTTTTGGTCTGCAAGTCAGCATTATCTAATTAGGTCTACTTCCTGTGGCTTGTTCAGTCTCACTTATTAGACATAGTGGAAAATATTTCTAATAATAATCCACCAGAAATCTGCCTCAATATCTAGTGTTGGTCTGCATATAACAGAAATCTTTTCATTTTAGTTTTAAAGTATTGCTTCATTCAACAAGCTGGCTGCTGGCTGACATACAATCTAACCTAAAGGCTATGGATCAGCAGGTAAATGCAGAAATTCCATTAGTGTTCAGACCTGGGGTTTATGCCTTTCCTTTCAAATGAAATCAAAATCCTACACATGAATAGGTAAAGCACAGAATATAGATCCTTTCTTAAAACCATCTGGTTACCTATTGCGTGAGTCCGAAAAGAAAGTAGTTTCTGCATCTTGTAGATACGGTGTATCTTGTGCTCAATGTCTCTGACAAGGATAGTAAATAGCAGACATTAAAGAGATCCATTTTGAGGAAAAATTAAAACTGTGACTAATGTTATATAAGAAAAAGTGAAATCCTGCTCGGGTGCAAAGACAGAGAAATTCAGATATGTTTAGTATTAATAAAAACCACTCCAAGCTTGTATAATTCTGAATTCCTTACGTAAACCTGAATTTAAAGTCATAGGCTAACTTGCGGTGCTTAATCTCTGCCAGGGCTTGCAAGGCTAAGCCCTGGCAACTCCAGGCTTGGCAGTGCATAGCCTGGGCATGTCTGAGCTTGTCACATCTGTTATGAATGTAAAAATATTGCGTGAGCCCCGGCACCTCTTTCATTACAAATTAAACACTGCTAACTTGTCAAGGCTTTAGAGGTTCTGGCACGAACATCCTCATTTATTGCCAGGGTGAGGAATTATATAGGCATAGTGAGATACTGCATATTGCAAAATGTTCAGAATGTTTAGGAAAACAATTTCCTTTCTAAACAGAAAGATAAAACAGTAATAAAGGGAAATTTCATTCCCTTATTACAGAAGTATAGATGTTTGATCAGTAATCATACTGCCTACCCAGCTTTATATATAAAGACAAAAGATTTATGAATGAACATGATACCTGAAACTGTAAAGTTACTGTTTGCTACAAAGAAATGTATTAATGTGAAGTACTTCTAAACACTTACATCCATATTTTGACATAGCATATGTAGCAAATCTCAAAACTGATAGTGAATGGACCTTCGCAATTGGTTTGAACAGAAAGAAAAAACAAAACATGGGTGAATATATACATTCTTGTATGTATTAGACATGGGCCTAATCCAAAACCCCACATACAAGCAACCCCAAATTTGTGGCATGTTCAAATCTGCATCCAAATTTTGTGGCTCAATCCCTTTTCTAGTATGTGTATATATTACTCTAGAATTCTCCCACATTGTGTTTTGATCCAAAGTGTGGGGCTATTGTGTGGTTGTCTTTTCAGTATAGCAAAGGATTCTCACTGAGCAAGGGGAGGAAAATTAATTGTGATTAGATATTGTGTTCCCACTAATAGATATGGTTTTGTCTGTCGCCTTAAGACTCATTTCTGTCAATTCAGCTGGGGAAAGTGTTTCACTTCTTTGTCATTTATTCAGTGTAATTTTTCCCTCGTAGACCAGCTCAATTTTTGTCATTGCAGTGAGACATTATACAGGAGTGAAAGTTATTCATTTGGTGAGCCTTCTATTTTCATGCAAGTATAAAGCATCTCTTTCATTTGACTTTTGAATTTCCTATTTTTCTTTGGCTGTGGGTTTGACAGCCTCTGGGTTCATTTCGTACTAATGTTATGTGGTAACATTTATGCTTATCTGGGAGCTTGCTGCCCCTCCTTTGATTCCTATCTAATGCTGTTGTGTCCTGATAGGTGGTGGGTTTCTGGTTTTCCCAATAGAAATGTATCACAGTTGCCATAGGGAATACAATAGACGCAGCTGTCCACATAGTGTGATAGGATTTTGCCACTTTGCCTTATTTGTTCAGAACAGTAGATGTTACACCAGTTGACTCTGAGCAGACAAGTTAATAAATTGAAGCCATAAAATGCCTCACTAAAGTCATAGCAATACTGTGATTGGCTAAGACCCTAAGACAAAATCAAAATGACCATGGTCTTTCCTATGTTCTCACAGCACTCAGCAGCTGGAAGACTGGCTTAACTGGCCCCATCAATATTCCCCTGGAGTAAGAGGATCTTTGGGTGGTATACAGCAAGCCTGGTGGCTCTATGATGGCCCTTCTCCTGCCCCTGGAAGAAGGGCTGTAGCCAAAGAAAAGAGAGTGTGGCTAGACTGGATTCTCCCTGTCCCCAGCTGCCAGAAAAGCTACCCTAAATTGTGCTTGGTGACTGACCTAGTGCTGAGAAAGGCCAGGATCAGGAATGCATAAAGGTGATTTAGACCGGTGTTTCTCAATCGGGTACAGAGAGGTCTTCAAGGGGTTCATCAGTTCATCTAGATATTTGCTGAATTTTACAACAGGCTACATAAACACTAGCGAAGTCAGTACAAACTAAAATTTCATACAGACAATGACTTGTTTATACTGCTGTATATACTTTACACTGAAATGTAAGTACAATATTTATATTCCAATTGATTTATTTTATAATTACATGTTAAAAATGAGAAAGTAAGCAATTTTTCAGTGTGCTGTGATACTTTTGTATTTTTATGTCTGATTTTGTAAGCAAGTAGTTGTTAAGTGAGATGAAACTTGCACTATACAAGACAATCAGACTCCTGAAAGGGGCACAGTAGTCTGGAAAGGTTGAGAGCCACTAATTTAGACCACATTTGCCCACACCCCACTGAGTTGCAGGTTGCAGATCCAGTAAATCCCAGCATCAGCATGGCCAGATGTCTTGGTTTATGTAGCACCTTTTTATCAAATTGCTTTACAAACTACACGGGTGCATGAATCCTTTCACATGCTATGGAGATGTGGCCACTTCAGGGGTGGAATGTGGAAGCTGTTTGGCAGCACAATAACAAGGTGCGGCAGCATAGGGGAAGTGAAGAATACTGTACTTAGTTGAGCACCTCCAACATCATTTGGGGACATTGATTCAGTGCCAACATACAGAGGAGAATTCTCCTACTGAACCATTTCCTAAAGCATCCTGGATTTTCCTTAAAGGTCTCTTATCCAAGTATTGACCAGAACTGACACTTCTTAGCTTGCAAGAGCTGATGAGATAATAATTCAAGATGGCACGACTGCAGGTGTGTGATAAGGAGTTACAGTGTTAAGAAGAAACAGGCACTACCTTGTACAGAAAATTAAAAACACTCAACAGACATTAGTCAGTGTATAAACATACTCCTTTTCGATACAGACACATTACAATGTATATTTAACTCTCTATAGAGTATACGTAAGTATAGATGCAATAGATCATGGTATGTGGAGGTATGAAGGATTTATTGGCCCGCATTTAGGTTGACCTGCATTGTTCATAGCCTTGCTATTTGTGAGTAGTGTCATCATCCCAACGCATGCTAATAAAATCTTCATACCATATCACCAGGGGTGAAAATAATATTAAATTCTTGCTGGAAGGGGCGGGGCCTTAGGTGAAAGGGGCAGGGCCTTGGGCGAAAGGGGTGGGGCTGGCAGTCAGCCTCCCCCAGCCAAACCATCCGCACTTGGCCTTGCCCGCATCACCCAGGCTCCGGCAGGGATTTCAAAGGGCCCGTGGCTCCGGTGGCTAGGTGTAAATCAGTGTAGCTCCATCAGCTGAGGATCTGACCCAAAGGCTTCAGTCTCCCTTCCCCTAACTTGATCGATCAAGATCGGAGTACAGTTTCACTCTGGCCTTTCTCCCATATTCAATGTAGAAAATTACAAAATACATTTTTAGTAGTCTCCATTGCCAAGCAGCAGACACATGCTGCGTCCCTTTTGGAATTTGTCTCCTATTCACTTTTTCTGTTTTTGTTTTGTTTTTAATTAAAATGGTTTGTGGGGAATTATTTATTAAAAATACACGTTACTTTCAGCCAAGGGTAGATAAATGCTGTTCAGTATCTTGTCTTGACAAGGTAAGAGCTAATCGGGGAATTTCTCTTGTGTTCACCAACAGTAGATTTCTCTAAAGCACACAGCTAGGAGTACTAAGTATTGTAATACTGAAAGAAAAGGGTGGGAAAACCTATCAAATGAATTCACTCTGGGGATGCTGGATTAACTGGAGCTCTGTTTGTTTTACATCCTCCTTGGAGAAAGAATGTGCAGCATAAAAACGTCAGGTGTGTGGTTTCAGTGTATTTTAAGAGAAGTATTTTATTTGTGTCAATACACTATTCTTTTTCAACTTTGCACATTTTTGAGCTTAGGTTCTTTTTTAGTTATGAAAAGGGAGAGCCTCAACCCTGTTCCAGCCCCTTTCTGCCATATAAAAGGACCCCAGCAAAGTAAAGAAACCCACAAATCCCCTGGGGCAGAAACTGCAAAAGTCAGCCATAAGGCGCCTTCCAAGGAGGCTTGCACAAGCCCTGGTGAAGGGGGCATGTCAGGGGCAGGGCTGGGGGCAAGAGAAGCATGGTAGGGGGTGATTGTAAGTACAGGGTACAGGACAGAGCAGTGCAAGAGATTGCAGGCAGGGCTGCAGCCCATAGGTCAGACTAAGGAGGCTGCCATAACTTAGGGTATGTCTACACTGCAATCAGAGATGTGTCTGCAGCACAAATAGACATACCTGAGCAGTTTAGGATTACCACCTTCAAGAGTCAGAAAAACTAGCCACTGGCCACTCCCACCACTCCCCACCAACTGAAAGAATCCCAGCATTGACTATAGCTAATTATTACTAATATGTTTTAGAGATCCGTTTTACACAAAAATAAGAAAGAAACTGTGTATTTTTATATTATTTTGTCACTTTTCTTACCTTGTCCTAAGATAAAAGTTTGCAAACTTTGCACATCATACCACCCCTTAAGTCTTTTTGAATGTGTATTTGATTTTGCTGGTGCCAGCAAATTCTTATTTTTAGTGGCGATGTCACAGAATTCCAGCAATGAGTACTTGAGGTTGCATCTAATGCAAAGGCTGAGGCATCTAATGCAAGAGGCCCAGCCAGGGAATTATGGGTGCTAAGGGGGCGGTGCCAGGAGCTCTGTAAAGGGCTGTGGGTGATCAATGCCTGAGGAGAGCTGATAGGTGCTGGGTGTGTGGGGTTTGAGGATAGCGTGTGCCTATGAGACGCAGGTGGATTGTGCAGAAGGCAGGGGGTGCTGGGTGTCTGGGAAATGCAGGGAATAAGTGTTGGGTGCCTGCAGGAGGTGGGAAGGCGGGGCATCTGCAACTCTCACCCCTTCCCCAAGCACACCAGGAGAGGATACCAGCCAGCCACCTCTACCTCTTACCTGCTGAGCCCAATGGAAGACTGTTTGCAGCCAGGAGACTTCTCTGCGCTGCTGCTTCCTGACAATCCCGTGCCTCCAAATATGGTGCCCCTGTCTGGTGCATCAAGCACTGGTGCCTCCCCAAGCAAGGTTGCCCAGTGCCTGTCAGCCAACCTGAACTCAAGAAGACCCCTCCCCAAGTCCTCTACCTCTTCCACTTCTGGTTACTGAGCCTCCATCACTCCTTCCAGAGCAGGGAGCTTAACTGCGCTTTACTATCCAGTGGGGAAAAAACAGCGTTCAGCACATATTTGCCAGCAACGGGCAAGGCAGTACAAAAACTGGTCAGGCTGGCTAAAAACGAGCCACCCTGGCAACTATACATTCAGCCAGCTTAGATCTAGCTAACTCAAATAATAGCAGTGAATGCCATCACAGCGGTGGTGGTACAACCTTGCATGGGACCCTGGGGATATACTCAAGTGGCTAGTCTGTGCTACTGCAACTGAACACCTATCTTTATTCTAGCTAGCTAGATCAAAGCGAGTCAGGTATGTCTATATGTGCTGCAGTGACACCTGATTGTTGTGTAGACATACCCTTAGACAGGCCACGAATGTCTGTTCAACCACTAGGTGAACATTATGTATAAAATATGGTATTGAGACAAACCTCAGCCATACCTGCCAGAGTTTTAAAGGATCTTATGATGAATACATCTCGTGCATATAAACCTCTGTAGCTAGTCCATATCTGGTACAGGACCATGATGTGGTGTCAGGAGTAAACTACAAAAAGAAACAGAAGAAACAAAGCACGAAGGATTGCTGGATCTCAACATGCCACTCTTCAATGCCTCAGAGATCTTCAGCTTTGCCGAAACCTTTGGAATGGACAGAGGGGAAACAATATTTTGCAAGCAGTATTTTTCAAGATTGTTGCCAAGCTCCACAAGGAAACTGTTGATATACAGGTATCTTCTTTAATTTATGCTATGGGCAAGCAGGCAGAGCTCCTTTGATTTTACTGAAGACCATCACAGAGATTATCATGAAAGGGTTCTGGTTATGCTCGTTGCATACTTTGTACCTCAGAGAAGTGTGATTTATTAAAAAGCATGTTTTCACCAGCGAATTATAGAGCCAGGAGAAAATGTTGAATGTTTTATAAGAGCTCTGCATACATTGGCTGAAATTGATTTGGGGAATGCAAAATATGAAAATATTAGAGACAAGCTGGTTATTGGGTTAACAGATGAAAACCTTTCACAGCAGCTAAAATTGAAGAGGGATTTGACCCTAGCCACAGCTACACAGAGAGCAAAGCAATCTGAGCTGATGAGATAGCAAAACCTATAACAACTTGACAAGCTTGAAAAACCTGAAACAAGTGGAGAAATGATGAACAGACACTTGAGTGTTAAAAGTCATTATCATAAAACCCCTGATGCAAGGAGAGAGAACTTCCAGGGGGCTAAGAGGGACAAATTCCAGCCTACATCATCCACAAGGTGTGGAAAAAGTCATATCCTAAGAGATGATGCATGTGCAGTCAGAGGCAGATAGTGTAATACATGCATGGAATATGGACATTTTGCGGCTGTATGCCATACCAAAAAAGTCAAGGAGTTGACTCATATTACAGAAAATCAAGAGCCATTGTTTCTGGGATCTATCACTTGTGGTGAAATAGATCCTGCCTGGAGAGTGAAACTGAATATTCATGACAAGACTATTATTGACTTTAAAATTGACTCAGAAGCTGATGTCACAGTCATCTCAAAAGGAATTTACAATCACATTCAACCACTTCCAGAGCTCAAGTCACCTGCCTCATCTCTGACTAGCCCTGGAGGTATGTGACCAAAGGATTAAAGACCAACAACCCTCTCAGCTGCAGTTTGGCAGCCACGATGGGGGTAGTGAGAAGGGAGGAAGTACTCAATGGAGGATTTGATGATACTGAACTTTATAAAGGAGATTTAATATGAATCAACTTAAGAGACAACACTAACCATATAGTGTACAAATATCCCAATCAGAGGGACCTTGGAAGAGACTAGCTGCAGATTTATGCAGATTCACAGGACATCATTACCTGATCGTCCTGGACTATTTTTCCATGTATATAGAAATTGTACTTGAAAATACATAACATATTGCAGTGTTATTCAGAAACTGAAATGTACTTTTGCTCACTTCAGTATTCCAGAACAACACTGCTGCAGAATTTAAATCATTCTGAATGAAATGTGATTTTGATCATATTACTAACAGTCCACATTATCCACAAGCAAATGGAGAGGCTGAGAGGGCTGTTCAGATAGCCAAGAAAATCCTACAGCAGAAAGATTCATTCCTTGCTCTTCTGAGTTATAGATCAACACCAATAGCAGCATCTGGGTATAGTTCAGCACAACTCCTTATGGGAAGACAACTCAGAACTACTGTTCCAGCTTTGGAAAATAACCTATTTCCAAAGAGGCCGGACTTGAAGCGATTAGTCAAATCAGGTAAAAGGGCTAAAAGAGCTTGTGAACAGATGTCACTCAGAGAACTGCCAGGTAAAGAAATTGTGGTAAAGAAAAAGAAATCAGCAACCAGAATGATCTGAATATGAATGTGATCATGACCAACAGTAAACATTTCAACAGAAACCATCGACATCTACAACTTGTTCCTCAGAAAGAACAATCAACAGAGCAAACTCAGCAGATGCAGAACAAGAAGAAGACTCAAGGATTCCAAACTGGCCATAGCCAGTTGTTACAACTAAAGGACAGCCTGATAACCAAGTTGTTATGCATTCAGGTTGTATAATTAGAAAACCAGTATGATTCAGAGATGCTTAACAGACTGATATGTATTGAACCTCAAGACAACATGATAGTGTAAGTATTGTAAAGGTTAGGAATGTAGAACTCAAAGGGGGAGATGGAATGGAAAGCTAAATTGTATTATACTGTTCAGTCGCTATCTGGCACTGTGGACAAAACACCATATTTAAACAAACCTCAGCCATACCTGGCAGAGCATTAAAGGGTCTCATGATGAACACATCTGGTATGCATAAGCAAGCTCTGCAGCCAGGCCACATCTGGCACAGAAGAACATGACAAACACTGTCTAAGTTATGCCAGGGACCTCTTCAACATCCTGAGTAGCCCAGGATTTGGAGGGTGCAAAGGTGAATTAAAGTCACTTTATCACCACCACCCCCGAGGGCTGCACGTCTTAGAGATGCAGCACAGAATTTCAAACTAAATCTTCAGTGATGACAACAGTTGTTGAGGGTACAACAACTGTAATTTTCTTACAACAGTGTAAAAGGAGGGGGTGTCAGACATTCGAGAAAAGGGAATGGTACAGAGTTGAGACAATAGAGGTTATTCTTATTATACCAATATTAATCCGTGGGGGTTTTCCAATCATTTTACACTACTTTAGCCAGTCACAAGATTTCTAAACAAGTTCTTTGTTAATTTCACTAAATCAGGATCCTTTCTTTACCGCTGTTACCAGAATTTTTTCTCTTTTTGGGCGTGGGGGGAGGTGATGAGAGGGAGGGCAAAATCTGTTCCTGAAATA
Source organism: Eretmochelys imbricata (assembly GCF_965152235.1). NCBI lineage: Eukaryota > Metazoa > Chordata > Testudines > Cheloniidae > Eretmochelys > Eretmochelys imbricata. The sequence goes on along the minus strand of NC_135579.1, from coordinate 84,345,416 downwards.
ACTTCTATTAGTTTTTCCCTGCATCAGGTCAGAAGCTTTTCAGTTTGAAACAATCCTAGAAGATGTGAAGGTGATTCCCTAGAACATGCCATTCCCTCCAGCATTATGTTGTGAACTTTAGGCCACGTTCAGTGCAGCTGCTTTGAGCCAAACAGTCAGTGCTGCAGCTGCAAAGCCAGGTTAATCCATGTGCAAGGGGATCCTTTGCTGGCGCAGAGCCTCTTACATTACTCTCCCTCCCCACTGCTGGCAAAGCAGGGAAAAGTGGACATAGCCAAAACAGAGAGCATGGCCTTTTGTGACCACCTCACACCCCCAAATTGGTGGCTTCCAACCCTGGGGGCCACTTGCAGCTGCAATATATTTGAGTCACTTAAATCACTTATTTTAGAGTAAACTGGGTCACAGCTTCCTGATGCTTCAAATTACGCCCTGTAAAATGGGGGAAACAATACTTACCAACTTAACGGGGGAAGCTTTGTGAAGCACTTTGAAATAATGAGTGAGCCTCACATGCAGAATTTATAAGTGATCTGCACTCAGAGTGTACGATAATGTGTGGTACAAGCACATAGACAGATGTGAGATCCTTGAATGAAAGTTGCTATACATGCAACAGCATAAATTAGCATTTATAATTAGTGGTGTCTGTAAACTGATAGGATTTGTTCAAGATATAAATGATATATTCTTTCTTAGAGCACATTAATACGTGGCATCTATTAAATGGTGCGATTTGCCCCTAGTGTGGAAGGCTTTGCTACACAGCTGCAGGTGCTACCAGAGAAACAGGGTTGTGTGTCCTTTGTTCTCCTGGAGTGGGTCATTGACCCAGCCAACACAGAGTGGGCCTAACACATGGGGTTGCAGCCAACTCTCAGGCTTGAGCAGTATCCTGGGAGGGATGGAGCAAATTTCACACCACCTTTCACAAATTTCACAACACTTCCTCAGTTCTCATCCCCTAATGCCCCTACTTTACTTGCACTACATTGATGACATCTTCATCATCTAGACCCATGGAAAAGAAGACCTTGAGGAATTCCACCATGATTTCAACAATTTCTATTCCACCATCAATCTCAGCCTGGACCAGTCCACAGAAGAGATCCACTTCCTGGACACTACAGTGCTAATAAGTGAAGGTCACATAAACACCACCCTATACCGGAAGCCTACTGACCACTGTACTTACCTACATGCCTTCAGCTTTCATCCAAACTACATCACCTGATCCATTGTCTACAGCCAAGCTCTAAGATACAACCAAATTGCTCCAATCCCTCAGACAAACACCTATAAGATCTCTATCAAGTGTTCTTAAAACTACAGTACCCACCTACTGAAGTGAAGAAACAGACTGACAGAGCCAGAAGAGTACCCAGAAGTCACCTACTACAGTACAGGCCCAACAAAGAAAGTAACAGAAAGCCACTAGCCGTCACTTTCAGCCCCCAACTAAAACCTCTCCAGCTCATCATCCAGGATCTACAACCTATCCTGAAGGATGATCCCTCACTCTCACAGATCTTGGGAAACAGGCCAGTCCTCACTTACAGACAGCCCCCCAACCTGAAGCAAATACTCACCAGCAACCACACAACAAAACCACTAACCGAGGAACCTATCTTTGCAACAAAGCCCGTTGCCAACTTTGTCCACTATCTATTCAAGGGAGACCATCATAGGACCTAATCACATCAGCCACACCATCAAGGGCTCGTTCACCTGTACATCTACCAATGTGATATATGCTGTCATGTGCCAGCAATGCCCCTCATTGGCCAAACCGGGCAGTCTCTACGCAAAAGAATAAATGGACACAAATCAGACATCAAGAATTATAACATTAAAAAACCAGGCAGAGAACACAACCTCCCTGGACACTCCATTACAGATCTAAAAGTCGCAATATTACAACAAAAAAAACTTCAAAAACAGATTCCAGTGAGAAACTGCTGAATTGGAATTAATTTGCAAACTGGACACTGTTAAATTAGGCTTGAATAAAGACTGGGAGTGGATGAGTCATTACACAAACTAAAAACTATTTCCCCATGCTAATTTTTCCCCTACTGTTACTCACACCTTCTTGTCAACTGTTTGAAATGGGCCATCCTGATTATCACTACAAAAGTTTTTTTTCTTCTGCTGATAACAGCCCATCTTAACTGATTAGTCTCATTAGAGTTGAAATTGCAACACCCATTTTTTCATGTTCTCTGTACATATATATATATATATATCTTCCTACTGAATTTTCCACTGCATGCATCCGATGAAGTGGGTTTTAGCCCACAAAACGTATGCCCAAATAAATTTGTTCGTCTCTAAGGTGCCACAAGTACTCCTTGTTCTTTTTGCTGGTACAGGCTAACACGGCTAACACTCTGAAACCTGACACCACCTTTTGTTCACTTCAACTACTTAGAGCCCAATTATTCATGTTTTGGGCTGGATCCTAAACTGGTGTAAATCAGCAGAGTTCCACCAGCTGAAAATAGGGTCCTTTATGTGGGTGAAGTGACTCTCACACAGGTGCTTTATGATCAGAAAAAAATTACACAAAAAATGGTGCCGCCTTATCCCTCAAATCTATTCCCTGTGTGCATTTAGGGGCCCTTCTGCCTCAGTTGTTCTGAGACAGTAGCGATTGTCACGGGTGTAGTATAGCAACCTAGAAAGAATAGGAAAAAAATGTTCCCAATCTACAATTTTTTTACCGCTCTTAGCACTGCAGAGTCAAGACAGCTGTGGGAGATTTTTTATTGATTAGTGCATCCACAGAAATGTTAAGCAAGTTCCAAATGCCAAATCTTTACTAATGTATATACACTAAAGAACTGCAGATGTCAATTTCATCTACTGTATAATACACCTCCATTGGGTCAGGGTTATTGGTAATCATAAGCAGCATGACTTTTAGATCCCAGGTGAAATTTGCAAGATGGGAGCTTGGAAAAAATATCATTGTATGTATGAACTGCGTAAACATTGTTCTCAGGGTCCTCTGGGACCAGGATTTGCACCTGGGACGCAGAACTGATAGCAAGGGATTCAAAAGAACATGTGTATTTCTGGGGAGGGTAAAATTACAATGAATAATGGAAAAATGGGATTGGAGTCAAGATAAACCATGTGGAACTTTTCTTTTTCTTTTTCTCGCCCAAAATCTAATATTCTTTTGTATCTTGGAATATAATCTTCCATACTGAGCATATCTGAGATACTGTTCATATCTGAACAGGCAGTGTAAACTGCAAAGGCCGTGCGGCTGTAAGAAGCTACAGAAGTCAAGTTGGAAACTCCCTATCTCTATAGGGGTTACCCTCTGACATGAAAAGATTAAGTACCATGAATTTTCCTGTACAAAAGTCAACATTAAAACTATATTGTCTGTGGCAGTGTTTACGATTGTAATTATCCCTTTAGTTTGGTTCTTCTGCTTGTGCTTTGCAGTGAGCCAGGCCTGCATGATCACTCTTGGTAAGCAAGATTGCTCTTTTTCTCCTCTGAGCCCAGCAGCACAGTCCTTCAAAGCAGCCCACTGTGCTTGGATGAAATAACTTCTTTCTCTTGTCACTTGAGTTCACAGCTGAGCAGGAATGCATCAAAGTCAGATCAAGGAACCAGAAATGAGGAAACCACAAAACCATGGATAGCAGAAGTTGGTTCTTTTAAGATGCCTTTTTTCCCTCACTCGCTCTCCTCCAGGTTCCCATGTGTAACAGCACATGAAGAAAAGATTGTACAAATGTAAGCCCTGGAATTATATATACAAAGACATGCTATCGATTCCAGTAAATGCAGTAACTTGCTCATAGTTATTTTAAATTTTATTTTTAAATTTGTTGCCAAAAATTACAGATATTAGGTCAGATCTTTGTGTTTATTGTAAAGAAACTGCAGACAGTCACAAATTAATGCAACATCAACATTCTTTGCTCCTTTCTTTTGGTCAGCCAAGGAGCATCCTCGCTGTCTCCTCTAGGCTGGTCACACACACATTATTCAGAGCCCCTTAGAGTTGTTGCTTCTTGTCTTCAATGAGATGGTCTTTACAGCACCCAACACAAATGAGGCCCAATCCTGATTCTGGCCTATAGGTGCTACTGTCATACAAATGGTAAATAATAAAAATATTATAACAGAACAGTGAGTCATAATAAGAATGGATGCCCAGGTGCTCTGCAGGTAGACTGGGTGGTATATGCAAAAATGTGTAGATTTGTGCAATGTCACTGTTGTTTTGAATGTGGCTTTATGGTTCAGTGTTTGGCAAATCTGTTTAATGAAAACTCAGTGGTTTTGGGGGATCCATCATTTGAGCACAAAATATGCCTTACTATTCCCCTCTTGGATACATCTATTCAGGCATACTCACAGCCTGAATCCAGAATTTGGTCCACATTGCTCGTAACACATTCCACTTGCTTAATCTTTTCATGAAACCCTACACAATGGATAATAAAACATCTGTCAATACACAAATGTTTCACTTTACAGAATGACCTGCAGCACCATGTGGGGTTTTGAATGTGGGAAACAGTCTGCTTGCTGCTTGAGGGGCAAGGGCTGGTTATTATTAGATGTCCTATATTGTTACAGAGCATACAGTGGGCCTGCACATGCATGCACACACAAATGACTGAATAATTATGGTAAACAACTACCTAACAGATATCCCAGTACAAAAGAAAAATATAAACCTTTTTTATAAAGCAAAATCAATTCTCTGTGTTTGTGCCTTGTTCACAGCCCTTCTTATGCCACTTCTTTCTCTGCAGAAAGCATGCATTAATATAAAAACTATTAGCAACAAACCTTAGAAGTATAATGAATAACAACAGTTGCCTTTGATTTACAGAGAACAAAATCAAACCTGAACTATTCTTAATGCTCTTTAGCTCTTTGGAGTCTTTCTCCTGAGCCAGACTGCCTTCCCTAATTCCGGCCAAGCCAACAACTTGCTGAGTTCAGACCCAAATGCTCCCCTCCCACGAGACAGGCACACAAAGTGGATTTTTCCACTGTCCAAAAGGGTGGGGTTCTACCTACCACAAGAAGAGAAGGATTTGGCCCATAGCTGCCTGGGGGCAAACCTTGTTGTTTACTCTGGAAGACAAAGGTGATGTGTAGTTGATGTACCTATCACTGGAAGATGCTACCTCAGCAAGGGAGAGCTCTTTAATGCAATAATTCTCTGGTTGTCTGGACAATCTGGTGAGCGCAGAAATAACCACTGGGACATCTGTCTGAGCAACTGAGTTTTGAGAAAGTGGCAAGTATTTTTGGTAGGATACAGAAACGAAACGTATGGATATTTAACAATAAACCAAAGCCTGGTTTGTCTGGGACAAAAAAAAATCCATTATCTCAAAGCAGGGAACGTTCACATACCCTCTGAGAACAACTGGATGTAATTTATGAAATATGCTTTTCATATGTGGGCAAATCTGGCCTTTGAAAGTCTTTTTGCAGCAGCCAAGACTTCTCCGTGCCTGGGCTGAGCAGCAGGCTCAACAAGGCTCTACAGGCCAGATTTTCCTGGTCCTTATGCAAACGTATTTGGGGAAGACGCAAGGATTCTTCCCTGGTTCCATGTCCCGCTCGGGGGCAAGATAGTGGAGCTCGAGAGTTCTTCTGCTGGGGCAGAAGTCACCCCACAGAGGGAGAGGAAGAGAAGAAGCAGGGCCTCCCCACTGTCCAGGAGAGTTGGCCCAACACCTGATTAGAACATGCGGCACCCTCCCTGGGAGAAGATGCAGTATAGACACAGACACTGAATTCTGAGGTGTTCCAGGGGCACTGTGCCTCTTTAAGACAAAATACCTCTCAGAGCTCACTGAGGGCGTGTGTGCTCCATGCTAGCTGTAACACAGACCCAAGCTTTAAAAGCACAGTTTGGTCTCAGATATTGAACAGCTCACAGAAAACTCTGATCATGTTGGAAGGACCCTAGACGATATGAAACCTCCTGCTTCATGGATCGTAGCTGGGAATTCATTTAAGCCAATAGACTTAAGTACATCTACTTAATTTATCAAGGGATCAATCCTGATCCAGCAGGAGTCAATGGGAAAATGTCTGCTGATTTCAGTGCTGCAGTGTCAGGATGAAATGAGAGAGAGCACCTTCAGAAACAAGTGTATTACGTTTTTCATCTGCCCCTCCTGCTCAGGAAGTTCTAGTATTTTAAACTGTCAATGTTGAGTTTGTTCAATTGTTTTAAAAATATATATTTTTTAATGAAGCAAAAAATGGATATCTGGTTAGTTATACTGGCCAAATACTCTCTGTACTAATACGCAGTGCAAGCCTAAATGCTGGAACAATTTGTATAGTGGGGGTGCTGAGAGCTATTGAACGAAAGTGTAAACCCTGCATATAATGGAATCCATTTCAAGCCAGGGGGTGCAGCAGCACCCCTACTTCCAGCACCTATGCCCCACCCATTGATTTCTCCAAATCAGGAATTAAAACAAGGGGAGAAAAAATTGCTGTCCTGACTGAGATTGATAGCCTAATTTGTCATGCTCGTTATCTCATCCAGGAATCAGAAACTGGCACATCAAAGGCTGTTTAAAAAAAAAGTTAAATATTCACTGCAGAACTGCCCATTGGAAAGGATCGTCCACCCAACCATGGGATTATCCACTTATTTAAAAATTGAAGAGCTAGATTTAAAAGTGCCTGTAAAATTATGAAACAATTGAATTTGTGCGTGAACAAAGAAAAGAGCTTCCTGGGATTTTTCTATTAGAAGCAGAACTTTGATGACGCTCGAACTTTTACCTAATTTGAACGCACTTCAGCCTTAATCTTTAAAAAAATGATTTGATGCCGTCTGTTTTCCCCTGATTAGAGAGAAATCCAATTTTTTCTTTGTTTAGCCTATACCAGAACATATTAATAGGTGTCAAAGATTGTTTTTTGTTTTCTAGCCAAGCATGAAACATACTACTCTTTTCTTTACCAAGTTTCATAAGTTTTCCCACCTTTTAAACAGCTTTGTAGCATACTATGAAGCTCGAGGAAAAGACATCTGTCTGATTGTCTTATATTTTAAGATAATCAAATATAAGGTTTTACGTATCACATATTGCAGTAGCAGCAGAGACATGCCATTATTGGACAAAGCCAAATATGGTAAGGTATATTTAACAGCTCATAAAACTGCCGGAAAGTGAAAGTCTAAGAGCTAACTCTTGTCCCTGTCTGCGCAGTCTTAAGCAGATCCTGATCAAGCCACTGTCCCCTCAGTGGGGGATATGTACTGCTTGCAAAGCAACCCCAGCAGTGGAGTCCGTTACTTCATACCCTTAAGAACTGGAGAGTGATTTTTTAAAAAGGCAGCTTTGTAAAGAAAGAGCACCTCCCCAAAGCTGCAGTAGCATGTTATCACAGGTAACAAGCCTCATGGATAGGGGGAAAGCAGTAGATATGATATATCTCAACTCTACTAAGGCTTTTTATACTGTCTCATGTGACCTTCTTATAATCAAACTGGAGAAATATAGCCTAGATCAGGGGTGGGCAAACTTTTTGGCCTGAGGGCCACATCTGGTTGCCAAACTGTATAGAGTGCTGGGTAGGGAAGGCTGTGCCTCCCCAAACAGCTTGCCCTCATCCCCCCCGCAGAACTCCTGACCCATCCAACCCCCCCTGCTTCTTGTCCCCTGACTGCCCCGTCTCAGGACTCCTCCACCCCTAACCGCTCCCCTGGGGCTCCACCCCGTATCCAATGCCCCCTGCTCCCTGTCCCCTGACTACTCCGACCCCTGTCCACACCCCCGCCCCCTGACAGCCTCCCTGGGACTCCCATGCCAATCCAACCCCCACTGTTCCCAGTCCCCTGACCGCCTCCCCAAAAACCTCCACCGCATCCAACCGCTCCCTGTCCCCTGACTGCCCACCGGGACTCCCTGCCCCTTATCCAACCTCCCCCTGCTCCCTGCCCCCTTACCATGCCGCTCAGAGCGGCAGAACTGGAAGCGCCGGAGTGTTGCCCGCGCAGCGAGCTGAGGCTGCGGGTGAGGGGGGACAATGGGGGAGGGGCCAGGGGCTAGCCTCCCCGGCTGGGAGCTCAAGGACTGGGCAGGATGGTCCCGACGTGTTTGCCGGAGTTGGCCCACCTCTGGCCTAGATGAACCGACTATAAAGTGGGTGTACAACTGGCTGGAAAACCGTACTCACAGAACAGTTCTCAATGGTTCACAATCAAGCTGGAAGGGCATATCAAGTGGAGTCCCTCAGGGTTCTCTCCTGTGTCCAGTTCTATTAAATATTATCATAAATGATTTAGATAATGGCATGAAAGTACACTTATAAAAGTTGTAGACAATACAAAGCTGGGAGGGGCGGCAAGAACTTTGGCAGACAGCATTAAAACTCGAAATGATCTTGACAAACTGGAGAAATGGTTTGAATTAAAAAGGATGTAATTAAATCAGAACAAATACAAAGGAAGGAATAATCAATTGTACAAATACAAAATGGGAAATGACTGACTAGAAAGGAGAACTGCAGAAAAGGATCTGGGATAGTGGATCACAAACTAAATATGAGTATTGTTTGGAGTAGACACTGAGCATGCAGACAGTTGGTTTTCTGAATGAAATCACTTCAAGGGTTTTAATTTTCAAATCTAAAATATTTAAAGTCTGTATGCTGAGAGGTTCTGGGCACCTTCCACTCATTCCATTTTCAGTGGAAGTGGAGACTATTAAGCACATCAGGATTAGGCCTTAAAGTGCTGGTTCATTTTGCTCACGGGTATGTAATAGCATGCACAATGTAAGATGTTTTTGTGTCTGTGTGCACGCTAAAATATGAACATATTAAAAGAAAAAAATCTGCAAAGATGGGATTTGGCATGATCCAGTGGGTAGAACACTGGGCTGGTCAGCAAGATAGCTGGGTTGTTTTCATACCTTTAACACTTGTGTGACCTGGGCCAAGTCATTTCATCTTTTTGTGCCTCAGTTTTTCCATAAAATGGATATAGTGCTATTTACAAAAACTGGTCAAAATATTTGACAGAACATTTTTTCCACTGAAAAATGGAGTTTCATCAAAAGTGACATTTTCCATGGGAAATATCATTTTTCAACTTTTCAAAGATTGATCGGGAAAGTAAAAAAAAGTTTAAATTTAAAATTAAATTAAAACAAAATTAAAATTTCAATTTGAAATTAAAGTTCTCCCCCATCTCCTTTTTTCTTTGTGACACAGAATACAATGAAACAGATGATGTAAAGGGTTTTTTTCTTTTCCCTTTCCATTAACTCTTTAAAGTTTCTTCACTTTAGAAAAGTTACATACGGGCAGAGTTTCTGGTTTTTCTTTTGGGATTCTGTAACTTTTCAAAGCTTCCCAAAGTAGGAGAAGATACATTGGGGAAAAGGGAAAAAGTGGGAGTGAGGGGGGCTTGGGAAACCCTGGTTGTTTTTCATTTTATTGGACTCAGTGGCAAAAAGAGGGCCAGGGGAGAAAAATGAAAATGTGATGTTTTCCAAAAAAGTAATTTGCAAAAACTTTTTAAATGAAAAATTGTTCTATTTTGAACCCTGAGAAACACGAACTTAGACATTTTTAATTTTTTTCCAAAATTGTTTTTGTGTGTGTTGACCACGTCTAATATTTACCCACCTGTGTGAAAAACGTATTAAGATCTATAGATGAAAAGCACTCTCTAGACCTGATGCTGCTCTATCAATGTCTATGGAAGCTGAGTCATTATTGCATACCACTTGAATCTGTGCTCAGTTTGAGCTAAACATTCAGATTAGTGTTTCTTGTTAAGGTTTTGAGGCAAAGAGTATTTTTTAATAAATGAAAAAAGCCCTTTGAGCAAAAGGAACCAGATGGAAATCAGAGGTTAAGAACATGTGTATTTTCTCTAGTGTTACTTGAATGCCAACCCAGATTTCTGTTTATATGTTATCTAAGCTTTTTCCCAGATACCTAATTTGCCATTTGATGTGCAAATTCTTAACAAATTATTAGTTCTCTACATTTTGTACGGAACTATCATCAATCTTTTCTAGCTCAGTTATAGAAAAATCCCATAAATATAAAACTGCAGTGTTTTGAAACTTGAGATTTGCAAATAACTTTTAAACTCATTCATTTTTTTAAAAATTGAAGTGAGTGATATTTTAAACAGACACAGTCACATCTAAGGCCCCAGTTCAGCAAGATACTTAAGTATGTGCCCAGTTTTAAGCATGTTAGTCCTATTGGCTCCATTTGAACTACTTGTGCTTAAAGTTAAGGACATACTTAAATACCTTGCTGAATCGGGGCCTGACTTAGGAGCGTGAATTAAATCCCAATAACTAACATTTCTCTGAAGCCCTAATCCTAGGAGATTAGGCAAAATAAGATTTTAATTTACAAGATAAATAGACCAAATAACTTTTGCTGACCATTGCCTTGTTTTCACATTTTCTGTATTGCTTTTATTAATATGTCAAAAATATGTTTATAGTATCAATAGGTGTTACATTTCATCCAGAACTCCCTTTATTTTTAATTGTTTTCCTTCATTAGCCACATATCTTCAGAAAGAAGAAAGAAAAGAAATGTTTTGTTTTAAAGAACATACTCTGTATTCTGTCACGTACTCCATCTCCCAGGGAAGGTATCTGGAAACTTACTCTGCTATTTTTATTTATCCTGTCAGTGTAGTATATTGATGAGAGGACTAAAGTCCAGTGGTGTTAAAACAAGACATGAAATATTGATTAATTCTTTTTAAGATTCCTTTTTACTCCTGAGCATAGCAGATTTCAGATGCTACTGTCAATATAGGACTGTCCAATAAGCCTCTGTTATCGGAAAGGTCCTGATCTTCATAGTGCTCTGATAAATGGTTCTTATGATCTTAAATGGTTAGCCCAAGGTTAGTGTGCTTCTGCTGCTAGAGCAGGAAGCTTGTTAGAAGCGGTGCAGTACTCCAAATTAACTGCTTTTGAATACCCACTTCAGTTCCCCATGATTTGATTGGGAATTGTGGAAAGCTTGCATATTTCTCCATAGTAGGCAATAGGAAAAACTTCTGCCTAGAATAACTGGAGAAACTGGGCGGGGGGGGGAGAAGGAGAAGACAGATAAAGAGATTTAGAGAGAGTGGAAAAAGTGAGCCAACATCCAAAGTGGGTAATAAAGAGCACTAAGAAAATGCACAAACTAGTAGAAGCAATTTACCTGTGGCAGTTGCAGCATGTAGCAGCATTTCAAAGTGTAAAAGGAAATAGGAGTGTAGAAAACCAAAAGGAATAATATGCTTTGAAAAGGCATATAAGTGGCTCATAGCTTACATTTCATTGTTAATAAACTGGCTGAAAGGTCATATTTTAAATTGTATGTCTGTATGCCTATTTAACGTCACAGAACTGATAGCACCATTCCTCTGAGAGAAGAGCAAGTAAAATTAAGCAGTTTCTGACTATAAGTACATCAGTTACCAAAGTACAACACTATTCAGAGCCAGTCTGGTGAAAGATTGATAGCTTTCACTTGTCACCCTCCCTTATTTGCACATGGATACTTTCTTCAGCACTAACTTATAATATTATGACACTGATTCTGGTTTCCCTGGTGATCTCTTTGGTGCACAAAGGCAGCTGAATCAGATATCTGGCATTTCTCCTGGTAAAAGAGAATTTTCTATGTGGTGTAAAGCTGAATGGCTCTACACTGCCCCCAACATATAGATATTTTGGGGAGTTCCAGGAGAAGAAGCAGTGTAGCCAAAGCACCTCTTGCCACAGCAAGTCCCTTTGGGAGGGCCTTTGCACCCAAACTTAATTTAGAGCAATCCTTAGGCTGCTTTAGCTTGTGATGGAGAACAGACAGGTCGCTGGCTGTGCCCGGAATCTGGGGGCTACAAAGGTGGCATACAGCCATCTTGCCCCCTCTCCTTCTCCTCACCCCACATCTTCCTGAACTGAGCTTAGTCTTAGGGCTACATTTAGCTAGCTTTGTGACTTGATGTAAACATTTACCACATGGATTTTTATTATTAATATTTAGTTAATCTCACTAGAATGGAAAGGCACATACTTTCTCTAAGAAAAGCTGGACATTAACCAGTTTGTAGGCAGGATAGGATTCACAAAGGTATTTAAATGGGAGTTAGGCACCTAAGTATGTTTGTGAATCCCACCTTTAGTGCCTAGCATATTCCTTTTTATTAGAGATATTAAAGCAACATCTCTTGCTTGCTCTATTCACGTGGGAAGTTCTGTTGACTCCCAGTAGTGCTGCTTGTGTGAATAATGTGAAGAGGATTTGACCTTTATTAAAGAATATATGTTTTCTCAAATAGGAGCCATTTGGAAACTGTGGGCCAGATCCTTATTTATGTGATTAGTTCTCATTCATGCAAGTTGTCCTATTGCTTTCAATGGAACTAGTTGCATGAGTAAAGGTTCCCAAACCAGACCATATTCCCTTACACCTCCCTCCCTGATACAAGTATGTCATCTCAGTGAATGACACAGAGTTTTATTTTTCAAAGCAGCCTTCAATTCTACCAGGTGATTGTCAACACAACCTTAAAAGTTGCATTTTGTGTGTAAACTTACAATATTCATTTAACATACATGACATTATAGTAATAATTCTTGTGTACATGAAGATGTGTGTATATATAGGTGGGTACACACATCCCTTTTAATTTGACTTCTGGCAGTGATTGTTATTTTTCATCTATTATGCTACATTAATTTGGCTTTCAAATGTACAAATAAATGATTCCCCACCTTACGGGACATGAGTTATTTGACTTCAGATATTTATTTAGCATATGGTTTTTCTTCTGTGGGCTGTAGCCTGAGGCCCCAACCTGGAAAGAATGAGAGAACACCTATAACATTTCAAAATAATTGTATATTTTTGACAGATTGTCAAGTTGCTTAATGCCTTTTGGCCCAGGTAACAGTGATATTTCTTTGATAAAGTGTTAGTAATTTCTCATTGCAATTTGTTGTGTTTGATGCTGTATTTTTACAGAGTCCAGTCAGGTTCATATCTCAGCACTGGGTGGTTTACCTTAATTCTGGCTATGGACGCCTGCTATGGAATTCATGTCTATGGGATGATAAATGACACCTACTGCAAGTAAGATCACAGGAAATTATTTTCATGCATCTACAATTCTGATACCTTGTCCAAAAATTCACAATTCATTTTAACATAATAAATCTGAGGAATCCTTTTCCCAGTGTTTTGCATTGATGTGATGCTATGTTGTCAGTGTATTTAGTTCTGATATGGTATTTGTTGATAAAATAAAAAACATTTATAAAACTTGAATGTCAAATGTTATAAGGAACTTTTTTAATCAAAGACTTTCAGCAGTCTTGGAGTTCGCTGGGAAACGGAGAATATTTTTGCTCTTTTGACAAAGTGTGCTTGTTTTCACCGCTCAAAAATGTCTATACAAGAAATATTAATCTATTAGCTCACAGAATACCAAATGCTCTTGGAAATGCGGAACTGATTATCTCAGGATGGTTACCCGAAACTATATTTCATCACTAAATGAGCAACCTGTCTGAACTTTATTTCTAGATATATATTTGGTCGGCTTTGAGTAGCTGGGGGGTTTCTCATTGGAAAACAAAACAAGGAGCTTTATCAGCATAGTGTGACATAAATTCCTACCAACAACTGTTGGTGATCTAGCATTGTCATACATCATATCCTATTATCATAAGTGCAACCACCATCTTAAAAATCCAAATCAGATATTTTTACTCTATAGCATAAAGATAATGGAATATATAGTAGACACGTTGCTTATTCACAAAAGCAGGAAATTTAGTCAAGTGATGTAAAATAATAAAGCAAGCCACATTTTATGTTAGCAGGGCTAGTTCAAGCAAATCTGGAGCCTCTGTAACCATTTGATTGGACGCCTCAGCTCCCAGGGTAAAGTGTACAACTTCTACCTCTGCCCACACCCTTGCCATTCTCTCTCCTCCATACTGGACAGCTCAGTGCTCATTGCCGCCAGGACATGGAGAAAGGAGTTAATGCTCTAAACTTGGCTCTTTAAAGTTAGGCACCTACATAAGAGGATGATTTTCAGAACTCAGCTCCTGGTAAATGACCTAAACAACCTTGTGGAAGGTTGGACTCTTAGCCAGCAAGCCCCCTCTGGACTGGGCATAGCATAGCAGCTCTTTCCTGTCTAGCATCCCCTGCCAAAGGTTGATCTGGTCCTACGGTGGTTCACTGCTTCTTGCAACTCAGCCCTCTGGCCAGATCACTCTAAAGTCTGTCCCCTTCCGGAGTAACAGAAGGTACAACTAGAAGTCCAGAAACAGCCCAACACAAATACTTCTGCCCCCTCTTGGGCTATTACTCAGTCCATCCTTGAAACTGTCTTGCCCTCAGAGCAACCTTGGACTTAGTCATCCTTACATTGGGCTTATACACCCCTTACTCAGGGCTGGCATCGGAATGCAGGCTCACCCTCTGCTCTGGGTTCTAGCCCTAGGACCCTGTATTAAGCAACTAGGTCTGCTCCTTTAGACATACTGCCGTTTTCCTGGGCCACTTCTTACCTCTGAGCCCCTTGTGCTGCTTCCATGTAGCCTGTGCTTAAAGCAGTCTCTCAGGCCTCTGGCTTCTCCCTAAGTCCTTCCAGCTTCTTTTTTCTTCTACTGGAACACTGACCCCTCAGGACTCCCTCTCTGTACCTTTCCCCCTTTCCAGGGCTCATCACAGCAATTGATGCTGTCTCCAAGCCCTTCTTCTGTCTCCCTGCCTCAGGCCCTTCCCAGAGAGAGGAAATTCCTTATCTCCTCTCTCTTGGGTTTCTCTGTCCTGAGTCCCTCAACAAGACCTCACTTCCTCCTTTTATGAAGAAGACCTAGCTCCTTCCCAGCTGGAGCTAATAACAAATCAAGTCTGACACACCATGCAGATGCAGCAAAGTGGGCTAATTGGCTGTCAGATTCCTGTTAACCTTTGATTCAGCTGTGTAGTAGACACCCCAGACTGAAAGGAGATGTGTTGTTATTTGGAAAACATTACAAAGGCCATGAGAAAAGGAGAGACATAGCTCAAGTTTTTCATAGATTCCAAGGCCAGAAGGCACCATTGTGATCATCTAGTTGGACTTACTGTATAGCACAGGCCATAGACTTCCTCAAAATAATTCCCGAGAGCAGATCGTTTAGAAAAACTTACAGTCTTGATTTTAAAATGGTCAGTGATGGGGAATCCACCATAACTCTTCGTAAATTGTTCCAATGGTTCATTACTCTCACATTTCCACCTTAGTTCCAGTCTGAATTTGTCTAGCTTCAACTTCCAGCCATTGGATCATGTTATACCTTTCTTTGTTAGATTAGAAAGCCCATTATTAAATATTTGTTCCCCATGTAGATACTTATAGACAGTAATCAAGTCACCCTATTAACCTTCTCTTTGTTAAGCTAAATAGATTGAGCTCTCTGAGTCTAGCAATATAAGCCATGTTTTCTAATCCTTTAATCATTCTTGTGGCTCTTCTCTGAACCCTCTTCAATTTATCAACATCCTTCTTCAATTGTGGACACCAGAACTGGACAAAGTATTCCAGTGTGGTCACACCTGTGTCAAATACAGAGGTCAAATAACCTCTGTACTCCTATTGAAGACTCCCCTGTTTACGCATCTGAGGATCACATTAGGTCTTTTGGCCACAGCATCACATTGGGAGCTCATGTTCAGCTAAATATTCACCAGGACCCCCAAATCTTTTTCAGAGTATTGATTCCTAGGATAGAGTCCCCCATTCTGTAAGCATGGCCTACATTCTTTGTTCCTAGTTGTATACATTTACATTTAGCCATACAAAATGCATATTATTTGTTTGCACCCAGTTTACCAAGAGATCCAGATCGCCCTGTATCTGTGACCTGCCCTCCTCATTATTTACCACTCCACCAATTTTTGTATCATCTGAAAACTTTATCAGTGATGATTTTGTTTTCTTCTAGGTCATTGATTCATTGATAAAAATGTTTGAGCGTTGGGCCAAGAAAGGATCACTGCAGCACCCTATTGAACAAAGACCCACTCAGTAACAATTCCCCATTTACTGTTACATTTTGAGACCCATATGTTAGCCAGTTTTTAGTCCATTTAATGTGTGCCATGTTAATTTTATATCGTTCTAGTTTTTAATCAGAATGTTGTGCGGTACCATGTCAAATGCCAACATACTGACGTATAGTATATCAATACTATTATCTTTAATAGGCAGCAGGTTTAAAACAAACAAAAGGAAGTATTTCTTCATACAACGCCAGTCAACCTGTGGAACTCTTTGCCAGAGGATGTTGTGTAGGCCAAGACAATAACAGTGTTCAAAAAAGAGCTAGATAAATCCACGGAGGATAGCCCATCAATGGCTATTAGCCAGGGTGGGCAGGGATGGTGTCCCTAGCCTCTGTTAGCCAGAAGCTCGGAATGGACGATGGGATGGATCACTTGATGATTGCCTGTTCTGTTCATTCCCTCTGAGGCACCTGGCATTGGCCACTCTTGGAGGACAGGATAGTGAGCTAGATGGACCTTTGGTCTAACCCAGTATGGCCGTTTTTCTGTTCTTCATATGTTCTTTATCCACCAAACTTGTAATCTCATTAAAGAAAGATATCAAGTTAGTTCGACAGGATTAGTTTTCCTTAAACCCTGTTGATTGGCATTAATTACATTACAATCCTTTAATTCTTTATTAATTGATTCCCATATCAGCCACTCTATTATCTTGTCTGGGATCAATGTCAGGGTGACTGGATCAATGTCAGGCCTATAATTGCCAGGGTCATCCTGTTTGCCCTTTAAAAATTTGGCCCAACATTAGTTTTCTTCCAGTCTTGTGGAATTTCCCTAGTGCTCCAAGACTTATTGAAAATCAGCATTTATGGTCCAGTGAACTCCTCAGCAAGTTCTTTTAAAACTCTTGGATGCAAGTTATCTGAACCTGCTGATTTAAAAATATCTGACTTTAGTAGCTTCTGTTTAATATCCTCCAAAGGTACTAGTGGAATGTAAAAAGTGTTATTATCACCATATGGTGAGACTGTATCATCTGTTTTTCCCTAAATATAGAACAGAAATATTTACTGAACACATCTGCCTTTTCTACATTATTATTGGTAATTGTACCATTTCCATCTAGTAATGGACCGATACTATTGTCAGGATTCTTTTTGTTCCTAATTGTATGTAAAAATGTATTTTGAAATCTTCTTATTGTCTTTAACTCTGCTGGCCATAGAGTTCTCCTTGTATCCCTTTACTTCCCTTATCAATTTTCTAGACATCCTAACTTCTGATTTATATTCATTACTATCAACTTCCCCTTTCTTCTATTTGTTGTATATTATGTTTTTATTATTTCTTACAGCTGCCTTCACTTCCCGTCTAAATAAATTTGTCCCCATAGAGCTCAGGCAGTGTTCCTCACTACACAGCCCTGACATAGAATCAGTAAACAACACAATAACATTTCACCGTGTCCCTGATAGGTGCAGTTGTGGCTGCATTGCCTGATTAGAAGATATTTTGTTTGTTTTAGCTTAATCACTTGCTAGGAACAACAGAGCAAGAAAGATCCCCCTCCTCTTTTGCTTGCTGATATCACTGCCCTGTGCCCTAGTCAGCCAACCAAGGGCCTGTTGCGGGGACTAGGACTACCCAATGAGAGCCTTCCATTTAGAGATACTGACACATTGGCTAACTTTTGCAGTAGGACAACCCAGGGGGAGTGCCCTCTAGGCCCTGACCATAATCCTATGCTAATTAGTAAGGCCAGTGAATCTTAAGGACCTGTATTTATTTATTTGATCTATTAAAATGCACACAAACCATACTGTGCATATACTATAATGGAAAGATTTCTTACACGATAGACACATGGATGGGATTCCAATGAATACAATTACAGTGTAATATAATAAAAAGAAAAGGAGTACTTGTGGCACCTTAGAGACTAACAAATTTATTTGAGCATAAGCTTTCGTGAGCTACAGCTCACTTTATCAGATGCATACGAAAGCTTATGCTCAAATAAATTTGTTAGTCTCTAAGGTGCCACAAGTACTCCTTTTCTTTTTGCGGATACAGACTAACACGGCTGCTACTCTGAAACCTGTCAGTGTATATAATGGATTTCCTGGAAAATGTATTAACGTGTATCTGTGTTTTGTTTTCTTTCCCAGGTCAGAAGCCTTTCGAAAGGTCCCTTACCATTATTATGAGCCAGGAAGAGATGAATGTGATGAGTACTTTCTGCATGAAAATGCTCCCTATGGAGGTCATAGATTTATCACAGAAAAGAAAGTATTTGCTAAATGGGCCAAGAAGCACACAATAATATTTACACACCCCAACTGGACACTGTCTTGATGTTGGTTCTTTAGTAGCATACTATTACAAAAATGCCTCAATTTACAATGATCTTGCTTACATCTGATGGACGTTCTCACACACTAGATAAACTAAACTAAAACTCGATGATAGAGAAGTTGATGGTTCAGCTGTTAAGAAAAACTTACCAATTTGTGGAAGGCAGATGAGTTGCTTATTTTATCACTAAGGGTTATATACCACATAATGCACTTTACATTTTCACTGCATTTTAATTCAAGACAACAGTCGTTTCCAGATAGTAGTGATTTCATGTTATATACAAGCATGCCCACAGAGTGGTGGCCCTTAGAAACTTTCCAGTTGCCTTAGGTAATTAAAATGACTATTTGCATTTATGACAGGTTTCAGAGTAGCAGCCGTGTTAGTCGGTATTCGCAAAAAGAAAAGGAGTACTTGTGGCACCTTAGAGACTAACAAATTTATTTGAGCATAAGCTTTCGTGAGCTACGTGCATCCGTGTAGCAAACGAAAGCTTATGCTCAAATAAATTTGTTAGTCTCTAAGGTCCCACAAGTACTCCTTTTCTATTTTCAGTTATTTAACCTCAAGATTTGCCGTACTAAAGGTAACTTCCTACAGGCAAATACAAAGATAGTAGATTCTGAGGTAACTATATCTATTTATCTTACATACAGCTGGATAAATGTTAAGGACCACCAATGTGGCAGTATGTATATACTTTCCCATGTATCCACACTGGGTGTGCTAAAATTAGAGATGGGGTAAATAATGATTCCTGAACTGAAGGTAACTCCCCTGTGCAAAGATATTCAGAGCTCAAAGGCCCATAGGTAACACAGAAGCTCCGGTTACCTACTTACTTCCATATCGGTTGGCCTCCATCATCTTGAATGATGTAATTCATCTGGACACTATCTCAAATTGCAGTATTTTTGGAGGATGACATTCCAGCATCCACCAACATTAGTTCACTTTTTTATGACATCACCCTAAATTGTACCTGCTTTTTGAAACAATAGCTCTACAAATGGTGTAAAAACATGTTGGTGGGGGAGGCTTAGGGATACAAAGACAGGACTTGGAGCACAAAACTCCTGAGTTCTGATCCGAGTTTTAACACTGAATCCCTTGCAACCTTGGACAATTTGTTTCACCTTTCCGCCTCAGTTTTTCCACCTTTAAAAATGGGGATAATATTTATCTACCTCACAAAGGTCTTGTGAGGATTAATTAATGTCCATCAAGTGTTTTGAAGGTGAAAAATGGTATATAAGCATTTATTAGTATGGCAACACCTATGGCACTTGGCATACATTCTTCTATGTTGGCTGTTTGAGGAAAGTGGCAGCCATGTCAGGGTCTGATCCTGCATGATGCTGTGCCCCACCTTTTATACTGTGTGTTCTTCCTAATGCTGAGCTCCCTCCACTTTCAGTCGGAGTTGAGGGTTCTCAGTGCCTCACAGGATTATCGCATCAATGGGGCAGTTCTTGAGTTTTAATACTTGCCCATCTCTAATTCAAATACACTGTTCAAAGTGAACCATCATTTATTTCAACTGCAGCAGAACCATTTTTGATTGGAAAATAATTCAGCTAAACATGTGACCTTTTTTACTGTATTTAAATTAATGTTTAAGTCTCTTTCAGTTCAAAACATTTCCTAAGAACGTTTTAGCACCTGGAATGTCAGCTTCAACACTGTAAAAGCCAATACTGTGAAACTTGAAAGAAGTGTGTGTGGAATGTTGCACACAGGTGCACTCACACTATTAAACAGGAAACTTTGTATGCTTTTGTAAATCATGAAAAGGGGAAAGGAAAAACCTATTTTTACATGTTTGCAGTGTTGTTATAGCCGTGCTGGTCCCAGGATATGAGAGAGACAATTACCTCACCTTTCTTGTCTCTCTATTTTTACATGTAAATATTTGTATACTGACTGAATTGCCTAATGTATATTTGTATATGTAAATCTATATTTGATATGTCCAGAGCGTATATATTCTTTTTCATCATCATTAAGTGCCACTCTTCACTCAACCCTTTGTTATTGAGAGTGATGTCCGTGTTTCTTCTCCATTTCCCTTGGACTATGCCACTAGCTTTTTCCATTGAAGCATCTTCCTGATGGTTTTTAAAATACATGAGCTTTCTCCTCTTATTACCTATTGTGTGCCATAGATGTGCCTGGTTCATAGTAGGCACAACCCTGATGGGCTTGTGGTTAAGGCACTGGACTAAGCCTTGGGTGATTTAGGTTCAATGCCTGGTTCTGTCGCAGGTCACTTGATCTCTCTCTGCCTTAGTTCCCCATTTGCAGAATGAGAATTATCACATTTCCTTACCCCATCCTTTGTCTTTTTCTTTGACTGCAAGCTTGTCAAGCCAGATACTGTCATGCACAATGTGTCTGTACAGCGCCTTGCACAATGGGGCCCCAATCTCAATTCGGGCCTGTAGGCACTTACATAATATACAAATAATAAAAATAACTCTTAAAATGCCTCCTCCCCCAAGAGTTTAAAATCAGCAAGGACTGAAATAAAGCAAGGATGGGGAAAGGGTAATGGAAGGATGAAGGTTGCAGCTGTGAGCCCATGAGCTAATTTGCTATGTGCATACATATCTTGTCAATTTGATTGAATAGATAGAAAGTTAATAAAAGGAGCTGCAATGAGGGATTTAAAGGAAGAACAAAGGATGTAGGGCACACTGCGCTACGGGGGATGTTCTCTGCATATTGTGAAGGGCAACATGGGGAATTGTATGAAGTCATTGTGGGGAAAGGAACCCAAAGGGTGAACATCAGGAGAGACAAGGTGGCAGAATTAAAGGGGTTAATGGAGAAGAAGGGGTGACTAGTGATGAGATATGGGCAGAAATTGTGTATGTGGGTGAGAGGAGCCTTCATGTGAGAGAAAATCTTGCATGATTCCTCAAATCTATAGCCTACAATTCTACAATATACACTTTAACAAAATGCTCTCCATCCCCTCTCTCAAAAATAGCAGTTTTTTTCCCACAATAAGGACAGAATAAAGACCTCAGGTGATCCTTTATCCACATGTTGAAAGGACAATATTTCAATGTCATTCCAGCATAAAGGCAAGATAGTTTCAAGATAATTGGAACTTGTTCAGATCAACATAGATCTGATGTAAAGTGTGTGAAGCCTTATTCTGAAAAATAAACAGAGCCAATGCAAATATTTAATACAATTATACAACATCCTCCAAGAGTAATCAGGACATCCCACTCACAAATCCACAAATGGTGTTTTACATTAATATAAAAAACAGGAGACCTAAACTGGTTTAAAATTTGCAATGTGTGTTTACAGATAGTGGTTAATACACATTCTGCTAAAGAAGGCCAATCTTTTGTATGTATTCAGTTCTGACTTTGCATTCTGTTCAGCATTTAGAGTATATTATATGGGGGAAAAGTGCAGCATGGCTTAGTGGATAAGGCACTGGATTGGGACACAGGAGAGGAGGGTCTAACCACTGCGGTGCTATTGGCTGGATGTGTGACCTTAGGCTAGTCACCACTCTATGCCTCAGTTTCCCCATCTGGAAGAGAAGGATCAAGATACTGACCTTTATACAGCACTTTGAGATCTACTGATGACAAGTGCTATGTAAGAACTAGGTGGTATTATTATTTCTTTAAGGACTATAGAGTTTCTACGTAAATGTTCACTGATATTCCCCTATCCCTGTACGAATGGGAACTAAGGCAAATCATTTCAGTGTGTTCTTGCTGAATAGGGATGGAGTTAAGAACAGGCTTATGTCCCACTGAAGTCATGCATGTGCTTTGCTCATTAGGAATCAACTGCTGAATTGGGGCCTAAATGGGAGAGTTTGGAGAGCCTAAGGCTACCAATCAGTTTCTCCCTAAAAATTATTACTACTTTCTCTGCTATCACTGGAAAATACACCACAAATGTTTTTAATCTGTATTTTTAAAAAAACTTTTCTAAATAGGAAATTATTCTAAAGTTAATGCAATCTATTGTAGCTCTTTATGGAATACTTACATGCTGTATGGAATGGCTCATCAGACTTCATCATGTGCAATGTCCAGTTAGATAAATACATCTCTAGCAGCAGCTAAATGTGTAGTAGAATTGCAAACCTCATTAGACTGCAGTTGTCACAAAGCAAACTTGGAAGTGTTGCTACCTGCTTGTAGTAGGATCCTTGAATTTGCAGGTTGAGAAAAACCACATTGAAACCACATTAGAAACATTGCATCAAGCTTCATGCACACCAGAGTAAATGAATATCACTTCCTTTATTTAAATTAGCCTGTCTTTAGCATAAACTAAATGCAATTTTCCATTATTTTTATTATATGGGTAAGGAACTGTGACCACTGCGTTAAAGATGACTGTGTTAGAAATCAGCACTGCAGTATGGAAGAAAGAATTTTGTTGTGTGACTGTGTTAAGAGACCTTGATCAGTTACCTTCTGAGAGCAGTTAGGAGGGCAGTTCAGAAACATTTATTCTTTTAAGTAAGGGCTACTACAAATTAACTGACCTTAATTAGATGCTATTTGCTTACTTTATTTGAGGACCCCTATTTTAATCAACTGCTCGTGTGAGTAAAGAAAGCAAGCAGTTGACCTGTAGACTTCAAATAGTTCTCCTCGTTATATTTGGTAGACTGATATTCCCAAATAATTTGGCAATGTTTTTGCCATCTGTCATCAAATAAGTGAAACACAAATATTTGTATCTTAATTCAGTCAGCTCTTAGATAGTTAAATATTTGTCAAATGTATTATTTGTGAATATTTTTTATTCATGTCAAATAGGTAAATTTTCATTCATTGTCTGACCAGCTATAGTCCTGACCTAGATAAAGGGTTAAAATATAGGACACATTTATTTTGCATACTTTGTATGTGGCCTGTAGAGCTGGTTAACCATTTTCAAAAATGCTGATGTTGTCTTGGAAAGAATTGGGGCAAAAATTTTCACAAAATGTTTTCCATTTTGCATGTTACATAGCTACAGGTATGTAACTTTGATACATTTAGATGATGTTGCAATTGCATGTGAAGTTGTATGTCAAGCTGAATTATGTTTTCCAGTCAGCCTCTGGAAATTGGCCCTGCCCTGCCCACTCCTCCCCTCCCACCTGCCAAGGCTCCTACTCTGCTGCTTGCAGAGGAGTGCGCAAGGTACAGAGGAGAGAGGAGATGGTTCCGTAAAGGCAGCTGAGCCCCTTTCCCCATGCAGGATGAGGAGATATGCACACAGAGGGCTCCATATGCAGACAGATCCAAAGGGGGTGGTCCAGGTTCTTTGTCTTAGATGCCTGGCTTGTGTGTCTTGTTCACATGTTCAGGATCTAACTGCTTTCTAGATTTGGGGTTGGGAAGGAATTTTCCCCAAGGTGCGATGTAGATCACCTACTAGGATTCTCTGGGCATATCTTACCTAATGAGTTCACGGCCATTGCAGGGGCCTTGGGCACTGGTGACACCTCAGTCTCTCATGTTCTCTGTCTGAGACACAAAACAGTTTACTCTCCTGAGGACTAAAATGCTTTAATTTAACTGAAGCCATTGGGCTCAGCATAGGGTATTTGCATGAAATGTAATGGTCTGTGTTATACAGGAGGTCAGACTAGATGATCTAATAGTCCCTTCTGGCCTTCAACTCTTTGAAACTTATGAAACTCTGAAAGGTCATAACAGACTGAAGGAGTTTGAGCAGGAGCAGACTGTGTTCAGGAGAGGTCAATCTAGCTATCGCTTCAATATTCATAGAGTGCTCATTGCTATGGTATAGGCCCTGGGTAGTCACTGAGGGCCCAATCCAAAGCCCAGTGAAGTCAGTGGAGGTATCTCCAATGACTTCAATGGGCTTTGAATCAGGCACAGAACACCCAACACTATAAAAATAAAATCTTGGCAGTCAGATTAACTGAGGTAAGCAGTCTTGTGTAGCAAGTACCAGGTGCACTATTGCATTGTATAAATAGTAATAGTAATGTCAAGGGAGAGCAAGTTTAGCACTGTTGGGGCTGTCCCAACCAATGCTCTATCACCAGATGTACAATGCTGGAACCCTTCTCAGGACAGCTGAGGTCAGAGCACAGATGCTCACCCAGAAAACATGTCAATTAAAGCAAAGAACATTGATCCTTGAATTATAAATGTTTATTGCCCTGAGACAATGGAAAAATAGAGGCACTTTACACATTCATGCTCGTGTTTGGTTGCAAATCATCTCTGACTGTATTTCAGAAATAGCATATGCCTCTAGTGGTGCTGGAACTAGTCTAGTACTTATTTTTGATGAACCTTAGAGTAACCACAAGAGTAAAATTCCATATCAGTTTCCAAAGCATCAACTTAGAGCTGTCCTTGGGCAATGGTACATACCGAGTACAACAGATAGTTGTGTTTTTTGTTGTTGTTGTTTCCTGACTTGGCATGGTTAGCTCTTTTGAGCAGAAAAGGTTTCATTTTCAGCAGATGTGTCTCTTTCTGTTCCTTTATTCTTTGGAGGATACAGAGAAATGTGACTTAAACATGCAGAGGTGAAGGATGCCTTGGTGAATAAATAGCCAAAATCCAAATGTACCTTCTTGAGTACTGATGTGTTTCTGTTCAAAGCTTCAGGAAACAACATGTTGTTTGTTTACGCCGTGTTACATAACCCACAGAATATTCATGTCCATGGACTGGATTGGTGCTCCCTTGGTGAAATCTGCAAGAGGAGACTAATGGGGGAGGAATGAAATCCTCCTCCATAAGATCTGTCCAAAATAGGGATTCCCAGGAGGCCAGAGCCATCTGTTTGGTGTCCCAGTGCTTCACTTCCAACTTTGGCCCCCAAACCTGCCCTAGTCCCACAGCTCCATTAGATTATATGCATCCTCTACCCCACACAGGGCTGTTCATGACCTGCTTGTAGCCTGCCCAATTCTTTCCCTTTCCCCTCCCCCACACAACCTGTTCCCACAGACCATCATTTGAGGACTCTTGGGAAGAGGAATCCTCATCCCCTTTAGCACTCGGAGATATAGTGTCGTAATCTAGCCCCAGGTATGACTGGTGTGAGTGTCCAGGTCTTAGAGGACGGGGCAGTTCAGCTGAAATGCCATTGAGTTATGGTACTGTCAGTATGTTTTAAGCTTAACTCACTTGCAAAGGGCAATGAGTTCATGGACTCTTCCAACATTTGATTTTGAATGTATCACTGGCTGCTACTATAATAAGTCCTGTAGAAATGAGGGTGTTAGTAGGTTAATATGATCTAGTACCGTTCTGATTTACCGGCCCTAAAAAAAATTGTAACTTGAACTAATACATGTTCTTACCATGTAGTATGCATGATAGCATGTTATGTATTATTTTATTCTCATACTGTAATAGATAATGGAAGTTATGTGCATATTGTAAACAATAGTAGCTCTTTCTCTTTAATATTGTATGACGTTGAGTTGTAGTGGTTTGCTTCAAATCTATAACAGTGCCATTAGCGGACTGTGGCATATAAACTAGTGAAGCCAGTCAGGAAACGTTTACTAAACTTGACATTTTTCACTTGAATATCAGACATAGATAAACATGTTTTTGTGAACCTACCCTGGGGCTCAGCTATCATTTCTGTGCCCTTCTATAAGGAAAGCCCACATTTGGGTATAACCTCAGGAATGACTTTCTTGACACAGGCGGTGTCAAATACATTATGTTGTTAGGGCAGCATTTTACAATTGTTTGACTCCTGTGCAAGTACCTTATTTTTTGCATGATTTCTGTATGTGACAGGATGAATGTGGTAGCTGCATAGTTTGTTCATGTTGAAATTCCTGACACTAACATTTCTGAGGCTGGGGGAAAAATGTCCTATGCTGACTGCTGTCAGGGCCTCCCATCTCGCTCGTCCTCAGCATGTGCACATGCAGCTGATAGCACAAGAAGCATTTTTCCAGATATTACCAAATAAGAATGAGGAAAACCAATATTTCTTATAGAGGGAACTAGTAAATGCAGAACTATTTGTTGCTTTATGTTCACTAAAGTCCTGGTACATTCTCAAAGTGACCTATTAGAATTCTACAATACCAGGAAGAGTAACTTCTGTTCACCCCATTTAGCAACACAATCTTTTTGCTAAACAGAAACTCCAGTGTTGGGTCTTTCCTCCCTACTTCTTGGCCTCAGCTCATTCCTTTCATAGCTCTGCCCTTTTCAGATCTGAACCCTTTCATCTCAGCTCATATGGGCTGGGGGGGGGGCGGGTCTCAGCACCTAACAGGACCGTGCCCTAAATTTGCTCCACAAGTCAGAAATGTGATGCAGTAGAGTATAATCCAACATGTGCACAATATGGAAAGTGTCTGTTTTGATCAGATTAATTTTCATTCCATTTACTCAAAATAGGCATTTTTATTGTGTACATACTTGTTACTAATATTGCTCTGCTAATGCATCCATTGTTTTTATATAGTATATAATACACATCTTCCCATTCATCTTTTTACAGGGACAATTTTTGTTCTTCTCCTTGCATACCAGTAGGTTCCTGTATATATCTGTGTGTGTGTGTGTATACATGATATACAAGTGTCCTCCTGTTTTTATGAAGTTGCTATTACATATTACTAAAATGAAGTTAATTAGAAGTTTCAAATATTATTACATTTCTTTATTTGCTTTTTTCAGTGCTAGATTGAAGAGTCTTTTGTACTGTTAAAATGTATTTGAGATATTTTGCGTTTTGTCAGGTTTCCTACTGTGCGCTGCTTACGTTTCACTCCCATTCGGATTATTTTTATGTGCTTTCTCTGTATTTGCAAAATTGTGCCTGGCCTATTTTAAAGTCTGAACAATAAATGTGTACCATTTCCAGTCTCTGTTAGAGAATATTTTTATGTTACATCATTTGTGCACATCTTTGTGCCTGACAAATATTATTTATTTATACACAGCTTCAAATGTACATGATAGCTCACAAAACCCAGAGTCCCTGCCCCACAGAAAGTTTACTACCTGCTTCGGAGAAATGATACATGAATTGTGCTTGAATTGTTACTCTTATTGATATTAGAAGACATTGGTATCTGATGACATTACATAAATATGGCCCTGATCCTGCAAACACTCACATGAGCTTAACTTTAAGTATGTGGGCAGTACTATTCACTTCAATGGGTCTACTTTTGGGAGTAAAGTTAAGCAGCTGTGTAAGTGTTTGCAGTATTGCGGCCTAAATAAGCGCATTAGTTCCCTCCAGTAACGAGTTCATAGCTCCCATCCACTCTCCCAGAGAGTGAAGTCACTTAGGAAGTGAATGGATATGAAGGAAGTAAGAGAGTGTGTTCAGCATTTAGAAAGAGAGAGCGCACTTCAAACACAGAGGGTTGTTTGAAAGCTCATGTCTTATGATAACGGGTGAGTATTTGCTTCTTTTATTGCCCAGCTAGTAGAGTCATCGATGTCCAACATGCTTCTGGATACACAATTTAACTTGACATGACATGTCTATTAGCTAAGCACATATAGACCAACTGGGCTTGTGAGAAGATTCCAGATTTCAGGTGTGTAGGTCAAGGCTGTGATAAATAATACAGCCTCTGTATCAGCTAATTTAGGGCCAGATTCTGGTACCTGATCTGACCTGTGGAAAACAGGAGTGCTGGATAAAAGGACTTGCTTCCTGTCCCTTGCTGTGGCATGCTGACTGTGGTGTCAAGAAGAAGAAGGAAGAGTGGGATTTCTGTGGTAAAATGACTATTAAATAAAGGAAAGAAATGGCATTCCCAGGCTGAGCTCTGAGGGTCTTTCAAATTGGATACTGGTGTATCCTGCCAAGGGACTTGTTAGGAATTTGTGTGTTATTTTTCAAACATACTTACTGGATACACATTAATGTTCCCTTCAGAGCCATTAGAGCGTGAGATGCACATGCATACTAATAACATGATGAAATATGGATTCATTTAATCCCCTTTGTCCATACAGCTCTGTTAGTTTTGTAGATTATTTTTGATCTGCGTTCACACTCACCTGCGTTCACACTCAACTGCAGTGGCATAGCGTATGAATGCAAATTCATTCAATTATACATTGTGGATCCGTGTGTGGTTATGTAATAAAATCTAATTACTGAAATATTTTAATGTCATGAAAAAGACAAGAGCCTTGATACATGCCCAGTGGTTCACATATTAAAACAGACACTTTGGGCCATTTTTGAGCACATCTGAGCCCACAATCATATTATGAGCTAAGGCCCTGATCCCACAAGCAGCTTTATGCGAGCAGACCCTCGTTCTCTGACACAGCCCCATTGACAGGAGTGTGCCTGCAGCTTTGATGCATTGAAGCCAAAGAGATTTAAATATTGATTTACCTGAAATAAGGTCTATTTTTTAAAAAAAATCAAATCTCTCCTTAGACCACCTTGTTAATATTTGAAGGTACTTTGATGAAGAAAAAAATCTATATGTTTTATTTTTATGCTGATTAATTTAGTTCAGGTTAGTCATTTTGGCTTAGTTTGCAGCAAGGGAGATTTATGGTAGATGTTATGAAAATATTTCTAACTGTAAAGGATAGTTAAACAGCCCAGGCTACCCAGCTGGTTGTAGAATCCCCATCGTTGGAGGTTTTTAAGAATAGGTTGGACAAACACTTGTCAGAGGTATATTTAATCCTGCTTCAGTTTAGTGAGGTCACTTCTTGAGGTTCCCCCCAATCCCACATTTCTGTGATTTCTGTATGATTTTTTAATCTTGTGTTAAGTTACAGAAGTACCAACAAGTATCTGGTATCTGAAAACATCTAAACCTTGCAAACGCCAATCCAGAGTATGACTCTATACTTCTCTCAGTGCTCCACAATCTAACCTTCAATTTTAAAAAGAGAAGTCCTCAACTTCAAACTGCGTTCTGAGAGTTTCAGAGGAGCTGAGTCAAGTGACATACTCAATTTCCACTCAGTCAGATTTGGGCACCCAACTCCCTACAGCTCCTTTGAAAAGCTCAGTTTATATACTGTGACAGGGTCAGCCTGCTTCCCGGTCCTTTTACCCTCCCCCATATGGGCCCTTGCAGCCCAGAGGATCTGACGAAAGTCCCCCCATTGCTGGAGAGCAAGCTGTACCTTGTTGCGGGAGCCACGGACGTCTTCTAAAAACTCCCGCAGCTGCTCTCGCAGCGCATGGGGTGGGGGGTGGGATTACTGTCTCCTGGTCATCCCCTGATGGGGCCCTTGGTACAGCCCTGTGGCCCACCAAGACAGGCAGGCAAGGTGCGGACCTCCGACGTGGCGCCTGATGGGCTGGCGCCACGTGGCCCAACTCGAACCCTGGGGCAATAGGGTGTGGCGGAAGGAAGATAGCAGCCCCTAGTGGGTCGGGACAGCGAAACACAAAAGCCATTTTGTGGGGGTCATTTGCCAGAAATGGGAAGGAGACAGCCCCAGGGGCGGCAATAACATCGCGGGAGGTGGAAGGAATAGGGACAGGGTCGGCATCAGGGGTAGGGATGGGGTCAGGGACGGGGTAGGGGCAGAGGCAAGATTCTGGGCTTCAGAAGCCAAGCAGCTGGGTGGTGGCACCTCCCGATCAGGCTCAAGGGTTGGGGGAGTGGGAAGGGGGCTCTCAGCGATGTTGGGCACAAGCTCTATGGTGGGTTTGGCAGCCACGGCATCGGGAGGTGGACTGTCCTCTGTAGTGCCCCCACCCAGGAAAGAGGTTGATTGCTCCACACCAATGAGGGGTGCACCTAACTCGGGTCCCAGCCATGTGGCACTGGCCATCGCCTCAACAGGCTCGGTGGCCGTCAGCAGGGTGCCTTCTGTGGCCAGGTTCATTGAGGAGTCCAGGGGCTCCTCAGAAGTGGGAGCGGAAGCAACGGTTAGGGGGAGGGAGCATGGGGACAGGGGGGACGGAGTGAGGTCGCCCAGATCGAGGCCTGCTGGCAAAGGGTCATCCTCCACCTGGGTGACCGGGGTCAGACCCAGGGCCTCAATTTCCTCGTAAATGGAGGGGCGATCGCTTTCCGCCACCCCGGGGTTCTCCCTGCCGGCACCTGAAGCGACGGTCACCTCAGGGCTCATAGGGGCTTCAGATGGTAACAGGGTAGGAGGGGCTTCCTTGGGGGCCTCAGAGGGGAGGGACTCCTGTGGAGGGGAGATACTACCTTCCGGTGCTGCCATGTCTTCCCCAGCCGGCACTGGTGGATGGAACGCACCCATGGGCAAGGCAGAAGGCTCGGCATTGGTGCCCCCCTTTCTGGTTTACCGGGGGGCCTCCACATCGGATGGGAGGAGCGGACCTCGAGCCTTCTGCTTGCCCCGCTTCCCCTATACTAGGGCCCAGCCCTCCATGGCATCATCTGGAGGCTGGCTAGCAGGGGTTGGGTCAGGGGGCGGAGGCAATGGCTCAGGGATTTGGGGGGGGTAATGGTGGGGCAGCATGAGGGAGGGAAGATTCCCCCTGAGGTGGGCCCTCTCCCATGCCCGGTGGTGTCCCTGTCACACCCTCCTCCACAGGTCCCGCCAGATTGCATGCAGCAGAGGCGGGGCTCTCCCGCTCGTCTGGGCATAGTGGGGGCAATGCCCCTTGGGCCAGAGTGGGAGCTGTGGTGGGCTGGGAAGGAGGAGGGGTGGCTTCGGGGGCCAGGCAGCTAGGGGCGCTGGTGATGACGGGGCTGGCGCCTTGCCAGGGCTCGGGGGTCCCGGATGCCTCTCCTTGCCGGGCCAAGGGGCAGTCCCTCCGGACATGCCCCATCGCCCAGCAGAGGTAGCACCGGGCCTCCCCCATGGAGTAGTGCACCCGGTAATGGGCCCGCTGGTAGGGGACCAGGAAGGACCCCTCAAGCGCCTCTCCACCACGCGCCGCCAGCGGCAGTTGAAGCTGCACCTGCCGGCGGAACAAGAGGACGTGACGGAGGGCGGGGTCTTTGCAGCCCAGTGGGAGAGGGCTGACCACGGAGATGGGTTTCCCCAGGGTAGAGAGGGCAGGTAATAGGGCATCATTGGGAAGAAAGTGAGGGACAGAGATCAGAACCAGACGGACGCCCAGGTCCTCTAGCAGCTCCATGGGGACGAACACGCCCCCCACTACCAGGCCCTTCTCCACCACCTCCTGGGCGGTGGCCTCCGATGCTAAGATGATAACAACCTTCCCGTACATTTTGGAGGCAGCCACAATGGCCATGGGCCCCACCAGTCTCACCAATGCCCACACGTAGATCTCCAAGGATGCTGTGCTTCCTGGTCAAGGTCAGGAAGGGGCCCTGGCCACTATATATGGTAGCAGAGGCGGTGGGCAGGAGAGATGATGTAGCTGAGGCGGGGGGGGCTGCCGCCACCTGAGTATACGCCCTGGGGGCCGGGGGAGGGACACCTGTGGAGCTGGTGCAGGGAACAGTGGGGAGGGACATCGTGGCCGGTGGTGGGGCCGCAGCAGTGTGGGCAGCCCTTGCCATGGAGGGCTTGGTCTTTTTTGCAGGGCCCTTACCCTTCTTTTTACCCTGGCCCTTCCTGCTGGCTGGGGGGCTTCCCCAGGGTCGGAGGGGGCGAGGGACGTGGCAGGAGCAGAGGTCGTTCCGGTGTCCACCACTGCCAGTGCCCCAGCGGGGTCAGTAGCAGGTGGTTCAGCTGCGGCAGCGGAGGTAGAGGCTTGGGGGGGAGGGGGCAACGGGGCAGCAGGTGGGGGAGGGGCAGTGGGGTTTTCTGGAGTAGCCCCACCCATCTCGTCTCCCACCATCATAAGCAGGGAGGGAAGGGGAGACACCAGAAGGAGGAGGGGAAAAGGGAAGCAGGTTGACCACTCCTCCCCGGTGGTCTGCAAAGTCTCTAGGTGCTCCCCCACTGGTAGATGGTCCTCTCCTTCTCCTTCTCCTCCTTGGGGCTTCAGCAGCTCCAGGCAGCAAACTCCGCAACAGCAGCTCCAGGAACTCCAGGTGGTGGTTCAGGCAGGCAGAAAGGACCCCTCTCAGATGGTGGTGGTGGTGGTAGCAGCAACGGCTGGGGCTGGGGTCCCTCACCCCCCCCTTCTGGGGAGCGGGCCAGCAGGCTCCCCCCCCAAGCGGCTGCAGTTAGAGCAGTAGCGGCACCCAAGAGTGGGGGGTCCAGCAGCCAGCCAGCAACCAGGTAACAGAAAAGGTGGGTGGTCCCTGGCCCAGCCAGGGGAGCAGCTGGAGCAGCAGTAGCAGCAGGGAGAGCCCAGGGCCTAACAGCAGCAGCGGGAGCAGCAGCCCGCTTTCTTCCTTCTCCCTCCAGGCCAGAGGGCTACAGGAGAGTGATCCTATTGGGATCTGGGAAGTGGGCGGGCAAAGCCTGTCCACTGCTAAAGGATCTCCCCCCCCAGCCTAAGAGGGGGATCCACAGGACCTGGACGCCAAATAAATCCGGGGGACAACTAATGAAATAACAGGGACAGGAGTGTGGTCAAGGGATCAAATGAAAGGAGCCGGACGGGGACACCGAGCAGAGAACCCCGGACAGTGCCCACTGCTCCTCAAAGGTGTCAAGGGAGTCAGTGGATGCCGCCCAGAGGAACTCTGCCCAGATACGTGAACAGACTGAGGATCGGAAATAGGCCCCACAGTCATGGGAGACTCCATCGGCCAACCTCCTCACCCTGGTTTTATAGATGGCCATTTTAGTTAGGGCCAGGAGGAGGCTGACCAGGAGATCCCATGACTTTGTGGGGCCATGGATAGGGAGTGCATAAATAAGAAGGTGAGGGGAAAAGTGCAACCAAAAACGTAATAAAATATTTGTGAGGAGCCGGAATAGGGGCTGCAGCCTGGCACACTCCAGATATATCTGTGCCACGGTTTCCCTCACGCCGCAAAAGGGGCAGGTGTCTGGGATAGAGGTGAACCGTGCCAAGAACAAGCCCATGCTCATGGCTCCATGAAGGAGCCGCCAACTGATATCACCAGTGGGCCTCGGGACCAAGGTGGAATATAGGCCGGCCCACCGTGGCGCCTCACCCCCCAAAGGTGGCAGGAGGTCCCGCCATTTGGTATCAGGGCGGGACACGAGGGTGAGGGCGTGAAGGGTGTGGAGCACAAGCGTGTATAGATGTTTCCTTGGCGCGATTTGGAAGCAGACCGGCTGCATCTCGTGCAGCCATCTCACGGTGAAGTGGTGAGGGGGTCGGTTAAGTCCACAGGGCAGGCCCAATTAAAAGGGCCGGTGGGCCTGGGGTAGAGGGTGGGCGGGGCGCATCCTCGTGCAGGACCCGGTCGAGATAAACCCGAGCAGCAGGTGGCAAAGCAGCCTTCACCTCCTGAAGTACGCGCCGGGGAGTATGAGGTCTGGAGAGCCCCATGCACTGAGTGAGCATCAGGGGATCCAGCCAGTCTCCCCGGTCGTAGTCCAGGAGGTCTCTGACTTTTGTGACTTCTGTCAGGACCAACCTCTGGCGCACCGAGGGGGACTCCGCCACCTGCACGCGAAGCTGGGGGTTGTGTAGCAGGGGCTCTGCAAGGAGACCTGCCCCCTCGGTGGCCGCCACGGACCTGGTCATTGAAAGCAGTTTCCAGGTCCGGAGGAGGTCCTGGTAGAAGACCGGCAGCCCGGAGAGGTCTCGCGGAAGACCTCTCGGATGGAGATAAAGGAGCTGCTGGTCGTATCGGAGCCCTCGGAAGTGGTGTAGGAAGGCATGCACCAGTATGCTCCACGCCGGACTACCTGCACTGTAAAGGAGCTGGTCTCGGTCATCCACGCTGACCGTAGGGAGCTCCTCCCAGAGCACTCTGCGTTAGGATCGGTCGGATCCGGGGAGAAAAGGCTTGCATAGAAGGCTCTCGCCCTCCCGTACATCTCCACTGGATCCATGAGGGGGGTGCCATCTTCTGCCAGAAGGCAGGTGATGTGTTTCTTGGCCCCCCTCCTTTTCTCCAGGGCGTAGAAGAAGCGAGAGCTGCGATCCATCTCCCAAAGGAGGCGGATGCGGGATCGAACAAAGGCACCCCGGGCCTGATGGTCCTCGAGGGCCCGGAGCTCCTCCCGCTTCTCCTGGCACGCTCCACAGAGGGGCGGATCCTCGGGGTTGGCGGCCAGACGCCTCTCCAGCTCTAAGACCTTCTGTTCCAACTGCTCTATAGCCGCATCTCTCCGTTGGCGCCCCGGGTGTAGTCACGGCAGAAGAGCCGGGCGCGCACCTTCGCCAGGTCCCACCACCGCCGCACCAAGGGAAAGGCATGCCGCTGCCCTCGCCAGGCCAGCCAGAACTCCCAGAAGGACGTCACGAAGCCCACATCCTCCAACAAGCTGTTGTTGAAATGCCTACAAAGTGATTGATCGTCTTCAGTACAAGACTTCCACCCCTTTGGCTCTAGTCACTGATCTCCTACATCAGTTGTCACAAATCCTCCATAAGCCACGGTGACCTCTAAGGATAAAGGTGAGGAAGAGGATGCCTTAAAGTAACCCTAGTGAACGTCAAAGACAAAGGACCGCTGTAAAGTCCTACCAACCCATTAATAGTGTGGCTTGTGAGAAACAACATTCTCCCTCACACAACTCTGGAAAAAAATCACTCCAGTTTTATTAACCTACAGGGCTCTTGCCAGGAGAGTTCTGTTCCCACCTCAGTGCACAGGAAGTAAGGATCTGTTTATGACACATCATAGTAGGTTTCCCCAGTTTTTTAATTACAATGAAAAGGTCTTAAGCCATCATTGTGAACCCATTAGCACCATCACTACTGCTTGGTCTGTAGTGTACTACACTATATGGCAGAAGCCTCATACTTTTAGTGTGCTACCTGGAGCAGAGATAGCTCAGCTGCTGTGTAGACATAGTGACCGTGACTGAAATTTAGCCAGTCTGCTCTTGAATGTCTGTATTTCATCAGCCCAGGCCCTTCAGGTTTATTTCTTTCAGCTAAGGCATCCATTTGGCCCCCAACTGTTTTCTATATATATCATCACACCTGAGAGACAGATGCCCGATTGTTGACACTGCCTTATTCCAATGCTCTACAAGTTGCACTTCTCCATCTTCTCAGTGATTTTTGACTGGTGAAAGGCACGTAATGTATGGTGGTGTCATCTGTCCTGAAACCTGGTGGTTTCCTTGCCTGACCATAGCTCTGCTTAGTTGGGAACAGAACTATGTTAATATGTATCCCCATCTCCTGTAGAAAATGAAAATAGGTGGTTTGCCAGTGGTAGCATTTGTGGTACTAACAATGGCAAAACCTAGGTTTCCAGACTGAAAAAAAAAAATCTCTGATTCCATTTCTTCCTAGTGTAGAAAGTGCAGTCTAGTTACCTGGGACTCTAGAGACCTGAAAAATTTGAGCTCAGCAATAAACTTCCACTGTGTTATTGGGAAACTCACTAAATCTACGCTGTGCCTTATATCCCCATCTGTAAAATGGGGATGATAGTACTGCCCTACCTCACGGGGCGTTGAAGCTAAAATCCATTAATGGTAGTAAGGTGCTCAGATTGTCTGCTGATGAGAGCCTTGTAAGTACCTCGACAGATATATTTTCCTTTCCTAGCATGAAAAACTACCAAAGGCCTTAAAAAGGCATCTCTACCCTGATGGTGTCCAGCCATAGCTAGGGCGCTACCTTATGATGTAAAAAAAAAATGAATAAAGAATTAAAGGAGGGTAATATCAACATGGGATTATGAAAAATAGATTCTGCAAAACTAACTTGATTTTTTAATGAGATTACAAATTTGGTTGATAAAGGTAATAGTTTCAGAGTAACAGCCGTGTTAGTCTGTATTCGCAAAAAGAAAAGGAGTACTTGTGGCACCTTAGAGACTAACCAATTTATTTGAGCATGAGCTTTCGTGAGCTACAGCTCACTTCATCGGATGCATACCGTGGAAACTGCAGCAGACTTTATATATACACAGAGCCAACATTTTTATGGCTGATTTAGAACAACGCTTCCTCAGCTCTCGTCCCCTAAAGGCCCTACTCTACTTGCGCTATATTGATGACATCTTCATCATCTGGACCCATGGAAAAGAAGCCCTTGAGGAATTCCACCATGATTTCAACAATTTCCATCCCACCACCAACCTCAGCCTGGTCCAGTCCACACAAGAGATCCACTTCCTGGACACTGCAGTGCTAATGAACAATGGTCACATAAACACCACCCTACACCGGAAACCTACTGACCGCTATTCCTACCTGCATGCCTCCAGCTTTCACCCTGACCACACCACACGATCCATCGTCTACAGCCAAGCTCTGCGATACAACCGCATTTGCTCCAACCCCTCAGACAGAGACAAACACCTACAAGGTCTCTGTCAAGCTTTCTTACAACTACAATACCCACCTGCAGAAGTAAAGAAACAGATTGATAGAGCCAGAAGAGTTCCCAGAAGTTACCTACTACAGGACAGGCCTAACAAAGAAAATAACAGAACGCCACTAGCCGTCACCTTCAGCCCCCAACTAAAACCCCTCCAACGCATTATTAAGGATCTACAACCTATCCTAAAGGATGACCCAACACTCTCACAAATCTTGGGAGACAGGCCAGTCCTTGCCTACAGACAGCCCCGCAACCTGAAGCAAATACTCACCAACAACCACATACCACACAACAGAACCACTAACCCAGGAACTTATCCTTGCAACAAAGCCCGTTGCCAATTGTGCCCACATATCTATTCAGGGGACACCATCACAGGGCCTAATAACATCAGCCACACTATCAGAGGCTCGTTCACCTGCACATCCACCAATGTGATATATGCCATCATGTGCCAGCAATGCCCTTCTGCCATGTACATTGGTCAAACTGGACAGTCTTTACGTAAAAGAATAAATGGACACAAATCAGATGTCAAGAATTATAACATTCATAAACCAGTTGGAGAACACTTCAATCTCTCTGGTCACGCAATCACAGACATGAAGGTCGCTATCTTAAAACAAAAAAACTTCAAATCCAGACTCCAGCGAGAAACTGCTGAATTTGGAATTCATTTGCAAATTGGATACTATTAATTTAGGCTTAAATAGAGACTGGGAGTGGCTAAGTCATTATGCAAGGTAGCCTATTTCCTCTTGTTTTTTCCAACCCCCCCCCCAGATGTTCTGGTTTAACTTGGATTTAAACTTGGAGAGTGGTCAGTTTGGATGAGCTATTACCAGCAGGAGAGTGAGTTTGTGTGTGTATGGGGGTGGGTTTTTGGAGGGGGGTGAGGGAGTGAGAGAACCTGGATTTGTGCAGGAAATGGCCCAACTTGATTATCATGCACATTGTGTAAAGAGTTGTCACTTTGGATGGGCTATCACCAGCAGGAGAGTGAATTTGTGTGGGGGGGTGGAGGGTGAGAAAACCTGGATTTGTGCTGGAAATGGCCTAACCTGATGATCACTTTAGATAAGCTATTACCAGCAGGACAGTGGGGTGGGAGGAGGTATTGTTTCATATTCTCTGTGTGTATATAAAGTCTGCTGCAGTTTCCACGGTATGCATCCGATGAAGTGAGCTGTAGCTCACGAAAGCTCATGCTCAAATAAATTGGTTAGTCTCTAAGGTGCCACAAGTACTCCTTTTCTTTTTGCAAAGGTAATAGTGTTGATGTAACATACTTAGAAATGCTTAATTAGTAATGAAAAAGGTGCCGGGGCTCAGACAATTTTTTTTCTTTCATAACTGATGCAGCAAGACCAGAGGTGCTGGGTTTATGAATTGCCAAGCCCAGCGGAGCAGAGGCTTTGGCCTGGCAAGACCTGACAGAAATTAAGCACTGATATTTAGACTGCTGTAAAGCTTTTGACTTGGTACCAGACAATATTTTGATTAAAAACTAGAACAATATAAAATTAACATTAAATAGATTTAAAAACTGGCTAATTGACAGATATCAGAATGTAATTGTAAACAGGGAATCAGCATTGAGTGGGTGTGTTTCTAGTGGGGTCTCACAGGGACAGATTTTTGGGCTTACACTATTTAACATTTTTATAAATGACCTGGAAGAAAACACAAAATCAACACTGATAAAGTTTGCAGATGACACAAAAATTGAGGGAGTAGTAAATGATGAAGAGGCCAAAGTAACTAATAACAGAGAGATCTGAATTTCTTAGCAAGTTGGGCGTAAGCAAATAATATGCATTTTAAAAGTGCAAAATGTAAATGTGTGCACCTAGGATCAAACAATTCTGGGAACCAGTGACTTTGAAAAAGATTTGTGGTCATGGTAGATAATCAGCTGCACATGAACTCCCAGTGTGATGCTGTGGTCAACAGAGCTAATGCGATCCTTGGATGCATAAACTGGAATTTTGAATAGGAGTAGAGCGGATATTTGACCTCTATATTTGGCACTGGTGCGATCCCTGCTGAAATACTGTGTCTAGTTCAGGTGTCCACAGTTCAAGAAGGATGTTGATAAATTGAAGAGGTTTCAGAGAAGAGCCATGAGAATGATGAAAGGATTAGAAAACATGCCTTATGGTAGCCTGCAGGAGCTGAATCTATTTAGCTTAACAAAGGAAAGGTTAAGGAGGGACTTGATTATAGTCTACAAGTATCTGTCATGCACCGAGGTGTAGGTGACTGGGGCCTGGTGGTCGGAGTATAATCAGAGGGAAAAACCAGAGTCGTGGTCAGGAGACAAGTCAATGGTTGGAGCCAAGAATTATGAATCAGGAGTTCAGAGGTAGGCAGGTACTAGGGCTGGAGCAGAGCAGGCAAGGGATGAAGCAAGGACTGGACAGGAAGCAAGTCTGACACAATTACAGGCCTGGAACGCACTGAGCAGACACTATGCTGCTATTGCTACAGGGCTTAAATTGTGATCTGTTGGCTCTTCTGACCAGGGAGCACAGTCACTTAGTGAGCGTTTATTGGGTCCACAAGCTCACTGAGTTGCTAGGCAACCCAGCCCAGAGGCATTTGAACTCCTGACAGTATCTACATGGGGAACAACTATTTAATGATGGGCTCTTCAATCTGGCAGACAAAGGTATAACCCCGTGGATTGGCCGAAAGTTGAAACTAGATAAATTCAGACTGGAAATAAGGTGTAGTTTTTTAACAGTGAGGGTAATTAACCATTGAAGCAATTTACCTGGGGTTGTGGTGGAGTCTCTATCAATGACCATTTTAAAATGAAGATTGGATGTTTTTCTAACAGCTACACTTTAGTTAGTATTATTTTGGGAAAGTTGTATGGGCCCGTGCTATTCAGGAGGTCAGGCTAAATGATCACAGTGATACTTTCTGGCCTTTGAATCTATGAATCAATGAAAAGTTTTCTTGAATGAATGGACTAGTCGTATAAGTTTCACTCAGCTGCCTATCCAGGCCTGGTGATACTGAGCACTTTCTCTTTAGCAGAGAATCTTAGAAGTTATAAATAAGCTTAGTCCCATTTCTAAAACTGCAGATGCAATTTTGCTTGCCTCCCTTTTGTGCATTAAAAAACAGATTTATGCACACACATTGCATTTTTGGATGCAAATAGGGCTGTGATTAAGTAAATGTTTTTTAGTAGTCTCCAAGGGAAAAGAGGAAAGTGCATCCCTGGTGGTATTCAAACTGAAACTAGACAAAACTCTAGAAAATAATTGGTATGGAACAGCCCTTTAATGGCAGGTGGAGAGAATAGATGATATAGTATTGATAGATCTTTTAAGTTTATAATTTCTAAGGGTCTGCAGCTACTGAGGACAATAGGTCTGGAGAAATCTGGGATCGCGAATCATGATTTTATGTGTTCTGTTGCCTGGAAGATTAATATACACACAAAACCAGCACACTCACGAGGGCCATATGGCAAACCCTACATTCCACTCTCTGTTAGTGAGTGTGTGTCCCATAATCAGAGCACTTGGCTGTTATTTCATTCTGATAGAGGACTATGAGGTGAGGATAAGATTGTATAGTTAACACGTGCATAGTTAATGACAGGTTGATATAGATACAGTAAGTAAACTAGACAATCAAAATACATTGGAGGGAATTACAGTGAGCACTACAGGGAGTTTTTGGGGGGTTAATGTGTAATTCCTATTTTTATCTTAATCAGTATTTTTTCACTACTAGGAATAAATTGTCCCAAAGATTAATTCCAACAACCATAAACCAGTGAGCACTACTGACATAAGAAATATTGAAAGCAAAGTCTGAATTATTCTGAGGGAGATATGGGAATTGGAGAAATGCAAAGAGAGTAAATATTTAAATTAAGGACTTTGGGCCATATCATGCCATCTAGTATAAGTTGAACTTCTCACTGAAATCAGTGGGGGTGTCTACTTGTGGCTTAATATGGAACATGGGGTTTTGCAACTTCATATGAGCTAATGACAGTGGAGCACAAAAAGAAGCAAGAAACAAAATCGAACCACTGTCTATGGTGCTGACCCCCAATTGACTATGTAGGGGAATTTTTTTTTACCTCTCAGGGTACTTGAAATGGTAAACTATCCCACCAGCAGGCCACGTGAGTGTAAGACTTCACTTCTAAGAAAAGAAGGAGGGCAAGAATGTCAAACTGCATCAGAGACATCCTTGGGAGTTTAAAAATGTGGATACTAAAGCTTTAATTTGAGTCTATAGCTAGCAAATATGATGCTTTAATAGCTCTTTCCACTCTGAAGTGTTTCTTTCCCTGAACAGATTATTAGACAGCAAGGACTGAGGATACCAACCTTGGATCTTGAAAATGTGTCTCTATACCGAAGAAGTGTTATAATGAAATTATAAACATTTGTAATAGTTTAGGATCCAACGGGCTCAAGACCTTTGCTTTTAAAAACATGGTTTAGAATGTTATCACTCTACAGCAGCATTTTCTCTACTCTTTATTTTCTAAATGCTTTTGGACACACAGACCATGGGATTAATTATACATGTGAGCAACAATTCATGAATATTTAACATATTCATTTATACTTAATGAATACATTTGCATTTTGACAGTTTAATATGTTTTAAGGAAATACTGCTCATTACCTTTCAATTTTGTAGCTCAGTAGAATGTAATTGGAATGATAAGGTGAGATAGATATAGCATTATTTACTGTAATTATTCTTAGAGTTTTGTCTTTTAAACATCTGTATTTGTTTTATTTTTATGACGTTTCCGTCTCTCTCAACCGTTTCACCTTGGTTCTTATTTTAAAACAAGTATCTCAGAGGCAAGAATATCTAATGCAATTTAAAGAATCAAGTGTTATGTTTTAGGACACCGAGTTCCCCTCTGAACAACAACAAAGAGAATGCCCGCTCACAATTGCCACTAACTGGCATCTTAGTTGACTGTTTCAAGAGACGTGCCACGGTCTGAACAGGCATAACAAAAAAATATTTTTACTCTTGGAGACAGTTTTTCTTCATATTAGAGTTTTGGGCAGACCTGAAAAGAACTGTGTGGGGAAGCCGGCACTGCACCTCTTCTGTAAATGTTGCTGTTTGTAGGCCACAATTTTCAAACCTGAGTGCCTAAATCAGAGGTGGCCAGCCCATAGCTCCGGAGCCACATGCAGCTCTTCAGAAGTTAATATGCGGCTCCTTGGATAGGCGCTGACTCCGGGGCTGGAGCCACAGGCGCCAACTTTCCAATGGGCCAGGGGTGCTCACTAATCAACCCTTGGCTCTGCCACAGGCCCTGCCCCCACTCCACCCCTTCCCGTCCCCTCCCCTGAGCCTGCAGTATCCTCACTCCTCCTCCTCCCTCCCCCTGAGCCTCCTGCATGCCACGAAACAGCTGATCAGGAGGTGCGGGGAGGGAAGGAGGCAGCGGGGCGGCCGGTGGGTGGGAGGCGCTGGTAGTGTGGGATCTGATGGGGGGCTGCTGACGTATTACTATGGCTCTTTGGCAATGTACATTGGTAAATTCTGGCTCCTTCACAGGCTCAGGTTGGCCACCCCTGGCCTAAATTAAGTTTTAAATCCATATTTTCAAAGGTGCTGAAGAATGACATCTCCAAAGCTTCAATGGGTCTTGTGGGTGCTCAGCACCTTTGAAAACAGGCTACTTGTGCAGCGTTCCCAATTCTCATTATATCAGTGCAAGTCTTGTAATACTTGGTGTCCTTCTCAAAGCCCCAGCTCCTAGATTCCTATTATTATATGCCAATCACAACTTGCATTTTTTTAAAAAAATTCATTTCTAGCTCTTACGGTTATAGAGAAAAACTATATAAAGTAATCTCAGTGTACTCTAGAGACTCAAAAGCCAGAAGGCAAAGAAAAAAAGGCTCCAAAATGTTTTTAAGACAATCTCATGGATTTTTGGAGCCTGACTCATCACTTCCAGATGTTTAGGGGAGATAATACTGCCGGTGTGAAATCCTGATTGAAGTCAATGAGAGTTTAGCTTTTGATTTCAATGAGGCCA
The DNA here is from genome assembly GCF_965152235.1 of Eretmochelys imbricata. NCBI lineage: Eukaryota > Metazoa > Chordata > Testudines > Cheloniidae > Eretmochelys > Eretmochelys imbricata. Next base: position 84,302,677 of record NC_135579.1, on the reverse strand, counting down.
GGATTTCACCCCTTATATTTAGTGCATAAATATAGGTTTGGAAGTCTAAATTATGCCAATTCAATTTTGACAATTTTGGCCTTAGTGCCAACAATGTACTAGGCACTTTGCAGATAAATATGGATATAAAGAGCTTCAATAAAAAGAGGCAAAAGGAAGAGTTCAGTCTCCAGGAGCTGGTGACCTTGCACTCTTTACATTCACAAATATCAATTTTAAAGATGTAGCAGGCAAATAAACAAAAATATCTCATAGGATTCCCATGCTAACTACTGAGGAAAACATTTCTCATAAAAGAGTCTTTAGAATTGCTTATCTACAAATTGGTTCTTTAACATATAATTTCTATTTGTTAATATGAAGTACCATATGGTGGCAGATAGAAATCCACAATAGCTGTTACCATAGTGCTACTCTGGTCATGATTGAAAACAACATAATTGCCGAAATGGAGACTTGACCTTTCATTCAGTTTTAATAGACTGGTTTCTGAATACAGTTCTGATTCAAAAGAATTGCATGAAATCTAAGTTAGTTCTGTCAAACTTAGATAGCATTGTCAAATCCTCAGGCCAGGAGCAGGCCTCGCTATGGGTTCATTCAGCACCTGGAATGATGAGGTTTAATCTTGACTGGGAAGTACTAGAATACAGGTAAATAACAATGTCAATACTAAACAAAATCTAACATGGTCACTTCACACACATACCCACACCCTGAGTTTCGATTTGGTGCGTAAACAAAACTGATTTATCTTGTATGCCTCATATATTTTTAATTGGAGATGTACACAAGCTGCAAATTTGGATCTGTATTTTGAAACTATACACCCTCAAATTTGTGAGTTTAAGGATTTCAGGTTTGGTTTTGGCCATTGTTACACAGGGGCCAGACAGGATTTGGATCCAGATTTCAAATACAAACACACAGACATTGTGGAAGCAGCGTGGGCCGAAGGGATGTACTGGTCGCTGCTTCCAGCAGCTCCCATTGGCCTGGAGCAACGAACGGCGGCTACTGGGAGCTGCAATTGGCCGAACCTGTGGACGCGGCAGGTAAACAAACTGGCCCGGCCCGCCAGGGGCTTTCCCTGCACAAGCGATGGAACAAGTTTGGGAACCACTGCCTTAAGGGATAAAGAGACTAGAACAGGATTTTGGTGGAGAGTTAGCTAGGGAGGGAAATATGAGTTAGTTTTGATTGGGTAGCTTATGGTGTGGGGACCCAGGAGAAGCTCCAAGGAGCCTAGGAAGGAGATCCCAAGATAGTGTGACTGCAGATGTTGATTTATCTATTTTGGATGTGGGACTCTGATATCCCGAAAAGGGAATGACAGTATGTGGCCTGGCCAGAGGGCTAATAGGTCAAATGACAGCAGGCAAGCTTGACTGGCAGAAACTGGGTTTAGGCATACCTGAATACTACGGGGTGCCCCAACAGTGGGTTGCTCCCTATTCCCCATGGACAGCCTATTTCTGAATGTCATGCATTTGTCTGTAATAAATCAGAAGGCTGAATCCAGAATGGGCTCCACAGAAGGACTCCAAATACATCTCCTGTAGCAGCCTACTCATGCACCATTTGTGGTGAGAAAGCAGGCCACCTGTTATAGCAGTGGCTGCATGTGGCACTGGGATGCACACCATCTATTTGCTATTTCCTGCAGAACAGAAAAGGTATGGTGGAGACAGAGGTGTGATAACTCCCCAGTCAGTTGGCTCTTATGTTAAACATGCAGTCATGTTGTATGCCTGCATTTAGTTCTGATGGGAGGTGCAATGTACTTGTATATGCAGATACAAGCCAAGCTGCAAAACTGAAGTCACCTCCCAACAGGAAAAAGTTTTCTTTGGTTCTAGTGGTGTGGCAAGGTACCTCCTTCTCCTTGGCAGCCTCAGCCTTTCTCCCTCTGACAGTGGGAGGCCTGGAGAAAATCAGTCCCACTCCAGAGGTTTTTAATTCTTTGCTTTGGTTTATTTTTTTCAATATTTACAAGGTAGGCCTGGTGGTTCTCTTAAGCAAAAACAAACTCACAACACAAAGGAAATAAATTTTAGTGCCCCCTCACTGGGCCATTGACTTATGTTGGCATATGGTTGCCAGCCCTTCCCCAAACAGAAGTGAACTCGAATGTTTCCCCTATAGCAAGGAGAGCAACCTTCCATATAGGAGAAGTCTTTTCTCCCTATTGTCCCTCACCCTGCTGCACCTTGTTTCTCATCCCGCCTCACTCACTCTCACCGGCAAAGGGGGCTTTTAAAGGTCATCAGCAGTTCTTAATTGGGCTCAGGTGTCTCTAATTAACTTGAGGTAACCTCTTTTCAGTTTAGAGGGAAAAGGGCCTTCACAATTCCAGGGCTGATATACCTGTGTTCCACTATTCTCTTATAGCTGTGAGGTCTGATTTTGTCACACTGGTTACTGATCACTTTTCCTGCACTTGGTAAAAATTATTTATCAAATATTAAGGAAAATGTCCTGACTATATCAGTTAAACCAAATAAACTAAAACTCTCACATTTTGGGGTAAAACCTTTTGCACGTGTGCTACACCCTTGGTACTAGCTCAGCCTTTGGATTGTAGTATCCCATATGTAGGACTCAGAGGTGAAAGTAGGCCGGTGTGTACCTATAAGAAGTGGCTGGTGGTACCGGCCCGTACACAGCCCACGTTAAAGCATTTAACATCACTGCTCCTTTTGCCCCCACCCCAGGGCCACCTACATGGAGTGGGGAAGGGGCAGCTTCCCTGGGGGCCGTCAATTTAAAAGAGTCTGGAGCTCCCAGCTGCTGCTACTGCAGCAGGGGCCGGAGCTCCAGGCCCTTTAAATCGCCACCGGAGCCCTGGGTTGCACAGGTCAGGCAGCATGGAAAGGCTGGCTGGGGAAGGCTGACCCCTAGTCCCGCCCCTTCTGCCTGAGGCCTCACCCCTTCCAGGGACCCGGAGCCAGGACCCTGTACTGATAAGTATTTTACCTTACTTTCACCCCTGGGAGGACTGCACATTTAGAGCAGCCCCACAGCTCTCCTCCATCCTGTCTAAGATGCACAATAGTCTTGGGCTAAACAGAGTGCTTGAAATATTTCCTACATGCAACAGTAAATCCTAAGATTTAAGAAACCAGTAGGATCAGGCCCTAAGTATGTTTCCCAGGATATTTGTTGCTGACTCCATGTGCTGCTTGCTTCCATTTTGATAAGGGATGAAAGCAATAAAAGTCCAATCTTAAGACTTTTGCCATGGGGAAATCTTGAATTTGTGAATATCGTGACTGATTATATGCATCACAAAACAAAAATCCATAATTAAACAGCAGCAACTCTCTAAAAATAGCCTATTCCTATTCCAAACAGTTGAAGGCTCCAGAGTGACGACTCACCCAATAATAAAACTTTCTCATTCTGGGTACCATAGCTAATATCTTTTATCTAAAGCTATGAAGACATGAAAGAAACCATTTAATCCATCCAGTGCTACACCTCTATGTCCGGCTAGAGTCATGTTTTATAAAAGTATTACCAGCACAGGCTCAGAAGACAACTGAATACACGGCATGCAGCCCCCTTGTGCATTTTGCTGAATATACATTCTTTTAAGACATTAAAGGCTTAATCTTGTAGGAACACAAAGGGAAGTTTCAAGAAAGATTAAGCTTGTCTTACTGATTAGTCACTTTGATGCTCCAAAGTGTACCTGCACACCTTTGATCCTTCTTCTTTGAAAACGTGGAGAAAGATGCATTCCAACAGGTAGATTAAAATGTGAGCATCCCAAATCTTTCCCTGCATTTATCACACTCCTTCCTGTCTCCATGAAATTGAAGTGCACAAATCTCATTCAAACAAGCACGGAATAAGTTTGACATTTAGTTTGTTTTCCCAAAGCCCTGGCATACATACATTACATATTGTAATTATGTAAATTACATAATGGCAATGCACCCACACCATTATAGCTTATGTTACAGATGGATCTGTTCACATCTGAACCCTAGGATGAAGTGGTGTTTTATATAGAATAAAATAATTTAAGTGTTGTCACTTAAATGTATGAGTTTTTGTTTAATAAACTTGGTTTGCTTTCACTATAAACCAGTACAGTGCTGTGATTGAAATGGGTGGTTGCTAAACACTGGTTAAACAAATGAGCTGAAGTGTATTGACTCTTTAAAGAAGCAATGAACTTAATAACTTCTGTGAGTGTTCCAGGAGAGGGCTGAACCCTGCAGAGGCAGACAGTTTGGGGAAACATTGGCACTGGGAGGTGTTGCAGTCACTCTGCAAAAAGTAACTGTGTGGTGGAAGCCAGGGTGTGACCTGCATGATTGTCTGATGGCTGTTGGTGTCAAGTCTATGAGCCACAGCAGCATAGCATTTAAGGTATCCAGAGTTGCAGGTCAGATAATGACACTACCCCCTACTGGTCTGGGTTGAACCCCAAAGCCTCACAGGGACCTACCTACCTAAGAGAGCCCTTTTCTCTTTTCCCCCTATAAGTCTGCCACAGGCTTGTGCTGTGAAGGCAACTGAGCTAGACCTCCATTGGTATTGAAGAAAAAATGGTGGGAAGGGCAAGGTTGTTATCAGAGTGTTCACCATTAGGCCCAGTGCCTTTGGAATTCACTTCCCCCTGAGCTAAGGTTACCAACAGTCCCTTATTACAAGGAACGCTCTTATTTTTTCATCTCTGTATAATAAGATCGGGAGTGTTGCAAAAAGGAGCAAGAAATACCCCTGGTGAATGTAGGTGAATGCTGCTTAGTGTTATTATTTTATTTTTATTCTTTTATTATTAATGATAATGATAATAGTATTGGGAGGGGAAGTGGGTTGGGGGTTCTAAGAAAATAGTTCCTTATTTTTGAAGTAGAATGTTGGCAACCTTACCCTCATTCCATAATACCGCATGTTTGTTAACCTTTTCTTTTTCCCAAGCCCGTAAGAAGATGGGCTAGAAAGCAGTGTGAGGGAGAGTTGTGGGAGAGTCTGTTGGGGGCTTACATTAAATTTTGTTCTGTGGTGTTGGTGTCTTGGTATCTGATCTGGGAGTAGCAGGCAGAGTCATCTTATTTTAATAGTGTCTTCTTTAACAGATTAACTAGGGTGCCCACAGTCTGGGCTGGAGCTCTTTTACTGCAGAGTAGCAGAAACATAAATAAATAATAGGTGTGAATGGGAGCAAAGAGAAGATCAATGATGGAACGCTGGGATGGGGCACATGCCCCATAGTGGGCTCTAAAGGGTTAATAGAGCCCTAGGGAGGCTGCACAGGAGTCAGCCAATCAGAGAAGGGCTGAAGGGAGCAGCCAATCAAGGCCAAGCAGGCCCATATAAAAATGGAGCTGCAAGGCAGAGGAAGGTAGTTCTCTGCTAGAAGCCCAGGGAGGAAGGACTGTGTTTCTGGAGAGCTGAGAGAACTGCCAGCACTCTTGACAGAGTAGTGCTGCTAGCAGGGACCAGGGGAGTGAGAGAGAGCTCCTGGCTGGCTGCTAGGTTTTGCAGGCTGAGGCAAGGACAAAGAGGATGCAGGTGCCAGGAGGAAGTGGCCAGACAATTTGCTGCAGTAGCCATTAAGGGAAGTGGCTGAACAGCAGACTGCAGGTCGCCTGGAATGTTGGGGCAGGCACAGTGTGTGGTATGGCCGGAGGGCTGTGTCACTGAAGAGGATGCCGCGGTCATTGGAGAAATGTGGGTCCTAGAGCAGGAGTGATGGCAGCAAGGTACCACCCAAAGAGGGCGCACTAGTACACAGAGCTAATTCCCAAGACAGCCAGCAGGAGGCACCAGAGTGGTGAGTGAACCCCGGTTACAAATGCCAACCAGAGAAAATTGGAGGGGCTGGAACTGGACTGCCAAGGCTGGACCATCATAGATTCCAAGACCAAAGGGAACATTGTGATCAGCTTGTCTGACCTCCTGCATAACACAGGCCAAAGGCCTGGAGAAGGTGAGAAGACTGTGGCCTAATCTTCCCTTGCTGCCCATCCTGCTGGCAGTAGGCATGAGGAGTGAGGCAATAATGGTATTCCCTGCTCTTGGAAAAGGCTACAGAAGAAAAGGGACCACCAGGATTCTGCTGCTGCAGAATATTCAATTAAAATTTGCTGCCCCACAATCCAATAATTTGTTTTTGAGTTGGAGCCAGGAAAAAAGTCATTCTAGTTAGTGTTCATTTTACAAAGTTAAATGTAATTACTAAAATGTTTAAAAGTTAATGAAGAATATATGATCTGAAAGTGGATTCTCATGAAAGGCAATCCTCTCACACATACTTTTGCTGTCAAAATCTTATTATGCATTATGTATGTAACAGCTCAGTGTAGATGCTAATAAAATACCATAAGTAATGGGGTAGAAGGAGTGCCATAACACGTCTAGAAGTCCCTATAGAGATTCATCTTTAAAGTAATGAAGGCTCTCTATAGACACACACACTAAAATACAGTACTGAATTCTATTTTTTCTATTTTTCTATTGCCACTCGTATCTATGACTTCAACACATCAGACAATAAACCAGAGGGAACATGGTGATGTTGTGAAAAGAGAAACTAGCATATAAATACTTGTTCTTATTTTGAACTACTGCCATTAGGGAGGAGAGGGCTAGCTTGGGATAATGCCCAAGGAAAATCCAAGAGGGCTATAGTTCTGCGATTTGTCTAATCATCTACAAAATATCACCAGTGCTCCACAGAGATCCAAATGACAGAGCATTTATCTAGCAGTTAAATACTTGACACTTGAAGAAAAAAGTTAGGAAATTACATTTTTGGGTGCTATTTATATCTCTAGGGGAAAAGCTCTGCAATGAAACTGAAACTCAGTAATATAGAGTATGATATTGCTCCCTTACTCTGTGAAATTTCAGCATCTTCATCTCTACAGGGCAACGCAGGGAATATTTGTGTGTGGGAGACACACTGGAAAAGCAGTGGGTAGGGAAGGTTCTCAAATTTGAACACTCCAATGGTCTGTGGAGACTAAAACAAAAACTCTTAAGCCTGGAGGCTGAGGCAGAGCCCATTGTGTTGAATTATATGGCTTTTAAACACACATTTGTCAAGTGAAAAGATTTGCTTAAATATAAAGGAGCTTTAAATTAGAGAGGAGACAGACCTATTAAAGAAAGATTTGGGTGTAGTTCCACAGCACAGCAGAAGGACAGATGCTGTGTGGGTGTAAATCACCATTGCTCCATTGCAGTCAAGTAGAAGCTGAGGATCTAGCCAAAAATGTTCAAAGTCCTGCAGGGAGGCAGGCTAATTTCTTACCCAGACTTAAACCTTCTAGCTGCCTACAGGCTGGTTGGTTGCTTATTAGGCCTCTGTCCCTCATTAGAGTCTAAATATTATCACCTCAAATCTGGCTCCTTTTTTCAACAAATATTCATGGAAAATAATTATAGGCTATTGTCATGTTGGGGTCTGAACACAAGTAATATCTAGATAGGATTCAACAGACCTACAGTATGAGCCCATATAGTTATGAATATACCGAAAATACCCAGGGAAAGAGCATCCCATGCTATTTTGCTTCATGACTTAGATAGACAAAGGTATTTTTTGGAAGGGACTGCAGAATGAGAGGGTTTTTTGGGTGGCGGTAGTGGAGAGAGAGAAACAAAAAGATTATAGTTAGAACTATGGTATCTCTTCTTGCAGAACAAGCCCATAGGAGAAGCTCCGAGACCTCACTGTTACAAAGAGAAGCAGCCCCACTTCCCCTACCCCTGATCTCCACTTCACCTACCCCTGATCTCCCTGAAGACACTGGAAGGCAAAACAGACCTGCCATCTTCTCCTGAAGATACTGGAGAGGGTCAGTGGGCACTGGGACTATCTTCAAGACAATTGCAGGTCTAGGGAGCCTATCAAGGAAGAAGGGTTGTTTAGAGACAGAGCATCATGGAGCCTTGTGACATGGCACCTTCTTAGGTTCAAATGAACATTTATGAGGCTCTGGTCATTGACATTAGTACTAGGAGTCAGTCTTATATTTACTCTCCAACAGCAGTGCCCTACTAGACTCTCGGCTTATTTAACCCTCCCCAGAAACATTTTTAAAATGTTCCCAACTGAAGTGGGAATCCCAGTGTACATTTTAGGGAGGCCAACTGCTTCAAAAGTGCTTGGTGTGGATTTGTCATAAGGAGATCTTTCACCTTAGGCACTAGGGTGACCAGATGTCCTGATGTTATCAAGACTGTCCCAATATTAGGGACTTTGTCTTATATATGCAACTATATGCCCCTCTCCCACTCCCCCACCACTGCTGGAAAAAAAGTGTCCCAATTATTCATACTTGCTATCTGGTCACCCTAGTAGGCACTAGGACCTGAGTCTCATTTAACTAAGGCCCTTTTACACAAAGTGGTTCAAATGTGACCTTAGTTTAAATCAGAATCAGCTCCTTCTATGCTTACTGACCACCGCCTTCAGTAGGAACAGGATTGAACCTTTAATAAGTTATCTCATTATAGAAGCTGCTACTTATGCTCTCCATGAACTCCCAGCATTCTGTAACTTTTGTCTTTGACTAAGGGTCTATGAGGCTATAGACACTGCCTCTATGATATTAGACAGAAAACTCCAAACCGTTTTAAAAGGCACCTTCATAAATCATTAAACTGCTAAAGGAAGGGGAGCGTTTTTGTTCATGTATGGTGATGGGGACTTCAGGAGAAGAGTGGTATATGAGTAATATGTCTCTGTCAATTGGCTCCAGTTAGCTGCCTGGAGGCTAGGCGGCAACTGAGGGAGAAAGAACAAAAGATTAGAATCCTTTCATTATGATTATTATGTTTGATAGTTTTCTTGTGGGCTTTAATTTGTGAGACTCTGTTAGTGGCAGGATTTTCAGGCAGTGTGTTTTTCTCTCTTGATTTCAGTAAACTCAGCTTTGAGCGGCTAATAGTTCACATCAAAGTCTGTGCTGACCTTCTGCTGGGCCGGGGTTTTGAACTGATCATTTTATCAAGTCATTTGGGTGGGACATGAAACTGGGAAAATACTTTATAGGGAACAATGATTTGTTGAATTTAACCCTTTTGGTGGTGGTGGTGGTGGTGGTTCACACATCAGCTACAAATACATCACTAATGTAACAAATTTGACTGTGGTTTGCTCATGAACTGGTTGCTGTGACTCTTTCATACTTGAGCTGTGTGAGTGGGTGGGTGCCTAGGGCTCATGGTATTGTTTCTGTTAATAGACTGGATGTCCATAATATTTATAAACAGGAGAAGTGCCTGACTGAGTTGCTAAGGCTTTGATTGTCTCAAGGAGAGAGTGAGGGCATCTTATGGGAGTGGTAGCAAGAGATGTGCAGGCCTAAAAAACGTTAGGAAATGTAAAACCTCTTTCTTTCCTTGCTCCCACAAGATCATTATATTCTGCCCATGCATGCCTAGATGTTAGAAAATAAAATAAAAATAAATAAAATAAAAATATTTGGAGCACCCGGTCTAGATTCTCTCCCCCTCATTGCTGCATGGCATCGCACCATTGTATTTAATAATTTTTAGATAACCACTCACTTTCTCTCCTCAGCCTCGCACGGCCTCCTACTCCCTCACTCCCAAACCCACAGAGAGTAGCTCAGATAAATATGAGAGCCCTTCTGACACAAGTGCATGGATGCACTTACATGTATCCTTACCAACAGGAGTGCTCCCTCCCTGAACATGTGTGTGAGTGAAACCTCACTTGCACATGCTTGCAGAAAACTAATAGTCATGCGGGAACACAGCTGAACCCAATTCAATGGCAGGCTCAGCAAAAATGTTTCCACTGTTCACTACATCTAGTTAAAAATAATCCTTCAAGGATTTCTACTCCCTCCCCCACCTCCTAACAGGAGAAGGTTTCATTATCACTAAACCATCCTTTTCTTCTTTAGGTAATTTCAAATAAAACTGAAGCTCTCGGAGTTGGTGTTTTTGTTTTCACTAGCTTTTTGAATGTCTCCGGGAGCCACCTGTGGGCCAAAATCATACAGTCTGGTGGTCATGTCCAGATTGCTTATTATTTTGGCTCTTTAATTGGTTTTCTGAGGCATTAAAAAAGCCAGTGAAAAACAGACACACGACACACAAATACAAATACCAGATCCTATGTACAACACTGCATTGCATAAATATGCCTCTGATTAATCCTGAGCTCTCTTAAAACATTTTGTACTCCTCTTAGAAATGTAGGCAGCATTTCTACATTCAAATTAGTGTCAGTATAGTTCACTTAGTAGCACTCTGCGTCCTACTCATCCTCCAGCTACTTTGAACCTCTCTATTGATTTCTCCCATTGTCCCCTTTGCTCACTCCCATTTCTTATGCCTGGAACAGCCTCCAGATGAACATACACCCAGTTCCCTCACTCTCCTATTCTCATAAGCTCAAGTCAGCCTACCTGTTCCATGAAGACTTCTTGTTATTAGGACTACATGCCACTCTGTGTTTGTGTTGTATCTGTTGTATATGGCATTGTAATTCCCTGGATCCATTGGTGTGCCTTTGGAGCAGTCCACACTATAACTGAGACAAAAGACTAAGTTACAACTCAGTTAAAAGTTATTGTGTAAATGAGATTTAGTCCTGTAAGTGGGCTTGATTCTGGATTGTCCAAGGCGTTAGGCCAGACACTAGGACAGGTATAAGTCTTGTCTGCTTTTTACCAAGTTGTAGCTGGTTCCCTTTTATGGTTATACTGTGGAGCCTAAATTCTTTAAGACAAAGATGGTATATTTTGTTTGGCATTTATGTACTGAAAAGCACTATGTATATACAGGTATGGTGTTATAACCAATAGACACCAGAGCCTGGATTCAAGACCGTGACCTGAAGTTAAGCTCATGTTCCCTGTTAGTGCTGCATTGTTAGAGGTACAGGAGATGATAAATTCAGATTCCTTCTTCCTGACTCTGCCTATTCAAGTAGAAGTTAGATATCTAGTTGCACTTTTTATATAAAAGAGAGGTAATAATCCTCTCTCCATAAAAAAGTCTGCTGTCCAGTGCTGTGTTTTGTCTACTAATGAGGGCACAATGGTTGTTCCATATGTCTATGCCGTGGTAGCACTGCCATTTTACTCCTTAGTGATAAAGCACTTTGGGATACCTTGAGTATGAAAGAGTCTTTAAAAATGAAACTCAGCTGTATGGCCCCATTTCCCAGTATTAGCTACATTGCACTGGTGTGTTCAGCACATTTTCCTTTGTACTTTGAATGGATTGTCATTTCAAACAATGACAAATTCTTTATACAAATTTGAAGAATAACAAACTCTATGTAGCTTTTATATTCAAATTTGTTTACAGCATGATATTTGCAAATAGCTTTTTCAGTCACACTATTTTATTTAAGAAAAAAACCATTGATGATGGAGGCAGTAGTTTGTTCTGTGGTATCCTCAGTGCTGGGAGGTGCCTTTCTTCCATGATATTAATTATTCACCAGGGCTTTGTAGTTGTTTCTCGGCTACGCAAATCAGCTATTGAAATGTTTCATTAGCTTCTCCCTTCCCTATAGTATAATTTCACAAAATACAGGAAGAGGCTGATATATGAGTTTATACATATCATTTTTAAATACCAAGGTATCATAGAATCATAAGACTGGGAGGGATCTCAAGAGTACCATCTTGTAAGGTAAGATCATCAGATTTCAGAATTTAAGCAGACTATTTATTTATTTACCATTTGTATTGCAGTAGCATCTACTGGACAGGCGATGTCCCAACAAAGTCCAAATGCTTGAAGAAGTGTTGATGGTGGCCAAATACTGCTGGTGGCACTCTTGCCCATGTGGCAGTATTGAACCAATGACCCATGATAATAGCTCGGTTGTAGTTATTCTGTCTTCCAGGTGAGATATCAAAATGGGGGTCTTGACCTCCAAGTTCATAAGTGATCCCTTGGCTAGTTTTGGAAGAATACGTATAGGGATGTTAACCCTAATATCCTGGTCAAATTCTGATCTGGGTAAGTAACCTAAATCTCCTCCTCTAGTTTTAACAATTTAAATTATTCTTCACTTCCCCTTATACAAACATTGGTGTAGTGGGTCTGGCATTGAAAACATCCACGTTTCCACCCTAGAATACATTAAGGTTCAATGGTGAGTGAAACAACCCCTGTACATAAAGGGTTAAATCACTATAGGATCTTTTGGGGTGTAAAGTGCTACACAAATGTGAGGCATTTACAACGTTTTCTGTCAAAACTGACATTTATTTTGGACTCAGCAGGTTAGAATTTTCTCAGAGCCACTGTCTTTTGCTGTGGAAGGTGTGATTGCAATGCAATAGTGAATGCATGTGAAGTTACATGGCAAGAAGCTTGTGATTATGCTGGACAACATAACTGGAAAACAATGGTCTCGGCAATGATTATTGTTAAAGCAAATTACAGACAGTGGGAAGTGCTATAACCAGTCGATTACATTCATGTAGTAGTGCATTAGCTTAACGTATTCAAGGTAAAGAAGCCTGCATCTCAGTAGCATGAAACTAGAAACCTTCAAATTATATCAGCCAGCAACAAGTGTCAGGATTGATTCTTGTTGTGGAATTAATCTGTTCAACTGTGGCTGGAGTAACTATTCCTGTACAGCAGATAGGTGGCACAGCACACAATTGGAGACCTGAGGTCAAGTCTCCTTATGTGGTTTATTTCTTAAGTGCCACTGATCCTCTAGAGATGGGTGTAATAACTTCCACTTATCTGTGTTTGCCTTGGTGAGACCATTATTAAAATTCAAAATAAAGAAAAGGAGCAGACAAGCTGAATGCTGATGGATAGGACTTTGTTGTCTCATATGAATTCTCATTCCATCCATATTATTTTGTAGACTGATCTTAATTTGCGGTAATGTTTGTTTTGCAAACAATGCTGCTGCTGCTGCAGCAGCTGCCATTTACTTTGGCAAATGTGCCACTGGTGAACTTTGGGGAGTGCCACTCACATGTTTGTCTCAAAGACTGGCATGGGTCAGAGAAACTTTTAGGAAAAACTTTTTCACTAAGAGGGTGGTAAAACACTGGAATGCGTTGCCTAGGGAGGTGGTGGAATCTCCTTCCTTGGAAGTTTTTAAGGTCAGGCTTGACAAAGCCCTGGCTGGGATGATTTAACTGGGAATTGGTCCTGCTTCAAGCAGGGGGTTGGACTAGATGACCTTCAGGGGTCCCTTCCAACCCTGATATTCTATGATTCTATGATTAAACTGCTTCAATACCACTTAACACATTCCAGGGCTGGGAAAACATCACAGGGTCTAGACACGTGCTCTGGATTTCATGACCACAACAGCTTATCTGCTATTTTACATGTAGTCTCCTGTAATTTGCTAGGCTACTCTTAAATGATGCTGAATTTCTTTTGTTAGCATGTTAACTGGAAAACTGTGAGAAGCAAGAAGAGCCTGTACAAGGAGGCATATGGGCCTGTTAAGTCTATTTTGTGCTAGTCTCCCAGTGGAAAGCAGATTTAAACCTGGCAGATCCAGCTGGTGGTAGATCCCCCGAGTAGGAGAATCCTACAGTACAGAGCTAGATGGGAAAAAATGGAAAATGTTCAAGTAATTTTCCTTCTGTGGGTTTTGAAAAGGAATGTGTTTTTTTTTTTTCATTTGTTTTCAAATGTTTGGTTTTCTTAGTTGGGGCAGGGGGTTCAGTTTTCTTCCCCTCCCTTTTGTCCTTTTTCCAGTTTGCTGCTGAAAAAGGGGTGAAAGCGTATATAAAAGAGGGAGGAGGTTGGATGTGATGGGTTGGACCCTTTGGGAAGCCACCTGATGTGCTGAAATACCACTGAGTCTACCTGTTCTCCCATCATGGGCCCCCTTTAACCTGTCTTGCTGAGCCAGGGTCTTAAAACCTCCTTTAACACACACATAGGCAGGGCTGCACCCAGCTGCAGCTCAGCTCTGGGAAGACTCAGTTTAAGGGATTGCTCCAGCACTCAAATGTCCACCTCCCTTGGAGTGCAAATCCAAAGATATATTATGAAATCCGCCCCCTCCCTCAATGTGGAGAGATGCGTGCACACTTCTTACACACAGTTACAAATGACAGAAACTAGGTTTAATAATAAACAAAACAAATTTTATTAACTATAAAAGGCAGATTTTAAGTGGTAAAAGGGGTAACAAACAGAACAAATCAGATTACTAAGCAAATGAAATCAAACATGCAAACTATACTAGTTTCACTAAAGAAATTGGTTACAAATAGTATTTCTCACCCTAGATTTTGTTGCAGGTAGTTTGCAAAGTTTCTGTGGTTCAGAATTTCAGTTATATTCCTTTTCAGACTGGACCCCTCTCTCAGTCTGGACTCCCCCCTTGCCTTCCCTTTTGCAGTCTTTCTCCTTGGGCAGACAGGCCTGGAGAGGAGGAGTCCTGTTTGCCTTCCTCCCCACCCTTAAATAGGATTTACATAAGGCAGGATCCTTTGTTTCCCAAACTTGACCCTCCTTCCCTTACAGTGGAAAATTATAAGAAGTCCCAGGTAATGTTTTAGTATCAGGTGACAAGACCACCTGACCCTGTAGTATCAAAGCGTCCATGAGTCAGTGGCAGTATGGAGTATCCACAGGAAGGCCAAGCTTTTCACAGTCTATTGTCCTTGCTGATGGGCCATCTGCCTTGTCTGGCTTTTCCATTGTTGTACCTGAAATGTTCGCAGTGGGCATCACCCAAAGTAGCACAGTTGAAATACAGATACATAGTCAATATTTCTAACTCCAGATACAGGCATACAAATTGGATAATCGCATTCAGTAAATCATAACCTTTCCAATGATATCTCACATGAGCCATCTTGCTTAAAGTATATCTCAGTTATGTCATATTCATATCATAAGCATATTTTCATAAAGATTATTTGGAATGACACATCACACCTAAGATGTACAAAATCCAGGTAATGTATGACATCTAGGATGCATGACATCAAGGTAATCCCCAGCTGCATAAAATGACTCTTGAAACCATAGGCAGCTGGTGTAGCTTAGAGCAGCCCTGAAGTGAGTCTATACTACACCAGAGACTATTTCACAACACAAATGGCTCCAGGATCAGTGGGTCACTATGGGTTCTTTTGCACCCCTCTTCTCAGCTACATGCAACATTCCTTCAGCACAGCTGAGAATCTGGTCCATTGTTTAGTGATCTGAGCCCAGGACTGGGGGCCACAGACTTCTGAGTCATAAACAAAGTACAGACAGCAACCCCATCTGCAGTTTTGGCCACCATCATTTAAGGGCTGTTCTTGTCTCCCACTGATGTAAGGAGCAAATCCATCTATGTCAATGAAGTTACATCAGTGTAACTATGGTGTAAGGGAGAAGAGAATTGGGCTATCTGCCTCCGTTTCCCCATCTGTAAAACAGGTTGTTGTGAGGTACTGCTTGTGTTTTTGAACACAGCACGAATTATTAAGGATTGGTAACAAATATAATAAATCTTAGTATGATTATAATCCAGTGGATTGTGTTTTAATATGTAGCAGATTGCAATAAGTATTAGTATGATTACATTCCCCAAGTGCAGAAGGGTATGGAAGCCACATGGGGAAGAGACAATACATTGAGATACTATGGTGATGGGTGTTACAACCAGGCCTGGTCCTGCTCTGTGGACAGACTCCAGTCTGTTATGAGTGGATCCAACTGCTGAATCCTCCATGCTTCTCAGTGACCAGTCACTGCTCCTTGCTCTGGGTCTCTCGGACACATTCCCAAGTATAGACCCCCTTCTTGACCTCACGGTCCAGCCACCTAGATTCAGAACCAGAGCCTTAGTCCCCCCGAGCCTCAGTTGCTTAGATATGTACCCCCATAAACCACTTGGCTGTGGGAGCTCTGGTCTAGTTAAATCCTTCAGAGGCAATGTGTCAGTAAAGCCAGGAACACAGGCTTAGTAAATGAATTTCTTAACTACAGATACTTTTATTCTTGAAAGAACTAGAGAGTTGTATTACTTAGGAAAACAACAAACTCCTGAATGAATCTGCCAGATCTCACCCCACCTGTGAGTCCTGGCTCTGGTCAGCATCCTTGTGATGTAGAGGCTCTGCTACCATCACTTTCTCCAACGAGTTCTGCTTGCCAGTCACAACGAATGGCTCCTCCCTCACAGACAGTCACCGCCTTAAATAAAGTCTCTCCTCTTTAGTCAGGTGGTCAGTTGGAGAAACTGCCACTCTCCCAACCGTGTGTGTAGGCTGCGGGGTTCCAGCCCTCTCCTCCCAGACGGGTTTTTGTATAGAGAGTTCATTCAAAGTCAATGGCCTCTACGGGCAGCAAACCCATTGTTCCAGTAGGGAAGAGCCATTCAGAGTTGAGTGCCTTGATGGCTCTCTCATTTACGTAGTTGTCCACTCCCAGCACAAAAGGGGTGTTCTAATCCCAAAATCGAGACTGCAGTACAACATGACAAAACAAAGTGGAATTCACCATCCAATACAGACATATCCACCGATCTGTCATAATGGGTACATCAGAAATGTCTGAGCTAGACAGGTATCTTAATATCATGCCACTTCCAAATGTACAAGGCATTGTCATGTTGTTTTCTATAATTCACAGCTCTTCTCCCACATTACTTTCTCATTAGTGATGCCACATTATCAGAAAGCTATAATGTGAAAACCTGGCCTAGCTGCCAGCAAGGCCATTGGTACCAGGTCATTTATATGGCGATAGATGGAGAACCACACACAATAAATATAGTACACTTTTAGTACATGCCTGGTAACTACGTTGTGTGTATAAACCTCTGCCTACCGTCATGCTATTTATTTCTTAGTTGTCCTTGAGCTGAATTGAGATAGAGAAGCATGGAGCTGAATTCTTACCTGGGTTTGGGAAATATGTTGGCTGATGTGGATTTTTCAATCCTCTCTTTTAGCAACGGCAAGTGTACAATATAGGAAATGATGGTTAAGAAGTAATATATCCAGTTATATTTCTAATTACATTCATTAATTACCTTGAAGATATACAATAAAAAAGTCCTCCTAGAATGACCATTTAAAGGAGACAGAAATTTTTAAAAATTCTACTTTTAACTCAGGGGATGGTGCAATGCTGGATACTTAGTGCATTAATTTTTTATAACATAGCGGTGCTTAAAAGGGTATTTGCAAGCTGTATAAACTAGATAGAAATATGCAACTGTCAGGCATTATGACAGCCTGCACTAGGATGGAAGAACATAATGATAGTGGAGATCACTTCAAGGATCATGTTGAATCCTTAAAATGAGGACATCAGGCAGCATGAAAAAAAATATGATTTTTTTTTCCTCACTGCAAACTTTCTCTCTGATCTTCCCATATTCTTCCTCCTTGCAGCAGCTATTTGCGCTCACTTTTTATATCCCAGAAACCATCTTTCTTCTTCTCTCATAATGTACTGCCTAACACAGCTAACGCATTTCCCCTCCTGACCACTAGAGACTCCAGTTTCAGATCCACACTTGCCCAAACAGGAGAAGCTAATGCAACCCACATGCTTGCAGTGTACTATTTTGTGGTGATCTTAGCGTATGCGCAACGTGCCTCAGGTGACACACGACCAGGATTCATCACTGAATGTGGTCAACTGGTGGGATCATGTAGCTTCCCCGGCCTGGGCCAAGTACTGACAGGGAGTGTAAGGTGAATGCTGATTCATGACCCCCTATTTTGTCTTCTAAATAAGGGAAGAAACAGTGGAAGGATATATAGTTTTTGTGTTTGTTTTGGGAGACTCTGTGTACCTGCATATTTGCCATAGCCTGAAGAGGTGACTCTGTTGGATGGGCCAGAATCATCCAGAAACTAGGTGCGGTGGCACTAGCCAGGCTTATTAGCTATTTGAAGCTCCTTGGGTGATTTCAACTGTAGGCAAGCAGCTTGGCAGTACTCACCCCAAGTCACTCTCTGAGATTGGAACCAATGGAAACTCCAGGGGAGGGGGAGGAGTTTATAAATAGGAGTGGGAGGCAGACAGGGGAGAATTCAGCTGCAGAGCAGCAGTGCAAGGACCAGAAAGGTCTGCTATAAGGATTGTATTCCAGGGACTTTGCCAGTTTTGTTGGATTAGAAGGCACTGTAGAAGAAGAAGAGGACTGAAATTGTTGCAGGCTATGCACATTGCAGACTGTCTTTGCAAAGACCTCAGGGGAGTCTGAGATTGTGGGACTATCACTTGTTTCCCACACTTTAAGGATCTGACGTGCCCTATAGAGCGTTTGGATGCCATTTCACAGAGGCTGAGAAGTGTCACTCTTCCCAGAGCAGAGCCAGAGGGGAATGTATGTATCTGGATTTATAACCGTAACAAGTATCATCTTTAAATAAGAGTTGTTGACAATATTCACAATTGTTTCAGAAGTTTATAAGCAAACTATATGCATATACAGTAGAGATGTAGATATGTCAGTCCCCGGATACTAGAGAGAGAGAAGATGGATGAGGTGATATCTTTTACTGGACCAACTTCTTCTGTGTGGCTCAAAAGCTTGTCTCTCTCACCAACAGAAGTTGCTCCAATAAAAGATATTACCTCACCCACATTGTCTCTCTAATATATTCATATATACACAGATATTGAGTAAATGTTTTTCCTTTAGAGATTTTGTATTACTCTCCTATCAGAGATTTAACTGTAATATATATGTATATATAATATAAAGTGTGTGTGTGTGTACACAACATCTTGAACAGACTGGTCTGCACCACAGCAGAGAAATAAGCTGAGGTAAAGGAAGGAAAGATACATACTATACCTATCAGCATAGTGTATTCTCCAAGCTTGTTACACTAAAAAAATTCTCGGTCACACCCTGTAACAGGGACGGACCCTCCACTCTTAACTGAACATGAAGACTGCAACACCTGCCTCCATTTTTCACCATTCAGTAGCAATTGAGTGACTCGTGCCTTCTAATAGAGATCTCATGACATTTGATCTTATACAAACTTGAACTCTTTCTACGCAAATTTGCAAATTTAGTTCAAGTTCATTAATCTTTGGGGGATTAGTTTCCCCCAATAATTATTTGGGAGGGGTTGTTAAAAACGTGATTTTTCTAGCTCAAGGAAAGCCCGTGCTGGCTACTGGGGATAGAAAAACATTCCTCAAAAGCTAGGCTCGCACAGGTGGATGTTACATAGCAATATATAGCAGCCTTGTAGCATTGTCATGAAAATCTTCCAGCCCAGACACAGTCTACCCACTGGCCATTTGCAGTAAACAAATTATATTTTTCTCACCCATCCAGCATGTAAAACAAGAGACTCACACTGGGCAAGCAGCTTTGAACAAGGCTGGTATATATATTTGTATTTTATTAGGATTTTTTATTTCCCTCTCCTCCATTTTCCATTTAATTTTGTTATGGTATTTTTTTCTTATATCCTCCTATATGTGCCTTATTTCAGTCTTTCCTAAGTGGAACATGTGCCAGACTTTTGAATGTACTAGAGATCAAAGTTAATTTCCATAATGATTTACATTTGGGTTTAGGATTTAAGTAGGGGGAAGCATTGAGTACCCTGGTTTTCCAGACTCAGTTTATGTCCTCTCAGAAAAGTCATGTCACAAGGGTATCATGATTTGACTGATTAACTTAATAATAAGCTGTACCCTTATTGGTTATTGGCTGAGGAAGAGTGAGGACCTGAGTGCAAATTCTGAAGGGACTGTAGTTGAAGAAGCATATTCACAGCGAGCTTTGGAAAGCAGATAGTTTCTTTGCTGTCATAGAGGGAAAAACTATATTTTGGATGTAGGTCCATATGTTCTTGGCTAAGGGAGCAATCCTGGCCTCATTGAAGTTAATAGGAATTTTGCTATTGACTTAATTGGGGCCTAGATTTCACCCCCAGGAGATTTATAAAGAAGGAAAGCAGAACTTTTTTGTCAAGGGGAAGAGAATATTTTCCTCCTGAATGGAAACTGTAAAGGAAACCAGAGTAAATCCTTGCTTAGCAAACACTCAAGTGCTTCTAAAATATTTAGTTTAACAGGTTACTGTAGAGGGAAGACACTTTGTAAGCAACCTAACAAGCCATAAAACCTTATTTGAAGCAGGCAAATGCAGTTAAATGACAACCTAGAGGTCATTGGAAAAGGTTTGATGAAAAATAGGCCTGAAACAAAATCTTGAACAAAAGAAGGAACCTTTCTTACTGGATGATAGTTGAATTGGGAGTGTGACACTAAGCTACTTTCTGCCTGACTGGGAAATTCTTGGGTTCAGGAAATCTACCATTACATCATAGTGATCAAGGAGGTTCAGAATTACCCAAGACAGCTTCACTCATCCCCGTAACTAATTCCACACAAGTACTTATAAATTAGTTTTCAGCAAAGAATGAAAGATGCCAAAACTGTACAAAGCACACATGTTCTACCAGCGTAGGGAGAGCATAAGTGATTTCTGTCAGTGTATTTGAAAGAGCCAGAACATAGAGACCCTGATGATATTGCACAGTTTATAGAAATAAAGTTACAGACCCCTCAGAGAGTGCTAAAGAACAAGGAAGTTAACAAGGAAGGGAGATTTAGATATAAACAGAGTGTCTTACTCATACAAAAGCTGAATCCTAGCAATTAAAACATTTAAAAGATGGTGCTGCATGCTAATTCTGCTTCAAAGATGCAGCCTATTCTTTTCCAGTCTCACGTAATGTGCTTCAACTCAGAGAAGCCGGGGAGCTTGAAGGGAAGTCTTCAAAATAGTGTCTTTCTTCCTAATGCTATGAATCCTTCCTTCAAGTGATATTTAACTAATACCTTCTATTAGCCATAAACCAGAAGATAGCCTAAATCTGATTATAGTAGTGATGCACTTTTTCGTAGATATCATTTCAAAGTAGAGAACCTGAGGGTATGTTTATTTACTGCTTTGAGAACAAATGTATTCCCAGACGATGACAACTGAGGATAACATCTTGCCTTAACTGCAATTTTTCATGGCATAGTTTCCTTTCAAATTGCCTTATTATTCACCTTCTTGGATTTTCTGTTTGTTACTAGTTTCTGTTGCACGCATCATTACTAATCAAACAGGTTATGTCCCTAAAGAACACGTAGGGCTACATTTTTAAACAGTCCTCTCTGGGCTGAATGTATAAAAAGGTCCTGTATCCAGCCAGAAAAACCAAAGGAGCTTGATTCATTGGCAACGAAAAGAATGGTATAATGATCTAGGTGCAGGCAAAATAGTGCAAGTGAGTTGTAAGTACAATTTGCATGCTGGTGTAATTTTTCCTTCGTGTAACTATAGTCTAAATCCCCACAGCTGATCCCTGTAGTCAGGGCAGAGGAGTGGAGTACAGTCAGAGAAAGAGGCAGCTTTTGTAGTAAGTATTGTGTCCACCCCTTCTGGCAGTCACACTCAAGCAATGGTGGTATAACTTCAGTGTCCAAATTAAGTAGTGAGTGGGAAAAAAAGTCTATCATTTTCTGTGGAATAATTATTACAATTGTATTTACACAGCACAAACAAAGTAGATATGTGGCAATAAACACTTAAGTGTAGTGGCCCTCTGTTAAATATTATGGAGGGCCTGATTCTTATCTAATGTTGGTGTAAAACAGGAATAACTACGTTAGTGAGCCAAATCCTCAGCAGGAGAAAATGTGTACTCAGCACAGCTAAGGAGAGCAGAATGCAGCCGTAAGCCTTTCTGCACCCCTGTTCCTGGGCCAAGTGCCAAATTGGCCAATAGGGTAACTTAGAGCAACCTACAACCTGTCTCCTCTGTTAGGGGGAATCATTGACTGCAGTTTTCCGACTGCTTTGTGAAGCTAAAGTTGGAACTGAGGCCAAGGACTGATCCTAATGCACCCGATATTGCTCTTATTTAGGCCAAAGTAAATCAGGAGTGACTCCATTGAAGGACATATTGGTTTTACTGTGTAGGTAAGATCAGAGTCAGGCCTTGATGGTTAAGGAGTTTGCTGCTGCATAACAACCCCTTGATTACTCTGGTTCCTAGCCTCTGTAAATCTTGGCTCTGTTTGGTATCTCCCGTGACCCCTGAGATTTTCTCTTTTTAGGGGAAGGATCCAGTTCCTTCTGGGAATCTGCCCCAGGATGAGTTGCATCGGTGAGATATGCAGTCTGAGGGCCCTGTCCAGTGGCTGCTCTGCCATCCACATTGAGATCAGGGTTAATGGTTGAATCCTCTTTTTCTTGCACAAATGAGTTGCAACATGTTTAATATGTCCCTTATGAAACAGTAAATGAACTGGAAGGCCTAGGCAAGTTGATTATTAGTGAGCCTTGTGATGCTGGTAAACCAAGTGCCAGCACTGGCCAAGGCCGTAGGCATTAGCTAAGACTGACAAGCTTCATAGCTGGAAACCAAACCAGCTCACGTGCATGTTGTTTTTTTCAAAATAGGTATTAGTCTTATAAGAATGTATTTAGTGTTTAGACTTCTTGAAAGGCCCATAAGTTGCTACATGCATTAATTTCACTTGTACTGTCTGTATTCCATGCTGTAAGGAAATATGTAAGTTTTGCTTCATAACTTTGAAAATTTTTGCTCTGGACTTGTGAACCCAGGCATGGGATTCATTGCCCCCCCACCCCTGATCCACTCAGGGCCACTAAGGAACATCACGATACCAAGGGTTGGTGGATGGCCCTATCACACCTTGGAAATGCTGTGTGCAAGGGAGCTCCTCTCATGGACTGGAAGGCTAAATGTAAAAGATAAAACGGGGTCACAAGAAAGCTTTTTCATCTCTTTTTCTGTTTGAACTCTCACAGGGCAGACACACTAACCTAAGGCAGAGATCCCCAGGGGTTGTCCCTGGGTCCATCCTGAAAGACATTTTGAATTGACACTACATCTCTAACATCTTTAAGAACAAGAGATGGTAACTTATTTTTGTGTATATGCTTGCTTGCTTTAACCTGTAAATAACTCTCTCTTGTTTCTTTTTTCTAGTTAATAAACCTTTATGTAGTTTATTACAGGATTGGCTACAAATGTTGTCTTTGGTGTGAGAGCTGAGATATAAATTGATCTGACGTAGGTGACTGGTCCCTTGGGACTGGAAGTATCCTGAGTATTTTGTGATCTTTGATATAGGTGACCAATTATCACTATGTCCAGCTTGCCTAGGTGGCAATATAGACTGGAGAGCCTATGGGAACTGTCCATGGTAAGACTGTTACAGTGATCCAGGAGTTCACATTTGTGACTGGGTTGGTGAAATCTAATTATAGAGCCTACCACCAGTTTGGGGTGTCCCCCCTGTTTTTGACAGTCTGCCCTAAGATCGTGAGCCACTCCAGACAGCATGGCAAGGCTAATGAAATACATTTTAGAAACACTGCAATTATATTGTGGCATGGTGTTTAACCTAGGCAAAGATTCAGGTCCTAGAGCTGAGCATGGTTGAAACCTATGGATTTTCTTCATATTCTCTTTATTTGCTAATTGTATTCTGTACATCCCTGTGGACAATGGACACATTGTTCATCATGTGCTAACTTCTTCCTAGACTTTGCACCCTGGTGGACTGACTGTTTATCCATGGGAAATAGTGTAGCCATGTATGATGCTTTCTTTAGAGTACACTGTGGCTTTCTTTTCTAGCTGTCCTTGCTGTAGATGTCTTGTGTTTCATTTCATCCAGTCTCTTAAAATGTCATTTGGATTTGTACATCTTAAAAATTTAGTAGGCCAAATAAATCATATTTGGATTCCTACTGAGGAGATTTTGTAGGCTGTGTAATGGTTATGGAAGCTAATCTTTCCTGATCTGAGACAACTAACACTTATTTCCATTTGCAACGAGCAGCCACTTGGACCATTTGGAGGTTACCTTAAATTTCTTCATGCTATTTGTTTTGCATTTATGTTTTAGACATTATCCTTTGGCTGTCTGAGTGTATGCTTGTAAATCTAGTTCTTATAGTCTTAGTGTAGGCATCATTTATACTTAGAAAGGCATATCTGAAAATACATTACCTTTAAATAGTAGGATCCATCACATCTGAGCTCCCATGTCTGATAACCAGAAAGCCCCATTTCATTTCAGAAGAAAAATCGCTTCTGTCAGGGTAAACAGAATGCATTATCCCCCTTTAATAACCATTTTTAAGTATGCTTCTGTATTACTTTCTCACAGCTGTATTGCAATAAGCCTTAGAGTAATTGCCAGTTCTCCTGTCTAATAGGTTCATTATTCTTTTGCCATAATTGCAGCCATTAAACGTCCAATTGTGATATTTCCACTCCTACATTTACTTAGTGTTACACTATATAATGGGGTAGATCATTACGGCACCCCAGTGGCCATGGCTGTTGTTCAAAGCGTTTCTAAACGTCAATGAGATTCATTCAAAATATGTCTGTATTTTTGATTTCCACAAAATCTCTCCAGCCCCCTGCATGTGTCTCCTTTTTTCAGCCCTCCAAAGATAGCTGCTGCATTTAGGTAGCTTTTGCTGAAAGTTTAAGAACCTGACTTATTCAGGAAGACATAAAGCTATAACTTTAATATTTCTAGAGCACCACTTTCTCACTTTTATGTAATGATTCATAAATAACAAGGTGATAGAGCAAAGATTTAACTACAGAAATTAACACTTATGGCTTAATGGCTTTTCGAGGACTGTGATTTATCTTTTGTCGTGTTAAATTTGTTGGGCTTTTTCCTTGTTGTAAAAGAAGCCTACCCTAGGTGTTAGTTACAGTGATGGTAATAAAATTGTCCATTTAATGCCCTTAACCTTGCTATTTGACATTTCTAGAAAAGTTAAATAACTATGCCAGGATTACCTCTTCTGGTGCTATTGAAGATTGTAGATTTTAAAATGGTATATTTGAACATAAATATAATGTAAATATTTTTATTAAAATATATAGAGGCCCTTAAGATTATCACTCTGTTTATAGTCAGCATATCTTCTTGTTTCATAAGAGACTCCAGATCTACAGTCTGCTTGTACTACCTGGTCTCAATTATTTTTGCTGTAATGACACTAAAAATGGGTTTGGCCTATCTACACTAGCACTTAAAACCAGTTTCAGCACCAGATAAGAGATTGTGGTAAAGCGCTGGAGAATCATTGCTATCAAGCATTGTCAACACAGAGGTCTTTGCTAATGTAGATGGAACCTCAGGCTCAATAACGTTCCTTGGGAGGTCATGTAACCTTTTTATAAGTTTGGATGTAGCTTCTTGTCATTTTAAAATGCTGATTTACAGGATTTAATTCCTATTACTTAGGTTCCCCAATTTACTATAAATGTTAGATTAAAATTACATTTGAAATGTATATCACTTAAGATTTTATATGCAACAGTTAAATTCATGTCCTCATTATGCTATAAATATTTGAGTAGTTAAACTAGCCTTGTAGATCACACTTTAAAAATAATGAATCAGCATTTAATATTTTCTACATCATGCATAATGACAAAGACAATAAAATGGGACAACAATATATATGATCTAGTGGTATGGACGCAATTTGATTTGCAGAAAATAAATCTTTTTTTGTTAAAATATATTTTAAAGAAATTATAATGAATTTATTTTCTGAGGTCCAAGTTGCTTCACATATAAAACACAAAGAAAATACAGAACTGGAAAGAGGAAGGCTCAGGTATAGAAAAACTGGTTTCCTAGTTGTCTAGCTGTGCTGATTGTCTTTCTATAGAAGACAAGAGGAGTCAAGGTAGCTTTTCATCACTAGGTCACAAGTTCAATTACTGGTCAGTAGAGAGCAGACGGTTATTACGTTTTTCCTTTGGTTAACTGTATAAACTGAATTTGCTGGTCTCAGTCCCATTTCCAGAGCACAGGTGTCTATCTCTCAGAAATGACTGCAACATTTGGCTTCAATTGGTGTCCTGATGGTAGTTTCAGGAATAATTTCAAGGACTACATGTTCCACTGCCTGCTAGAGGTGGTCCCTTCAGTTCAAGATAGAGACATGTAAATAGGATGGTGTGGGCAGACTTCCAGTGCCTGGTTTACATTTTGCAGTTCTGTTAATCCAGCACCTTTCA
The DNA here is from genome assembly GCF_965152235.1 of Eretmochelys imbricata. NCBI lineage: Eukaryota > Metazoa > Chordata > Testudines > Cheloniidae > Eretmochelys > Eretmochelys imbricata. The sequence continues at coordinate 84,276,656 of NC_135579.1, read as the reverse complement.
TATTTACTAAATTCATACACACACAAATGCAGAGGGGGAAAAAAACCCATAGTAAATATATAGTTGGAAGAGGACTTGCCCATTTACAAAGTGATTATTATTAGTATCAAGAAAATAATTAGCAATAACGCATACAGTGAATTTCACCTTTTAAGTTTTGCCATGAACAGACTGCAAAATGCTCAGAATTATTCTTTATTCAAAAACTGTCCCAAATTTTTTCACTAAATAATTGTCAGTCTGCAGATCAATCCAGTTGTTCATTGCAAATATCACAATAAAATATACTATTCGCATACAATGCATGAGTCATTCTATTAGTCAAATAATTAACTTAACTACAAACAGAGCTCAGATTTGAAGCTCAATAGTAATATCTGCCATTTGGACTTCATAGTGCATGGGTTACAGAAAACATCCAGTCTAGTTATGTGATTAATCAATATAGCATTAACGGAGAATGGTTAATTTTACAATTTTTAAAAAACAAAAGATGCTTTAGGCTTTCAGTCTAAATTTACTGCAGTCAATGGAAGTCTTCCCATCTACTGGGCTTTGGATCAAACCCTTAGCAAATATTTGTTAGTTTTAGCTAAAAATCTCATTTTGGGGAGTATTTGCACCAGTAAAAATTGAGCACCTGAACATTTGCAGAAAGTGAGCAGGAAATGTTTGCACACTAGAACTGAGCAAAATGTTTCTGCTGAAACTATTTAAATAAAAAAATGCAGATTCGGTGAAATATTTTGTGAATTCATGTGGGTTTTGCCAAATTTTTGTTTAAAAAAACCCAAACAAACAAAGCAAAACCCAAATACTCTGAAAAAATTGGAACTTTTTGTTTTGACATTTTCCAAATGAAACATTCTGAGTTTTAATTCAAAATTACTTTGTTTTGAAAGATCCTTTAAATTTATTATAAAAAAATTAAAAACATTAAAGTGCTCTAAAAGGAAACAAAAATTTAGTTGTGGGTTCAACAAACTGTTTCATTTGACCCAAAATAATTTTTGATTCACAGAAAACTAAAAAAAAAAATTTCATTTTTGGATCAACTGAAAACTTATCAGTGAAACAAAAAATCAGTTATTTGCACAGCTCTGTGGCAAGCATGACTGAATCAAAATTCACCATCAGTAATTAATTTCTTTCTTGTGGTGTCCAAAATTTTGTTAGTCTGCTATTGGCATTAAAAATCAAAGCTAAACTAAAAAAAACTTCTCTTCATAGGAAAACAACTTGGTACAAGAAGACCTGGGAGAATGCAGTCATGGGAAAAAAGACTTTCCAAATAAAGGGACTAGGACAACAGAAGATAAACCAATATTAGATGTAGTTTCAATTTGGGTATATAATAGAGAAAACACTTTGCTGAATCAAAACCAAAGCACTTGCACAATTTTTTAAAATTATTTAAATGTGTAAATAATATTTGGATAAAGTTAATTACAATGATGACACCTGCAGCGCTAGATGAACAAGACTGAAAATGTGTTTCATGTAGCGGTATAGAAAAAAGAGAGAAGGTGGTTACATGCTTGATTCAAAGTTCAGTGAAATCAGTGATAAAATTCCTACCAGGCCCCATATATTAAGATTCAAAGACTTTATGCAACATGCTTTAGAGATAGTGGCCCCAACCCTTGGCTGCATTCCAGCTGCTTTGCACTACCCTGCTGCTTTATAGTAGTCCTGAACAAGTATAGTAAGCCTAGTTTGGGGGGAATATTCTGGTGGCATAAAGTCAGGTTAGTTCCTCCTACCTTGGGGCTATTACTGAAAAGTGTTATTTAGAGCAGTCATAAAGCTGCTTTAACTTATGCTAGGGTACTGGCCTGGCACAAAGCCAGCTCAGGATTGGGGGAGCACAAAGCTGGTTTAAAGCCACTTTTGTACCTAACCCACTCCTGAGTTGTGCTGTGCATTCCTCAACAGAACCATATTGTATTTTGCTTACCTGATTAATACCATTGCCTATATAATATTAACATAGAGTTATATGTAAAGGGGAATGGGGGAATTACTGTTAATAAGTAATTTAAAATAAGGAAAACGTGTTTTTTAAAAGAAAATATTTGTTTCCCCATTCAAGCAAGTATATATGGAACATTTATTTAAGTTTTATTTATGTAAGGATATATGGAACAAGTTTTTATGGAACTGGGGGAGGTTTAGGTTGGTTGTTAGGAAAAACTTTTTCACTAGGAGGGTGGTGAAGCACTGGAATCGGTTACCTAGGGAGGTGGTGGAATCTCCATCCTTAGAGGTTTTTAAGGCCCAGCTTGACAAAGCCCTAGCTGGGATGATTTAGTTGGGGTTGGTCCTGCTTTGAGCAGGGGGTTGGACTAGATGACCTCCTGAGGTCCCTTCCAACCCTAATATTCTATGATTTCTCCTTCCCCATCCTCCCCATTCACTCAGCCCTGATTATTATTATTTGGACTTAGTGAAAGAATGATAAACATGAGCCTAACACTGTTGTATGCCTTCGAGATAGAGTTTAATGAATGAGTTAATGGAAACAATACATTTGCAGTTCCATTTCTAATCAGCTCCTGTTCCAATGAGAAGGAAAGTGAGGGCATGCCCACATAAAAAATATATAGTCCAAGATTCATCACCATAACGTATTTATTACGTACAAAAGACAGCAAGCCCTTGTCAAATCCCTGATTTTTGGCTACAGTAACAAGCATTCTGGGAAGCTGTTTAAACCAAGCTTCTTGAATGTCATTACTTACTGAAAGATTTCCTAGAGAACAGAGCATGTCCTTCCTTTGCTCCTCAGTAAAGGGTGTGTTACTTAAAGCTTCCCCCTACTTCCTTACTGCAATATTTTTATTAGACTCTAATCGCAGGACTGCTAAGTGCTATAAAATATAGAAGAGCTTAGACATTAAGAAAATCTTAGAACTTTATATAAGGAGGACTCTGCTGAGTGGGGAGAAAAGAAAGGAGATCCAGGTGTTAACATACTGTCTCAGCTGAAAGCCAAGAAAGAAGTGTTTCTAGGAGGTCAAACCTATCTTGTAACTGCTCTGAAGACATTCAAATCACACACAATCACAATGTGCTTTATTGCTTCTCCCCCCTCTCTCCCCATGATAGAGACATTTCACTTTGACCCTATAGATTAAACTCATGGTTTAACTTTTGGTGGTTATATCTGGATTGTAAAGAAAGAGGAAGGTCTAACCCACTTGCAAGCCTTTTCATCTTCCATCAGCTTTCTCTGGTTTTGGATGAGATACAGCAGAAGTGCTCTGAACTTCTCCAGAAACAAATGTTTTCTTGCAAAAAGCAGCCTCTCCAAAGATAATTATACAAGTTTGTTTGTCTGCAGAATGCCAAGTGTTAGATTCAGTAGGAAACCTGTACCGTAAGCTACGTGGGATAGCTGACTTGGTAGATCACAGAATCGCACACTGGGGCAGTAATCCTTTAGATAACTTTACTAATTTTCTGTGCTGTTTTATATGTAAAAAATCCTTTCTATATACAAATGTCCAATGACTGGACACGAAGTATCTGAGTTATTTTAAAAGGCACATCAATACCCATAAATACAAATATAGCTTATGCCACTAAATTGAGATGTTTGTTTTATTGGGCAGTCTCCCACAGAAGCTGTTTAACCTAATGATAGTGAGTTGTGACTGCTGCTTAACTGGGGCGTTTACCACCAATTCCATGCAGTGGGGACACATCTTGTTAGTATCAAGTGGTTAAGTGGTGCTAAACCAGGTGGTAAACAGGTGTGAAATTTTATGCTTCTGCCTTTTTAACACAAAATTTGCCAAATAAGGATTAACAGAAGAAAGAAAGATCAGGCAAAATTAAAGTACAGGGAATATCATGTTTTCAGCCTTTTATTTATTTTGGGTATTCATCTTGCAGCCTTTACTCAGATAAGTAGCCCATGTGAATGAGGGCTTCAGGGTCAGGCCCTTAATTCAGATGACAAGTTATCCATTAAGCTGTCATAAGTAAGAGCATTTCAACATATAGACATTAAATGTCTGTCTCTTTCCAAGGGGAATGCTGCAGTAATAAATGCATTGATTATCTTACCATTTAGGGCAGGATTTGGATAAGTGACGTTGGTTTGAACAAATGAAATTTGTTTTTATACATGTCAGATCCAGGGGACATGTATGAATTTCAAATAATGAAATGTATGAAATTCAGATAACTCAGATTTTCTTTCTCGGTTGTGGCTAGGAACAGTCCCCTTCCTGTCCCACTTGCACTTAGGACTTACAACTGCAGACTTGTATTTGATCCAGTTCTTTCTTCTAAAGTACATAAAATAGATTTCAATATATTATAAAATATTCATAAGTGACCACCCAAAGGACTACAAATATTGTTCGCCAAGAAAAGACTGTCTTTATAGGTCAAACAGAATTGTTCTGGAAATCTTAGTGTCGCTCTCAAGTTGTCATTGAAAATTGGAGGCTGCATACTGGAGGTGGCCAAGAGTGCAGGTTTAACTGCATTGCAATTGTAGCACCCAGCATGGAACTTGGAGGGGAAAGCACATTTGTTGCAGCAGGGGGAAGAGTTTGAAGGTGGCACCTGGAAGTCAGTCTGTAGTGTATGCATATGGCAAGACTGCCAAATACAATTACAGCCCCTCTGTAAATAGTTCTCTTGATAAAAAGCCAGGTTAGTTTTATAACCCTGGAGTCCTTTCATGTTATTATCCAGCCCCTGGTATGTGAAACTCCTCTTGTAAAAGGTTTTAGAGTAGCAGCCGTGTTAGTCTGTATTCGCAAAAAGAAAGGAGTACTTGTGGCACTTTGGTTCCTTCCCCACTTTGAACTCTAGGGTACAGATGTGGGGAGCTGCATGAAAAACCCCCTAAGCTTATTTTTACCAGCTTAGGTTTAAACTTCCCCAAGGTACAAACTATTTTACCTTTTGTCCCTGGACCTTATTGCTGCCACCACCAAGCGTCTAACAAATATGACCGGGAAAGAGCCGACTTGGAAACGTCTTTCCCTCCAAAATCCCCCCAAACCCTATACCCTCTTTCCTGGGGAAGGCTTGATAAAAATCCTCACCAATTTGCATAGGTGAACACAGACCCAAACCCTTGGATCTTAAGAACAAGGAAAAAGCAATCAGGTTCTGAAAAGAAGAATTTTAATTGAAGAAAAAGTAAAAGAATCCCCTCTGTAAAATCAGGGTGGTAAATACCTTACAGGGTAATCAGATTCAAAACATAGAGAACCCCTCTAGGCAAAACCTTAAGTTACAAAAAGACACAAAAACAGGAATATACATTCCATTCAGTACAACTTATTTTATCAGCCATTTAAACAAAACAGAATCTAACGCATATCTAACTAGATTGCTTATTAGCAAATTTGTTAGTCTCTAAGGTGCCACAAGTACTCCTTTTCTTTTTTCCTCTTGTAAAAGTGTCTTTGATTGCATCCTATGCTCTGTCACACACTTGTGTTCATTACCTCTCATTTGTATTACTGGAGTTACCTCCCTCTGGTTTTCCTGCAGTTTACACAGAGGTTTTCAGCTTTCTCCATGTTCTCCCTGTCTTTTATGAGACCTGGGTCACAAGAAGGTCCAGGGAGAGTTGCAACCATGCTGTCTTCCTTTATGGCGAGATGGGAGGGGATAAGAAGAGGAGGTCCCAAAAATTTTTTTATATTGTAAGATGGGGCATAAAAGAATGAGAACCCCTGCCCTAGTTGCTTATTTGGCTCAATCCTGTTTTGAGGGAGCTTCATTGATTTCCCCATAAACAATATCTTGCTGCTCACTAGGGTTGCCAACTTTGTAATATGTAAAAACCTGATGCTCCAGCAGGAGTGCTGGAACCTCCCCTGCCCCACCCCTTCTCCCCCAAGGCCCCGTCCCTGCCTTGCCTGTTCACCCCGAGGCCCTGCTCCTACTCTGCCCTTCCGCCGAGGCCCTGCTCCCCCGTTTGCTCCTCTTTCCCCCTTTCCCCATCGCTCAGTGCTTTTCCCCTCTCCCCATTCCCCTCTGCCCAGGTCAGGAGGGACTCACCTGCAGAGCCAAGGCTGGGAGCTGCAACCACCTGACACAGGTAGGAGGCAGCCTGAGCTCAGTAGGCACTGGTGCAGGTGATGGCCCGGTGCCCCCTGCTTGTAGTAACTGGACTTTGGGTGTCCAGTCAGTAGATCTGACTGGACACTGTCAGGTCCCCTTTTCAACCAGATTTTCCGGTCGAAACCCAAACACCTGGCCATAAGGCACTACCCAGCTATGTCCTGCATTATTTATATAGGTACCTACTTTAGGATTGAAGCCTACAGCACATTTTTGTGCCCCTGTTCCCAACACCCACCACATTAGGATTTCCATGCTGTGCTCCTCACCTGCGTAGGACTCAGCACTAGTACATGATCATTAGCTCCAGATCCTTACAAAGATTTACAGCTCTTGAAAAGCAACTGTCATCAAGTGGTTAGAGAGCCTGTTCTTCATCCACCTTGCCAGCAGGCCTCTGAGCATGAAAACTGTTTCCACAGGCTTGTTCCACCGTGTCCCAGCCACAGAATAGTTTTTTAAGCCACCCCTGGTTGCTTTCCTGCAAGAGGTGAGGGATGGGTCAGAAATCAGGAGAAGCTGGGACAAAGCAGGAAACAATAAAGGTGAGGGTACGGCGGTTCCTGATCAAGAAAGGTGGATCTAGCTAGAACTGTCTCTAAAGTATGCAATAATGTAGCTGTATTGGTCCCAGAATATTAGAGAGACAAGGTGGGTGAGGTAATATGTTGTATTGGACCAGCTTCTGTTGGTGAGAGAGATGAGTTTAAAAGATGTTGTCTTCATGTCTTGAAAGCTTGTCTCTCTCACTAACAGAAGTTGGTCCAATACAAGATATTACCACACCCACCTTGTCTCTCTACATAAAAGTCACAGCTTGGCCCCTCTTTCCTCTAGCTGAACATCCTCCCTGGCATAGTGCTTATTACAGACCTCCTCTAGTTCCAAGAAACTGTCTAGTCCTGAAGGGGTTAACACTTGTTGTCCCTAATTAAAAATCTCTATGCAATATGTTGAATTACATGCTTTTACTAGAGACTGTAAGATGCTCTGGGTAAAATGCAATTTTTTTTATTTTAATTTTTTACTTCCAGCATAATCTAGAAAGCATAGATGGGCTTTTACAGTGTTTTTTAACGTGCTGTTCGTAATGAAGGGCTCACTCCTGTAGAGTGTTGACCATTCTAACCCTGATCCAGCAAAGCACTTAAGCACATTCTGCTGAAGGGAATGGCACCACTCCTAAGCTTAAAGTTTAGCACAAGCTTAAGCACTTTGCTGGATCAGGGTCAGTGTGCTTAGCATGTTGCAGGATCAAGCCCTAAATACATGGGTTGAAATATCAGTACCCTTGACGTGCTAGGAAAGTGACTATGTAAGGGTTTTATTGTGGCTGGTCTCTGTGTAGGTGGCTGGGGACTTCTGTGTATACAACAAGCCTTTTTCCTTCATGCCCCCTGCAGAGAGGCTGACAATCTTTATGCTTTCCTGAGAGCATGGATTCTTCCTGGCTAATGCAATAGCCCATCTAAAAGGGATGAGGAAAGACCAGGTGTGAAAGATGAAGGGTGTAGCAGCTGGTTTGCTCTCCCTGCATTCACTTTTTCTAACACATTATCCATTCCCTGTGTAAGTGTTAGTTATTTGTTCACTGTCAGAAATACATTTTGGCTTGTCAACACTGCAGAGCCAATCCAGCAATGGAACAATACGGTAGATTCGGTCCTGAAAATGCAGCAACACTATCTACTACATTCCAGTTGAAAATCTTCATTAGTGGTGGTGGAGATGAGGATGATGGAAGAGATGGAAAGAACAGAGCTTAACTATTTATGGATCCTGTTTCCACTGCGTTCAGTGGGAGCAAGATTGGTCCCTGTGTTCTCAAGTCTGCCAGCTGGAAAAAAATCCTCTTGTGGCTTGTAAACCGAATGACTTTGATCTGGTATCATTGGAGTAGAATATATAACCCCACTGTGGGTGTGCGCCTGTTTATAGTGAAGTCACACCTCTGTCACTGCAGTGACTTTTCTGACTGTGAATGTGCTTTCTCTGTTGCTATTGTATCTTTTTTCTCCCCACAGTGCACCAACGTATCAGCTTAAGCTTGAAATAAGAATAAGGTTTTAGATGGTTTATGACACAGCCTTAACCTTCTTTAATAGCAGTTTTATGTATTCAATATTCAGCTGCTCTACTTCGCATGCACGCTTTCAGAAGCAGTGGTCACTAAATAAAATCAAGTTCATGTTTATTGCTACATGTCATCTAAGAGCAATCATTCAAAACAAGAATTATAAGATCTTCTAGAGAGGAAAATGTTTTTGTGATGGAAGTTGGCAAGGCCAATCCGTTAGTGTGAGGCACAGAGGAGAAAGGCCAGTGTTGCTGACGTTTGCTGAGTGCACTTATTTTCTTTTTGCAATTTTCATTATAGCAGATTGCTTGACCCAGAAGAGATTTCTTTTCAAGGCTAGGATCTTATTGTTTTGCTAGTATAATTCCATCACAATCAACAATGGATGTAAACGAAAGATGAAAAAATGAAGCGGAAAAGTACAGTAGTAAAGGATGGCATGTTTTCAGATCAGTTATCAGTGTCTGTTTAAAGCAATAGAGGAAAATATGGAATGAGCTGCCTTGACTCTGTTTTATTAAGGTGAAGTGAAGTTTTATTATTGGTGTTATGATCAAGTGAAAGAAAACGAGTGGTGAGAGCTACACATAGGAGAATAAAAGCAGGCAACTAAAAATCAATCATGTTAACCTAACAGATCTTGACATTTGGGGGCGGGGGGAGAGATAGCTCAGTGGTTTGAGCATTGGCCTGCTAAACCCAGGGTTGTGAGTTCAATCCTTGAGGGGGCCATTTGGGATCTGGGGCAAAAACTGGGGATTGGTCCTGCTTTGAGCAGGGGGCTGGACTAGATGACCTCCTGAGGTCCCTTCCAACCCTGATATTCTATGATTTGGTGAAGGCACTGAAATGTGATTCTTCACTGAAAGCTAAAAAGTTTCTATGTTAATATTAGTTAACAAAAAAACAACCAAAGTGCTGTGAGTTATGCACATAGGTCTGTGTTTTTCAATGAGATGGTGCTTCTGAGGGAAAGATGCAACTTTAGGAAACAAGACCTTAGAAAAGAAATAGTTGTTTGCATCGTGAACTTCCCAATAAGAATGGGAAAATTTTAAATACAAACTGGCAGCACCCCTGTCTTTCCCAATACAAGCATTTGTTTTTCACCTGATTCATAAAATCACTATAGTTACATGTTACATGAACATACTAGTTCTTATTGTTTTTGCATATTACCAGTTTTTAATTTAATGAAAACATTATATTTTCATCTCCCTGTGTAAATTAAGAGAAGATCCCTTGCAGGCAAGGAGTTACTCCAATGTAAAACTAGTCGGAAAGGAGAATTAGCTCCTTCTAATTTATATTATATTTATAGCTTATTAACCAGTTGCCAGATTCAACCATAGTACAGTTTCACTGACTGAAGGAAAACAGAGAGACAAGGTAGGTGAGGTAGTATCTTTTATTGGACCATGTTCTGTTGGTAAAAGAGACAAGCTTTCAAGCTACACAGTGTTCTCCTTAAGGAAAATAAATAGTTTTTGTTGATAGTGTGTTAACTAAGTGCTTGAGCCACTATTATGGAATGGTCCTGAGCATGTGAATATTATCACTGACGTCAATTGAACTAAGTAAGTAACTAAGAAGAAAAGGAGTACTTGTGGCACCTTAGAGACTAACAAATTTATTTGAGCATAAGCTTTCGTGAGCTACAGAGCTGTAGCTCACGAAAGCTTATGCTCAAATAAATTTATTGGTCTCTAAGGTGCCACAAGTCCTCCTTTTCTTTTTGCGGATACAGACTAACACAGCTGCTACTCTGAAACTTGTCTAAGTAAGAACTACTTGTGAGTGTTTGCACGTTCAAGTCATAATAAATAGCCTTTATTCTTCTGTTATTTTCCTCATTTCATAAGAAATCTGACTGTCTAGGTACTTCTTGAATAGCAAAACAAAATCTTTGCATTTAATGTTTTCTATCAAACTACAAAAATAGCCTACAGATTTGGCTTTCTGTGGTACCAAATGGCAACTATATTATAACATTTGCATTTTTAAAGGGTTTCTGGGCTGTTTTCATTGTTTTATAAACACGTATCCTCTTGTATCATAGAATATCAGGGTTGGAAGAGACCTCAGAAGGTCATCTAGTCCAACCCCCATGTTTGCATGCATTCAAAACACCAGAATTCTTACATCAAAATGTATGGTGGCATTCTGTTTCTGAATTAAAATTATCTGATATAAATTTCCATCCATTATTATTATTGGGCCCGATTCTCATCTATACTGAGGCCCCTTGACAGCAGTCTAGCAGGGTAGAGAGACTTTAAACTGGGTATAAATATAATTTACACCCACTTATTCCCACTGTCAGAGCAGTGTAAAGTGGTTTAGTGTAAATGAGAACCAGGCCCATTTCTTTGTAATTTATATGAAGTTTTGGGTCTTAAATAGCATGAGCTGGCAGCACTGCGGGTATAAATGACTACATGAACAGCAAGGCAGTGGAGAATATATATAAAACTTGTACTTTCTATGGACATAGGTCTAAGGACTTGAATGATATGCATACCCCACACCACTGCCTTCCATGGGTCGATGAAGGGGGCAGCTTTAATCAATAGCCATGGTTCTATAGGAATCCTGGCTATGGGACTGCACAGCAGATGCATATCCACCTTTGCCAGATCCATTCAACAACTAGCACCACGCACTATTTTTGGAGTGTTGCTGGTTGACTCTTGCTCCTCCCTCCACCACCCCTCTGCCCCCACACACACACCAGAGCATTAGATGGAGAGCACGCTCCAGGTAGACTTTCCATCCCCAAGGAAGGTACCCTGAGAGATGCTGATAGAAGCTAACCTGTCCTAGGGCTGAATCAAGCCCTTAGTTTTAATTTAGTATGGTATTGTCTAAGCTGGAGGTGTAGCAAACATTTGGTTTATTACTCAAGAAATGAGCCTTGCACAGGCAATGTTTATCTGCCTTGCCTTGTGCTAGGATTTTCAGACTACTACAAGCCAGGAAAACAGCAAGAAAATATTGGTGTGATCCCACCTGTTTTATTTATTTTAACTATTTCTACATAAGAAATGGCTGATGATAAAATTGAAGTCGTCTTCTTCTTAGCGTATGCTCAACGTGCCTCAGGTGGCATGTGATCAGGATTCATCACTGAATTTGGCCCGCTGGTTGGATCACTTGCTTCCCCGGCTTGGGCCAGGTACCGAAGGGGAGTGCAACATGAACGCTGATCCATGCCCCGCATAGGTGAGGGTGCTGTCTATCAATCAGGAAAGATTGAATAGAATAGAGCTATTTTGTCCAATCACTGTTTGCCAAAATACTCATAAATACTATACGAAATACAAAATGTGATCTGTTTGTCAAAATACTTTTAGATTTTACCTAAGTAAAGTAAATATTAGTTTATTTCTAATCTGCTTTACTACAGAGAACATGAGAACTCTAATGGGTGGCTAGTTGGAGTGTTTCAGTGGAACTCATTCACTTTTGTCTTTGTTTCAAAAAGTTATCTTGCAGCATTTAAAGCTGTTATAAGAATAATAGCATCTTCCCTAGACAGGTTTTCTTTCCCTCTTTTCATTTTGGAGCAGCCCTTTGTAGAAGTTGCTGATGGGTTTTTGTTTGAGATGATGGCAAATTTACCCATTTCACCATGTAGATCACTTTTTTAAAACTTCCAGCTGAATGTTGTGAATTACAAGTTGACTCAGTCTTTTATTCTCTTTCATTTTAAAGATGTTTTGATGATGATGACTCATTTGAAAAAGCACTTCTGTGTATAAGTAGTTGCTGGAATTGTTAATTACACTCAGCAATGACTTGCATAGTGTTGGTTAGATTTGTCACTGATGGAGAGGTTTTGTAAGGACTGCTGTTCTGTGGGTATTCAATTCAGGTAGACAGGGAAGTCTGTTGCCATGATTACATCAGTTTTTCTTCCAAAAGTTTGGTAAAATTGCTAGACTTTTGTCAGGGCTGATTCCCCACTCTGGCACTTTGAGTGCAGAAGGTGGGGGCCCGCAAGGATTCTAAAAATCAATCCTGGCCACTCCAGGCTGGTATTAAACTCCCAAGGTCACAGTTTCTCTCTGACCTTAGATGGGTAGATGCTGCCACCAAGTGCAAAAAAAACCCCAAAAAACATTGAGACCCAGGAAGGCCCACTTGGGAATTTCTTCCTATGGGGTACCCTCAAGCCTTTTCACTCTCCCTCCGGGGAAGAGCTGAGAAAGAAAACAAAGGAAATTAGCTGTTGCCCACAGCTAATTAAACAACATATGCACAAACTGCTTAGGACACTAAAAATCCAATCCTGTTCTTAAAAAAGGTAAATTTTATTAAAAACAAAAAAGAAAATACATCTGGAATTTAGGATTTTGCTAGATTTAAAAAACCCACTTACAAACATTAAACATCAAGAATAACCTTCTTGAGGTCCAGCTTAAAGGTTACAAGGAAAACAAAAAAGCATTTGGGGTTAGCACAGAGGAGTCCACAAGCCAATAAGACATAAACAGAAATAAACCTAATCGCATCTTTCTAAACATTCCTGATCTACTTACATATCTGGGTCATTAAATAATTAGTTCTAGATATGATCTGAGTGTTTTCATATCTGGCCTTCAGCTTCTCACAGCATAACTGCTCCCTGTTCCCCCCTTTCCTGGAGAAGAACAACAGCACACAAAGGGAAAGCTTTTTTCCCAATTTTAAAAAGTTTTAGCCTCCCCATTGGCTCTTTTGGTCAGGTGCCCACTCCCTTCCTTTTACGTGGACTTTTTTAACCCTTTACAGGTAAAGCAAGTGGAGAACAGCTACTAAGAGGAATTTTATAGCTAACTGACTGGCTGGGAGTCCATAAAAGGGAACTACCCCCACCCTTCATTTATCACAACTTTATCATCAGAATATGAACTAAAGCTCATTGGAAAACTTAGATTAAATGAAATGTAGACATTTCCCCCCCCTCACACTTTTCTGATCAGCTCTAGTTTTAATGGCTTCTCTTGGTATCCAGGTCTTGTTAGAAAAATCACTTGTCAGTTACAGATCAAAAATAACTGATTATATTTTCAGGTACATTGGTTTAACTCAGTGGAGCTAATCCTGATACTGAAATCACTTACGCACATAGGCCCTAATCCAGCAGTTCACTGATGTTCAGTAAAGTGCTTAAAGTCACTAGGGCTACCTGCATGCTTAAAGTTAAGTGTGTGCCTAAGTGTTTGGAGGATGGGGGCCAAACACTGCTGTAAGATCCAGATTCAAAAGCACTTGAATAGTCCCATTCATTTCAGTGGCATTACTCACATGCTTAAAATAGGCACTGCTTAAGTATCTTGCTGAATTGGGTCCTTAGGGAGAGCAGAATAAAGCCCACTGGTTCTTCGGGGTTCATGAGTCTTGCTCCAGAAGAAAATGGGGGCATATGTTTGTCAAAAGCTAAATAATGTCCTTTGTCATTTTGTAATTGCTATCACTAGATATGTGAGCAGCATGTTTGCCTGCTAAGTCACTTACCAATTCTAAATGTTTATATGTGAGACCAGATAAAGGAGTGAAAGTACATCCAATCTCTAAAACTAGTGCCTGAAATAAATTATTAATCAGTTACTGACAAGAATTGGTTGAGTATTTTAGAGGGAAATATATTATTGAATTCAATAGTTAACTATGGGGTCCTCTAGATCTGACTCTGTATTCAAGTTCACATGCTGATATTTATTTTAAGAGTGTAGGATAGGTTTCAATTATTGCACACTTCTGATAAGCCCCCCTAGTGAAGTATATCCTTGAAACCTCAAGAAGTGGATTCAGCCCAAACTTTCTTTAAAAATTCAAGAACCCTATTATAAGTCTGCAGTAAGGTAATAAATGCATATGTTTGAGAGACCATTTTAAATACAATTCCAGTCTTTGGGAAAGGATAGAACTTATGTCCACAATAACTCAATTTCCAAAGTATTGATAATATAGTGTGTCTAGTATGTGGATGACAAAACAATAGTCTCTGGTTTCTATTTAAGTTACTGCTGAGAACAGATGAACTGTCACATGTTTGAGCTACACAAGTCACCTCTACACAACTGAGATTCCAATTAGCCAACTTTGAGCACAGTCCATTTGTCAGATTTTGAGTATCTAGCTTTGCTGCTTGCTGGAAGCAATAGACACGTCTCTACAGGGAAAGCTATTATTGGCATAACACAGGAAAATATTCATTGTTCTCTACAAGCTATATCAGCAAGTATGGCAGAAAACCTGGCCAGGTTTCCTGCCTAGCAAGTGTTTGCACACCATTCTTTCATCTGATTTTGATAGCATAGTCAGAGCTAGGTAGCATTGTCTGGCTTTTGACATTGCCAATGTAGTATAACTGAATGAAATCTCTTAAAACAGATTAAATGTCTTTTAAATTACATCTTTTAAAGATTTCTTGATGTTCTCTATGACTATCCCAATGGCACTATATAAATAACAGTAATAGTATACAAGGCAAAGCTAATCTGTCTGCCAAATATACAATTCCTATTCTGTATCTCTGGTCTTCTCAGCTCTTTTATATCTTTGCAGTGATTGACTAAGTCCATGAACTAAAATATATTTATTTTTTCTCTCTATCTAGGTTTTTATAAAGTTGTCTGTCACCACGGTATATGAACTTCCATAGAACTAGAGTTGGACAAGGTGCTTAAAAAAATCTAGGGAATCTCTTCTAAAAAGTACTAAATATAGCCTCCATTTAGTACTTTTCCTAAGTGGCGGCTAAAAGTGGATTCAGGCAGAATTACTTTCTCTAAATGGCACAGTAAAAAGGGAACACAGTAAAGAAGATATGGAAAAATTTCCACAAAAAATTATTAGAATTTTTGTAGAAGGGAGAATTCAGGTGCACTGGGAAAAAGTAGGAAAGTGGGGTTAAGATGCATTTGAAACCCGGCAGGGATGTTGGGCTAGATGACCTTCTTCCATTGCTAATTTGTCTTATGCTTTGTGTTCCATTGCACATACGTTCTCTGAACCTCAGTTTCTGAGTGCTCCCTCTGTTTTTTCAGTGATTGGTTCATTCACTAGTTATGGGCCAGATCTTCAGAGGTGCTGAACATCTGCAAGTCCCATGATATCAGTGGGAACTACAAATGCTCAGTCCATTAGGATTTGGCTTTATGACTGATCCTCGTGAGTAGAAATTGTACCAGTGCCACCATTAGCAAAAACATGCTAATACGAAATATGTTAATTTACAACATTTCTCCTCCTGCCCGCACTGTTATTGAGCAGGAACTGGGCTGAGTTGGCTCTGCTGTATTACATTGGATGCATCACTTCTCTTCCCATTAACTTAGTGTTAGCACCACAGGCTGCTTCACCAGGGATCTTGTTAACACTTGTAACTTATTTGGATTGTCAGTTCTTCAGGGCTTGTCTCCTTACTTGTTTGTAAGCCCTTAACACACTTTGGGCACTATATGCTGAAAATAATTTAAAGCATACTGGACATCAGTGGAGCAGCGCAGCCTTACCCTCCAGCTGAGGATCTAGCCCAGTAATAATAAGAGAGAATCATTTTAAGGCTGGGGAAAGGAAGCAGGGCATAGCCTCAAAACTGGCTTGCTTATTTATATGAGGTTTTCATTTTATTTATTTCAAGCTGTAGCAGTAGCAAACTTCCTTGGTACCAGCATGGCCCTGGGATGGCCAACAGTCACACTGGGATTGTCTGGAATGAGAACCCTCTTGTTTATTTTGCTTCAGTTGAAATGTACCAATCGCAGCTTTCAGTTCAAGTGAATGTTTCATGTGCAAACTGTATAATATTATATGTGAAAGTCCCTGTGGTTTTAATTTCTATTAACACGGGGTGCTGTTTCATGTGCAAACTGTATAATATTATATGTAAAAGTCCCTGTGGTTTTAATTTCTATTAACACGGGGTGCTGTTTAGTGAGGTACAAATTGTAGGTCCATGGACTAATTGGCCTTTTTCATCACTAACTTCTGTGGGATCTTTCAGACAGTGCAGAGTTGCTTTCTACAGTTTATTTTTTAGTAATATGTTCACTCTAACAGGGCTGCTGTCATTGAGAACTAAGCAATACTCAGGACCCAGCCTGAGGTGGGACCTATCAGGTGAAGGAGATTGGTGTCCCCAGAATTCCCAGTTCTCTAGTCTATTATATGTCTAATCTACCTATCTATTTTCTGCTCAGGACAGTAGCCATGCATCTGTGTCATAGTAGCTCCTTCCCTTGCCAATCAGCTGTTCATCCAAGAGTGAAAGTAATGTCTCATTTATTGCTTACCGTATTATAATTCCTTGCTACTGTTTAGCTCTGAAGTCACCTTTACAAAAGCCCTAGTGTGACATTTTGGGGATTCACCCAGACCAGTAAGGGGGTTTTGTTCCCACCTGCCCTGTAACCCTGAGTGCTTCTGTGCTGTGCAGCTTTGGCTCAGAGCCCTGACACTAGCAGCATGCTCTCTGGCATGATGACCTCATCCTGGCTTCCACCAGCCTGCTTACTTCTTGCCAGGTGACACCAACAGCCCTTACAGTTCTGAGTTTCCCCCAAACCACTTCCCCTGCAGTGTCCAGTTCCTCTTTCACAGGAGAGAAGTTTGCTGCCTCCAAAGAGACCAGGTACACACCAGCCTGCAAGATTAGCTGAGGATTTTACCCCTTTAGTTTAATAGACAGCCCTGAGATGGTTCTGTAAAGTAAAACAAGTTTATTAACAGAACCTAGATTTAAGTGACATCACAGAGAGGGAATAGGGATAGGAATGGTTACAGAAAAAAGTAAATGTGCACTTCTAATACTAAAATCTAATGTCACAACTAGAGTCTTTTCTCACCACTGTCACTCTTGCAGCATGCCTGGCCAGTCTTTAGTGAGAATCCAACATGGAGCCCAACATGCTTGGTTTCTTTGACTCCTCAGGTGAAGGATAAAGGACAACCCAAAAAACTTTTCCAGTTCCATACATTTCCCCAAGTTCATTGTCCTTGTGTCAAGAGCCAGGAAGGTCCCCTGGGGCCTGGGGGATTCAGTTTCCTGTCTCCTCCAGAGGGGTGATTCTATCTTGAGCAAAGTGTCCCATCCTGCTGAGTTCCCATGTGATGTTTCTTGCTGCAATTTTACAATGCAAATGAAGTCTTCCCCCCTGCCTGTGAGCTAATTGCTTTGTTTACTGCTGATAGAAATTCCCCATTGTCCATGGCTCTCAAGATAAATTTTTTTCTAAAAAAACCCTGTTTATCAACTTTTTCTGACCTCCCTGTCTTAAACACATTTTAGTCCCGTATTTTCAGCACATCTGTATTGTTTTTTGCACGTTAACTGTATATACATCACACAGGGCTATTAATCATCAGAGAGTTACTAGTTTTCATAAGAACATAAGAATGGCCATACTGGGTCAGATCAAAGGTCCATCCAGCCCCGTATCCTGTCTGCCAACAGTGGCCAATGCCAGGTGCCCCAGAGGGAGTGAACCTAACAGGTAATGATCTAGTGATCTCTCTCCTGCCATCCATCTCCACCCTCTGACAAACAGAGGCTAGGGACACCATTCCTTACCCATCCTGGCTAATAGCCATTAATGGACTTAACCTCCATGAATTTATCCAGTTCTCTTTTAAACCCTGTTATAGACCTAGCCTTCACAACCTCCTCAGGCAAGGAGTTCCACAGGCTGACTGTGTGCCGAGTGAAGAAGAACTTCCTTTTATTTGTTTTAAACCTGCTACCCATTAATTTCATTTGGTGCCCCCTAGTTCTTATATTATGGGAACAAGTAAATAACTTTTCCTTATTCGCTTTCTCCACACCACTCATGATGTTATATACCTCTATCAGATCCCCCCTTAGTCTCCTCTTTTCCAAGCTGAAAAGTCCTAGCCTCTTTAATCTCTCCTCATATGGGACCCCTTCCAAACCCCTAATCATTTTAGTTGCCCTTTTCTGAACCTTTTATAATGCCAGTATATCTTTTTTGAGATGAGGGGACCACATCTGTAGGCAGTAATCAAGATGTGGGCTGTCATAAATATAAAGGGAAGGGTAAACACCTTTAAATCCTTCCTGGCCAGAGGAAAAACCCTTTCACCTGTAAAGGGTTAAGAAGCTAAGACAACCTCGCTGGCACCTGACCAAAATGACCAATGAGGAGACAAAATACTTTCAAAGCTGGAGGGGGTGGGGGGAACAAAAGGTAACTTAAGGTTTTGCCTAGAGGGATTCTCTATGTTTTGAATCTGATTACCCTGTAAGGTATTTACCACCCTGATTTTACAGAGGGGATTCTTTTACTTTTTCTTCAATTAAAATTCTTATTTTCAGAACCTGATTGCTTTTTCCTTGTTCTTAAGATCCAAGGGTTTGGGTCTGTGTTCATCTATGCAAATTGGTGAGGATTTTTATCAAGCCTTCCCCAGGAAAGGGGGTATAGGGTTTGGGGGGATTTTGGAGGGAAAGACGTTTTCAAGTGGGTTCTTTCCTGGTTATATTTGTTAGACGCTTGGTGGTGGCAGCAATAAGGTCCAGGGACAAAAGGTAAAATAGTTTGTACCTTGGGGAAGTTTAATCCTAAACTGGTAAAAATAAGCTTAGGGGGTTTTTCATGCAGCTCCCCACATCTGTACCCTAGAGTTCAGTGTGGGGAAGGAACCTTGACATGGGCGTACTATGGATTTATATAAGGGCAATAAGATATTCTCCCTCTTTATTCTCTATCCCTTTTTTAATGAGTCCTAACATCCTGTTTGCTTTTTTGACTGCCACTGCACGCTGCATGGATGTCTTCAGAGAACTATCCACGATGACTCCAAGATCTTTCTCCTGATTAGTTGTAGCTAAATTAGCCCTAATCATATTGTATGTATAATTGGGGTTATTTTTTCCAATGTGCATTGCTTTACATTTATCCACATTAAATTTCATTTGCCATTTTGTTGCCCAAACACTTAGTTTTGTGAGATCTTTTTGAAGTTCTTCACAGTCTGCTTTGGTCTTAACTATCTTGAGCAGTTTAGTATCATCTGCAAACTTTGCCACCTTGCTGTTTATCCCTTTCTCCAGATCATTTATGAATGGGTTGAATAGGATTGGTCCTAGGACTGACCCTTGGGGAACACCACTAGTTACCCCTCTTCATTCTGAAAGTTTACCATTTATTCCTACCCTTTGTTCCGTATCTTTGAACCAGTTCTCAATCCATGAAAGGATCTTCCCTCTTATCCCATGACAACTTAATTTACATAAGAGCCTCTGGTGAGGGACCTTGTCAAAGGCTTTCTGGAAATCTAAGTACACTATGTCCACTGGATCCCCCTTGTCCACATGTTTGTTGACCCCCTCAAAGAACTCTAATAGATTAGTAAGACATGATCTCCCTTTACAGAAACTTCAAATCCAGACTCCAGCGAGAAACTGCTGAATTGGAATTCATTTGCAAATTGGATACTATTAATTTAGGCTTAAATAGAGACTGGGAGTGGCTAAGTCATTATGCAAGGTAGCCTATTTCCTCTTGTTTTTTCCTACCCCCCCCCCCCAGATGTTCTGGTTTAACTTGGTTTTAAACTTGGAGAGTGGTCAGTTTGGATGAGCTATTACCAGCAGGAGAGTGAGTCTGTGTGTGTATGGGGGTGGGTTTTTGGAGGGGGGTGAGGGAGTGAGAGAACCTGGATTTGTGCAGGAAATGGCCTAACTTCATTATCATGCACATTGTGTAAAGAGTTGTCACTTTGGATGGGCTATCACCAGCAGGAGAGTGAATTTGTGTGGGGGGGTGGAGGGTGAGAAAACCTGGATTTGTGCTGGAAATGGCCTAACCTGTTGCTCACTTTAGATAAGCTATTACCAGCAGGACAGTGGGGTGGGAGGAGGTATTGTTTCATATTCTCTGTGTATATATAAAGTCTGCTGCAGTTTCCACGGTATGCATCTGATGAAGTGAGCTGTAGCTCACGAAAGCTCATGCTCAAATAAATTGGTTAGTCTCTAAGGTGCCACAAGGATTCCTTTTCTTTTTGCGAATACAGACTAACACGGCTGTTACTCTGAAACCTTACAGAAACTATGTTGACCTTTGTGCAACAATTTATGTTCTTCTACGTGTCTGACAATTTTATTCTTTACTATTGTTTCAACTAATTTGCCCGGTACTGATGTTAAACTTACCAGTCTGCAATTGCCAGGATCACCTCTAGAGCCCTTCTTAAATATTGGCATTACATTAGCTATCTTCCAGTCACTGGGTACAGTAGCTGATTTAAAGGACAGGTTACAAACCATAGTTAATAGTTCCACAATTTCACATTTGAGTTCTTTCAGAACTCTTGGGTGAATGCCATCTGGTCCCGGTGACTTGTTACTGTTAAGTTTCTCAATTAATTCCAAAACCTCCTCTAGTGTCACTTCAATCTGTGACAATTCCTCAGATATGTCACCTACAAAAGACAGTTCAGGTTTGGGAATCTCCCTAACATCGTCATCCGTGAAGACTGAAGCAAAGAATTAATTTAGTTTCTCCACGATGACTTTCCAATGTTACTTTGCAAGACACCTTTTAAATAAATATCATGACAACAGCATGGGGGTGGGGCACTGAGCTGATCAGGCCTGCTGAGACTCTCAGCAGCATACCAGGGAGCCCCTTGCCCTCTGGCATTGGGGTGCTCTTAAAGTCACACATAGCCACCTCTCACTGCCTCCCTGGACCTCCTTTAGATCTACGGGGAGACCCCATTCTACCAGACGCTAGTTGCGGTCCTGTGCCTAGTTTTAAATACGATAAGCAATTGGCAGGACTAGCTGAAAGCCATATAGAAACTTCTGACACCTTCCAAAAGTTCATGAAACACTTCCACATCCTGGCTCCCACAGGGGTACCCAAGCAATTGTGTATTTAGGGCTGATGCTGACAATAGGGCTTTCATTAGTTTCCAAGACACATTTTCTAAAGTCTAACCTTGACCACAAAGCTAGGAAACTTCCCCGATATCCTGTTTCAGAGTAACAGCCGTGTTAGTCTGTATTCGCAAAAAGAAAAGGAGTACTTGTGGCACCTTAGACACTAACCAATTTATCTGAGCATAAGCTTTCGTGAGCTGCAGCTCACTTCATCGGATGCAAGTGAGCTGTAGCTCATGAAAGCTTATGCTCAAATAAATTGGTTAGTCTCTAAGGTGCCACAAGTACTCCTTTTCTTTTTTCCTGATATCCTGATTACATTTTCCTTTTCTTACTTTCGTTCTATTACCACTAGTTATAAACCATTGTACAATTCTAACCAATTTTGATTCTTCCATGAATCAAATATTTGTAGATGTTTATAAAATCCCTCTTTACTCAATCTAGGCATGTTTAGCTATTTAATCCTTCCTCATAAATCACCCCTCTAATCCATTTGTTATTTTTATGCTTTTCTCTGATTTACTTCTGGTTTGTCGATACCTTTCTGGTATTTCAATGGCCAAAGCTGAATGCAGTATTTTAGGTGCAGTATCACCAGAGCCAAATGGAGAAGGGCTAACTCCTCTGTGGTCAGTGTCTCCATGTATGAAACCCCAAATCACACAAGCTATTTTGACTGCAATAGCTCTTTACTGTAAACTCTAATCATCTGTGGGAGCCCTGGCCCAACAGGCATCCTGACCCTGAACTCATCTATTCAGGTCCTTGTCTTGACATGCTGCAAATGAGGCCCACCACACTCAAGAGAAACAGATGGAGGGTGGTGGTGGTCAGGGCCTCCCT
Organism: Eretmochelys imbricata; assembly: GCF_965152235.1. Classification (NCBI taxonomy): domain Eukaryota; kingdom Metazoa; phylum Chordata; order Testudines; family Cheloniidae; genus Eretmochelys; species Eretmochelys imbricata. The sequence goes on along the minus strand of NC_135579.1, from coordinate 84,254,742 downwards.
TTTGAGGGGGATGGAAGCATCCATCTGCCAACTTGATGTGACATCCCAGGAGGTGTGCTGACTGCCAGAGCAGACATCCCAAAGTCACGGAAAGGTTTCTGAGGCTCTTCCATCTCTCTGACCATTACCCCATGCTGGTTACCCACCTGGACACTAATGATATTGCCAAATATGACCCTGAGCAGAGAGATCATCAGCTGCTTTGGGAGTGAGGATGAAGGAGTCAGGGACACAAGTGGTGTTCTCATCCACTCTCTCTGTTGAGGATAAGATCCCAGGAAAGGGGACATGGAGATGAATGCGTGGCTATGTAGATGGTATTAATGGGAGGGCTTTGGCTTCCTCAACAATGGGATGCTGTTCTGGGAAGGAGGAATGCTGGGGAGAGACGGGGTCCACCTGACCAAGACGTGGAAGAGCATCTTTGGACTCCAATTTGCCAATCCGATAAGGAGGGCTTTACACTAGATTCAAAGAGGACAGGAGACAAATTTTTGAGAGAAGAAGATTGAGGGGGGACCTGACAAGTTTTCAAATATGTTAAGGGCTGTTATAAAAAGGACAGTGATTAACTGCTCTGCATGTCCACTGAAGGTACGACAAAAAGACAATGGGCTTAATCTGTAGCAAAGGAGATTTAGACCAGATAATGGGAATATCTTTCTAACTATGAGGAAAGTTAAGCATTGGAATAGGCTTCCAAGAGAGGTTGTAGAATCCCTGACATTGGAGGTTTTTAGAACAGATAAAAAAAACACCTGTCAGGGAGAGTTTATCCTGCCTCAGCATAAGGGGCTGGACTAGATGACCTCCCAAGTTGCCTTCTAGCTCTACATTTCTATGATTCTAAATTCCTATTAATTTGATTTTCAAGGAAGAATCACATTTTGTTACTGTTTGCTTTTATTTTGAACCTCAATGTAGAGTCCTTTGTATGATTTCTCTGTCCATCCCTGGAGTTTGCAACACCTCCCAAATAAGTACCAGTTGTTGTGCTGTTTATTTCTTCTTTCAGATCATTAAATTTTAGATAGAACTGGGCCTGGACAACTCCCCCAACATGATACATTGCCATTTATTGTTTGTTGTCCTTCAGCCAGTTTCCAGTCTCAGTGGAAGTGTTCGTATGCAAGCTAATTTGTATTAATTTTTCAAGTAAGATTTTTTTGACTTGCTTGTAAGAGATGCTTTGCTAAAGCCCAGCTAGCTTATCTATGATGTACTGCATTCCCATCAGCCACTAATTTTGGAACTGAATCAATAAAAACTTAAATTTGTCTGACATGTTAACCCTTCTCTCTTATTATTTTATCTCTATTAAACTAGTGCCTAGACCCCCCCACAGACATCAGAGCCCCATTATGCTGTATAAACATGTACCCTAAAGAGCTAACAACCTACACAGGATAGTATCATTACCCCCTCCATTTCACAGATGGAGAACTGAAGCACAGAGGCCCAGATTCTCAAAGGTATTTATATGCCTACCTCCCGCTGATTTATGTGGGAGTGAAATGCCTAAATATCTCCATGGATCTGGGCTAGATGAAGTGGTTTGCCCACGATCACACAAGAAACTTAATTCAGAGCTGGGAATTGAACCCAGCTTAATCCAAAGTGCCAGTCTATTGCTTTAATCCATAGCCCATCCTTCCTCTCTTAAATCCAGAGTGTATGTTAGTTACTCAGAGTTCTTTTATCCCTGATATGTTCATAGATTTTTTTTCTTAAAATTTGTCCCAATATTTCATGAGGGACTGAAGTTGGATGGTATTTGCGAAGACTTTTCCTGTTTTAAAACAAAAACAAAACACAAATGACTGGTCAGATTTGTTTGCTCTTTGTCATCTGGAGGCTCTTCAGTTCTCTGTATCTTTTCAGAAATAATTGTCAGGGTTCAGTCAGTTCATCAGCTTTCTCCCAGAAGATCTTAAAATGAATATCATCTGGACTGACTGATTGGTATTTAATAAGGTTTTAAAGACTTCCCTTCTCTTTATTTTATCAGCAGACATATTTGACAGTCTTCATTACTATTTAACTGTCCATATCGCTTGTCTTTATTTCTCTTGTTACAACCAGATTTTTAAAAATGCAGGTAACTCAGCCATTTTTGAGTCATTAGTAAGTTAATATCCTTTCTCATTTATTAGCAGGCCTAGTTTCTCATTAGTGTATCTCTTAATATATTTGTGATCAATCTTATTATTCCCCTAATTTCTTTGACTAGAATTAATGCATTTCACTTTTTGGTGGCCCTTATCTTTTCTGCACTCTGCACATTTCTATTTGGTACTCTCTTCTCCATTTCCAGAACATATTATTTTTGCTTTCAATCTTTCAGCAATCACTTAGGAAGCTAAATAGTTTGCTTCCTTTCCTTGGCACTTTTTTTTTCATTTTCAGCAAAATTACAGTTGATTGTACCTTAATTCTGTTGTCTTTCAAAATTCTCCAACCTTCCATAACTCATGGATTTTAATACTTCCTGCCATTGAACCCAACTATCTGAGTTTCATAATCCCGCAGATTAGCATCTTTGAACTCTAATACTGGTGTTTTATGAGCTCATGGTGTAGCATTCTTCAAAGAACTCCAGGCTGCTACCAGAGAGCACCCCTATTATTCTTAATCAGTTGTTCACAAGTAACGAAAATTAGCTCTGGGATGACCTTTATTTGACTGAAATCCGTACTTTCTAGCTCATTAAATTTTCCTCTACAGAATTTAATTTTTTGATTCAGAGTTAAACTCCATGAGCTCAATTCCTCATTTGTGTCATGGTGCCAGTACGAAGGCCCCATAATCCCTGGGGAACCAGCCCTAAGGGAATTCCCCTCTACATAGAGGGAATCGCTCAGTGACAGGTGCCTAAATGCACTGCAGGTATTCCTGGCTGCCCAGCCCTATTGGGACATAGGTAATTGGGCTCAAGTTAGAGCAACCTGAGGAAATAGTCTCTGGCTGGCCCTAGAGTAGGGGAACTGCAAAGTCACCTTCACACCTCCCACTCTGTTTCTGCAATGAGCAGCACTTGGTTTGAATGGAGAACTGGGGGTTCATGTTTATATTTGTATCTGTCACTCCCCAAAATTTTGGGCTAGTTAGAGCTCTTGTACATATAGTTCCTATTGTGTCATATGCTTTTGGTCACTGTAGCTTGCGTCAGTGTTGTGAATTCTACCTATCTTTCTTACATATTTATGTGGTGTAGTATCTGAGTATCACAACCTTTAGTGGATTTATCCCAGTGAGGTAGGGTAGTGCTATTATCTGCATTTTACAGATGGGGAATTGAGCACAGAGAGACTAAGTGACTTGCCCAAAGTCACACAGGAAGTCTACGGCAGAATAGGGAATCGAACCTGGGACTTCTGAGTCCTAGGCTAGCACCTAAGCCACTGTCCTTCCTCTCCAACTGTCATTTTTATGAACACATCTGACTTTACTTTCAAACTGCTGAGAGTCCCAACTCCATGGAGACAGAATCGGATTTGTTACCATTGTGTACAGCAGACTCACTTGTGAAGTGAGCGTGTCAGGTCTAGCCCGTTCTTCTCCCCCACTTCTTCTTATAACTGTCCAAACAAACTGAAAATTGAAAGACAACTGTCAAATTGACAGGCTCAATGTGCATCTCTTCTGCCCACTTTTATTGTAAAAATTCCTCCCTTATTGCGGATGATACTAAACTGGGAGGAGTGGTTGATACGCTGGAGGGCAGGGATAGGATACAGAGGGACCTAGACAAATTGGAGGATTGGGCCAAAAGAAATCTGATGAGGGTCAATAAGGATAAGTGCAGGGTCCTGCACTTAGGATGGAAGAACCCAATGCACAGCTACAGACTAGGGACCGAATGGCTAGGAAGCAGTTCTGCGGAAAAGGACCTAGGGGTGACAGTGGACGAGAAGCTGGATATGAGTCAGCAGTGTGCCCTTGTTGCCAAGAAGGCCAATGGCATTTTGGGATGTATAAGGAGGGGCATAGCGAGCAGATTGAGGGATGTGATCGTTCCCCTCTATTCGACATTGGTGAGGCCTCATCTGGAGTACTGTGTCCAGTTTTGGGCCCCGCACTACAAGAAGGATGTGGATAAATTGGAGAGAGTCCAGCGAAGGGCAACAAAAATGATTAGGGGTCTGGAACACATGACTTATGAGGAGAGGCTGAGAGAACTGGGATTGTTTAGTCTGCAGAAGAGAAGAATGAGAGGGGATTTGATAGCTGCTTTCAACTACCTGAGAGGTGGTTCCAAAGAGGATGGTTCTAGACTATTCTCAGTGGTAGAAGAGGACAGGACAAGGAGTAATGGTCTCAAGTTGCAGTGGGGGAGGTTTAGGTTGGATATTAGGAAAAACTTCTTCACTAGGAGGGTGGTGAAACACTGGAATGCATTACCTAGGGAGGTGGTAGAATCTCCTTCATTAGAAGTTTTTAAGGTCAGGCTTGACAAAGCCCTGGCTGGGATGATTTAATTGGGGATTGGTCCTGCTTCGAGCAGGGGGTTGGACTAGATGACCTCCTGAGGTCCCTTCCAACCCTGATATTCTATGATTCTATGATTCTATGGCCCCTCTAAAGGAACATTTATCAGCTCTGCAAGAGAAGGGCTATAGCAGTGTAGCATCCCCGCTGCTAATCTCGGGAGTCTGTTGGGACTGTAGCCACGTGGGTGTGCAACTGAGCCCTTCAGAGAGCAAAGTTCTTGCTTGTTTTAGTGCCCTGGAGACTCAGAAGAAGACAGAGGGCAGAGAAAGAAGTGGAATGCACAGGTGTGTGTCTGCAGGCTCAGCAAACCTAATGCTGCTCGGAGTTGGGATTTTAGCACTGACACAGCCCTCGCGTTGCAATGTTTTTATTATCAAAGGAATGTTTTCAAACAGAAAACATCCTTTTTAAGAGAGGAGCCAATTTTTGAGCCTGTCAGCCTTGAAAATGTCCCTTCCGCCCTTTGATTTATGAAAGTTTCACACTAAGCGATAAAAATGTAAATAAGGGGTGGGGGGAACTCTGAAGATTTTTAAATGTAAGAAAGAAAGACTGAACAAATGACAAGGAGTATTTATAGTGCTCTATGTGGTTGGGGTGTGGGAGGGAAACAGATATTGTAGTACTCCTGTCATCCCCTTTTTAAACCAGCCTCTTGAGAAACATGTTGCAGATAATTCAGCCAGAGAGGCTATGTAGATGGGAAGATAGTGAGCAAAAGCTGACAAATTCGGTTCATAAGCCATGACATCCAGTGTTCAGAGAACAAAGCTGAGGATGGAAAATACAATCAGACAGTTGGGGAAGACAACAAAGGGAAAGAGCATGTTAAAGAACTAGACAGAGAGGGGAGATGTATTTGCAACAGTGAATAGTGCTGAGATTTTGTGATCCCATAAAATCACCTCCTCCTTCCCCAGATTGTGTTACTTTAGCAGGCAACTGATAACCATGTGTGCGTGTGTGTGAGAGAGAGAGAGAGAGAGAGAGAGAGAAATATCTGTATTATATGTTTTTGGTGGCACAGCAAGGAAAGAATAGGCTCTGACATTATTTAATTAAATTAATTTATTTATTATTAGTATTACAGTAGCACGTAGAAGTCCCTGTCACTGATTGGAATGTCATTGTGCTAGGCATTAGAAAGTAGACTGATAATAGTGGCAAAGAGTCCTGTGGCACCTTATAGACTAACAGACATATTGGAGCATAAGCTTTCGTGGGTGAATACCCACTTCTCATGCATCCGACGAAGTGGGTATTCACCCACAAAAGCTTATGCTCCAATACATCTGTTAGTCTATAAAGTGCCACAGGACTCTTTGTTGCTTTTACAGATCCAAACTAACATGGCTACCCCTGTGATACTAGACTGATAATGGTACAATAAGCAAGCAGCTTTTCACTACCTCATGTTATGTCTTTTCAGTCACAGACATATTATGTGCCTGGAGATGGGAAGTGATTCTTTGTATATTGTATATTCAGAATTGTTGTTAAGGTTGAACTTGAAGCATATTAGTTAGGTTATTTCATAATTGTAATGGTATTTGTTATATTAACTTTGTATGGTAATACAGGGTCCCTGCTTGAAGGGCCCACTCCATTTCACATTTGAATGGTGGTGGGATGTAGAGACATGAAGTGACCCAGTTCCAAACACTGAATGTAGTTTATGAATGATGCCATGGGGCCCTATGCAGGTTACTTCAGTCCAGGAGCTGGGAAACTCAGTGAGTTTGCATGGAATTCCTCCCTCCTCCTCCTGGTGTGTGGTTTGCCACCTCTGGGGAAGTGTCGGGGGTTTGGCTGCTAAAACCTGCAGATCATCGTGGATATGAGTATGTGGAGACCCTGTGCTTTCACACTGCCTCCTAGTCCCTTATCCCTCTGGCTCCATTCCGATCATGACTTATTGGCACGCACATCCTGTTGGTCAAGCCCTAAGCACAATCGTTAGGCCAACCTAACCCCTGGTGTAGACGCAGCTAGGTCAATGGAAGAATTCTTCCATCAACCTAGCTACTAGCTCTCAGAGAGGTGGATTAACTACATTGACAGAAAAAAAACCCTTCCATTGGTCTACACTAGAGCAGCACAGCTCCTCTGTCATAGCTGTGTTGTGTGATGGGCCGTTCACACCATCCTGACAGGGAAGGGGTTAATAGAGCCCTAGGGAGGCTGCACAGGAAGCAGCCAACAGGAGAGAGGCTGCAAGGAGTAGCCAATCAGGGCCCAGTGGGCACACATAGAAGGGTCTGCAGGGCCAGAGTCAGTCAGTCGCTGCTGGAAGCTTGAGGAGAGAAGACTGTGTCTTGAGTAGGCTGCAACCCTTTAGCACCTTGGACAAAGTAGTGCAGGCAGAGGCCTGGGAGTAGAGAAGACACTCCAGACAGGCTGCTGAGACTGCAGGGAAGTGGCCCAGGGAAATGCGGTGATAGTCGAGGTAAAGGAACACAGTAGGAGACTAGGTGACCCAAGCACTGGGTGGGCCTGGGTTCCCCCACACCCACCCACCCACTCGCCATTGGGAAAGTGGCTGGATAGTTGGACTGCAGTACTATCACCTCGAAGAGGGGAGCACTGATGGTGAAATGGCCGGAGGGCTGTGTCACGAAGAGGACACCATGGTCCTTGGAGTGATGTGTGTCCGAGAGCAGACGTGACTGTGAGCGAGGCACCATCAGCAGAGGGCATACTGTCCTGCGGACCTAATCTCCAATACAGCCAGCAGAAGGCACTATTGTGTTAAGTCACGCCTCATCACATGCTGCTGTAGTCGTTCTAGTGTAGACATACCCTTACTCACAAAATTGAAGACAGTTCAAAGTCAAGTCTTTAAGGGGCTAACATCTGCAGCCCTTACAAAGATTTTACTCTGACAAAAATCCAGTTTTCTTGACTATGTCAGGATAGTAGGATTTTGTCTTAAATCTCCTAAAATAATTATGCATTGTTAGTTATTTATGATGTCCTTAACTAGAATAGGTTCAAAACCCATTATTTATCCTTTATTTCTTTGCCAAGACTTGTGTCCTGAGAATTCAGGGTTTGGCAAAGAAATAAAGAAAAACTTATTTTTCAAATATTTTGATTTATTAAAAATGTATTTATATTTCTAGGCCAAATTATTAAAAGGGGATTCAACCTATTCACTAGTATTCCAGTCCTATAAAGTCTTACATGTGTGTAACTTTATAAAGACAAGTGGCTCCATTGATGTAAATGGGATTAGTCACATGTGTAAAGTTAAGCGTGCACATTAGTCTTTAAGTCCCTGACCTTGCAAACCAGGGATGAAATTTTGAAGATGACTTTGAAGATGTTGTACATGCACATTTTCACAAAACAACTTCTGGGCATCCAAGTTCTTGGCTGCTAAAATTGTATGTGCAAAAGTGTGGGCATACAACATTAGGTTCACAGTTGTCTAGGTTTTTTTTTTTTAATGTTTGCTTTGTAAGGACAAGAATCCCCTCTCCCCTGCACTTTATGCAGTCACCCGATAAAATACTAGACAATCAGAATGGTAACATTTTCCTCTCTCAACACAGGTGTAAATGGCTACACCAGGTCCAAGGCAGAGGAGCAGGTCCTAAGTCTGCCCATACATTCTATTAATGATTTTGGAGTATCAGGAGTTTTATTTATTATGTAATTGTTTTACAAGAACTTTGCAATCCATCTTTAAGTACCAAGAGCAATTAACTCACAGCATCTGCTAATTGCAGGAAACTTTTCTGTTTTAAACAGAGCTGTAGGAGCAAAAAGAGCATCTGAAACAAACTGGGCAACAGATTAAAAACTGACAAAAATTCTGCATCTGTGGGGCCATCTTCAATCATTTTTAAGCACGTTGTTAATGCTTAGTTATAAATCCCTAGAAATAGGTGTTTCTAATGGAGCTGCTGATAGGCCCTGAACCACAGTGGCACAAATAGCACACTATAATTAGACAAGGGGGGGGGGGTTCGAAATGAATCTGATGTTCTGCCAAAGCTCATTAAAGCAGGTCATGCACTCCAGTGCACAGAATATTGCTGATGACTGGTAACAGAGGAGTGTGCTACTTGTTTGGTAGGAAGGAGAACATAAAATCACTGTTTGAAAATCTGAGAGCAATACTGGGGTGGGGGGGATGAAAGAAGAGAGAGCTTTGATTTCAAGTGTTGACAAGAATTGGATGCTCCTTACTAGACCTTGCTAAAGCAAATTATAGTGTCCTTTGCCATATAGTTACCAAGGTAGATCTCTACTGTCAAAGATTGCAAGGCCAAAGTCAATGTCTATGTAGCCTCCCTTTTCTGATTGGCACTTGTTTGGCAGGGTGCTCAAATATCTTGGCAGATCTGGTTTGCCCCCTTGCTAATCATAGACTACACATTTCTCTGCTTTTGTGCTTGACAGTAGCATAAAAAGATGTGTGTGGAGCCTGGAGCTGCCATTTCTTATTAATGCTGATACGGTTTATGAAGCAGTTGACTTTGGGGTATTCTTTCTCTTCCTCACTTTTCAAAGGCAACCTTTTGATCTTCTTAACGTGGCCAGTTAACACACACACTGCCTGCCATCTCACCATTTGCAGTGATGCCAAATGAAACACACATTGCTAACTGGCAATCTTGGCTCTTTAATTCGCTTGGCCAAGATAACCACCGTCCATGGGAGAGCTCAAGACAGAAAAAAATGTTGTTAAAGGCCACAATTCACCCATGAAGCTTTCTCTAAATACAAACATACTATCGTCCATGGAGAGATTAAAAAAAATCAGTGAAGCAGGGCCATTTAAATAGAAAGCAAGATAGCCTGAGTTGGTACAGATACTTTAAAAGAATAGTAATAGGAAGCAAATACTGAATAAAACATTAGAAATAGCTGTAGGCGAGGGCAGAGAGGCACTTTATGTAAAGGTTTAAGGTAAAGCAGTTGGTAATCAACTGAAAGAATGGGTTTGGATGCATGGTGGGGCTGTATAGTGAAAAGAGGGGGGGAACCTCACCCTCCTGCAGAGGAACCCACAAGAGACAGTTCTGGGGAGGAGCACTCATGAGACTCCCTCACATCACTTCATGGGAGCGCAGAGGTCTAAGATTTGTGCCTCTGTACAGAACAAGTCCAGATCTCAGTGGATTTTCTCCATGCAGAGAGCAGCTGAGTGTGCAAAGGCGCCAGAGTCAACTGTAGGACAAGGCTCTAAAAGGTCTAGCTTTATCTGTCCTAGGTACTTATATGGCCCTTGTTACCAACATCCCTGTCACTAATGGATTTTATCCTCACAAGGTCCCTGGGACGAATGGAAGTATTGTCCCTGGTTTACACAGGGTAGATTAAGTGTCTTGCCCAAGATCATACAGCAAGTCTATAGCTGAGCTAGGAATTGAACCAAAGTTTCTCAAATCCCGGTTCAGCTCCCTCTCCATTAAATTATCCTTCTTCCCAGCTTGGTTTAGGTGCCAGTGTTTGAAAATTGGGCCCAAAGTGTGTCAACAGTATATTATTATCATTGCTATTAATTAGTTTATGGCCCTTTACAGAGATGATTAACATACCTGCAACCAGTTTCTGCTTTCAGCTGCAACTGTACAAATCCAAGGTAACTATAATAAAGTCAGTGAGTATTTCAGGACTGGCACTGATGGAATTCAGACCTGAGCCTGGCCCGTCATTCCTAACCCAATGAGTTTATAAACTACCTCAGACTGGTGTACAAATTTATGACAAACTATGCACTACAGTGAAGAGCTGAGAGGGAAAGTTAACAAAAAAAAAATAAGTGTACTTTGTTTCTTGGAAGCCGGAGAGTGAGATTGTCAGCTGGTGTAAATCAGTGTAGCCCTACTGAAATCAGTGAAGCTATGCCATCTGCGAGTCTGGCCAAAAGGTTCTTCTGTAGTTAGTAATTTGGAAGGCTTGCTGAAGGTTACAAGCCAAGAGACCATGGAAATCATGGTGGTTTGGAAATGACAGAAAACACAATAGGTTTATCAGTGTCTCTGCTTCTAACTGCTTTGATGTGTTTTCTGCAGCAGTCTTATCTGCTTTTCTCTCCTGTATAAACGATTGGGCATTCCATGAAAAATCCTTCATGATAAAATCCAGAGGAATTTCCTAGCAAATATGAATTTACAGGGTCTATTGCATGTACACCTGGTGAAATGGAGCAGTTAGCTGTGTTATTGAGAGCTCTGGACTAAAAGGTTGTGAAGGTTGTGTGATGAGTAGCATTAAGGAAAATGAAGATGTATAATAAGAGCTTTGGATAACTGGATTTCATGAGTTGGACAGGAATTAGTGACACCTGCAGTCATTTTGTAAATGGGAACAATGCAAATTATTATCAAAAACTGGAGGTATGTATTTCCACCTTCAAACACACACAGTCAATTTTTATAAGTGGATGAGCAGGTGTTTAGATGGGGGAATATGGGAGCGTAGAGAGCATTCATTACTGGCTTATTGTGTTGATACTTTGGGAAAGTAAAGCAGAAGGAAGGCAAACAGCAAAGTCCCCACCCCTGAAGCCATAATTATATAGGTCAGGGCAGCTTGGGGGGGGGGGGGTGGCGGCAAGGAAATGAGCTATAAACAGCATTAGCATTCTGCTGCTCCTGTGGTAGGAGAGGGAGTAGCCTGCTCCCGGTATAACTTGCAGAAGCCAGGGTCTTCAAAGTTACAGCCTGCTATCCACAGCCCCAAAGGTCATTCTTGCAGACAGGAATGTTCTGGTCACATCCCCTTTTTCTGGAAAATACCCCGTCTTCTGGGGGTTTGGAGAGGGTAGTGCAGTGCTGTTATGTCAGGTCTTAGACTTTGCCACCTGAGGATTGCCGTTACATAGGAGGAACCTGCAGGGAACCTGCTAAGCCAGCTTTACAGCTGCTTTGTGCTACAGGAACAGCACAAACCAGAACACATTTGGACACAGTACATGTCATGCGTCAGCTGAATGGGGTCAGGATTTCACCCATTGTATAGAAGGGTGAGCCACAGCCCCCACTGGTGTCTTCTTCTACCTCTCAGTCATTTTTATGATCTTAGTTATATCACATGATGCTTTCAGAAGTGAACTGACATGTCCAAAGGAGCAACATTCTGAGTAGCAATTACATTATTGCCTTCCCTCCTGTGTATTCCAGGCTATACACCCTCTCCCCTGCCTGTTGGTCTTGGATCCTGTTCAACTGCTTCTGTTCCAATCCTAGGTGCTGTCAGTTCACAGTAAGTGGAACTTGTGTGACAATGAACCCTGTGATTCTGGCACTGAACGGACAATGTGGTGAGCTGGTAGGTTGCCTGATACTGGAGTTTGATGGTGACATCACCAGCATATATGAGACGTCTTTGTGATTGCAAGATTTTGTGATGAGCTCATTTGATATCTATGACATATGCCAAATAAATATATTAACAGAACAAAAAGGAGGAGAGAGATGTCAAAAGAGATGGCTGAATTGAAACCAGATACTGATGGGAACAAAATCTTATCTCAGGATCCAGGAGTTGACATCCCATGCTGCCAACACACACACTGTTTTATAAAAAGTCTTCTCTTCTTCTTCGGCTATCCCTCGATAAGAGGATGATGTCTGCCAAGGGGGTTCAACCCATGCACCCACCCACATGCCACTGTTACTGAAAGTCAAACAGCAGGGAAGAAAACAAATAATAGATTGTTCCAGAGATATGGTCCGGTGTCAGCCATGGAGCCTTTGAAATGACCATGGTTTGTCTTGTGTAAATGGATGTATTAATCTTTTAGAACTGAACCACTGAAACAAACCAACTGAACAAGAGAACAGCAGAACAAAAAGCTGTGCTGTCTTCCACTGCCTACAGCAATATGCCGTTGATAGATGAATCTTCTGCTCATTTCCATTCTAAACTAAACCCAGTCTCCAAAGCCATCAATATCATCAGTGTCATTACTGCAACTGCAGCCTCAACTTGATGCAATAACTATTAATTAGCCCACTCTGTCCTTCTGCAACAGCAGCATGAGCCCCGCAGTCCCAACTGGAGTTTATTTTATTTTGGGTTATCATAGGCACCTTTCCAAGTTCTCAAGTGCCTGTAAAATTATCAAAAGTACAACAAAGGATAGATAATACCTTTAGCAGAACAGATTTTACCACCCTAATCTGCTTCACAACATAAACCATCAGCAGCATAAAAAAACAAGTTGACATAAAAATAATGACTCTCAATCATTCACTCCAAAACCCTTCACTCCTCCTCTCCCAGAACAAATTCATGATAACAAAAGAATGGCCATACTGGGTCAGACCAAAGGTCCAGTATCCTGTCTTCCGACAGTGGCTAATGCCCGGTGCCCCAGAGGGAATGAACCGGTAATCACCAAGTGATCCATTCCCTGTTGCTCATTCCCAGCTTCTGGCAAACATTGATGGACCTATCCTCCATGAATTTATCTTGTTCTTTTTTGAACCCTGTCGTAGTCTTGGCCTTCACAACATCGTCTGGCAAAGAATTCCACAGGTTGACTGTGCATTGTGTGAAGAAATACTTCCTTTTGTTTGTTTTAAACCTGCTGCCTATTAATTTCATTTGGTGCCCCCTAGTTCTTATGTATGAAAATACACTTCCTTATTTATTTTCTCCACACCAGTAATGATTTTATAGACCTCTATCATATCCCCCCTTCGTCATCTTTTTTCCAAGCTGAAAAGTCCCTGTTTTATTAATCCCTCCCCACTATGGCGGCCATTCCATACCCCTAATAATTTTTGTTGCCCTTTTCTGAACCTTTTCCAATTCCAGTAGATCTTTTTTGAGATGGGGCAACCACATCTGCACGCAGTATTCAAGATGGGAGTACCATGGATTTATATAGAGGCAATATGATATCTTCAGTCTTATTATCTATCCCTTTCTAAATGGCTCCCAACATTCTGTTCGCTTTTTTGACTGCCGCTGCACATTGAGTGGATGTTTTCAGAGAACTATCCACCATGACTCCAAGATCTCTTTCTTGAGTGGTAACAGCTAATTTAGACCCCATTGTTTTATATCTATAGTTGGGATTATGTTTTCCAATGTGCATTACTTTGCATTTATCAACAGCATGCCCTAAAGGTCAACAGATCTAGACTCTATCAGATCAAGAGGAGAAAGTGGGTTCCAGAGTTAGTGACCCTTTGGCCTGAAGTCCCTGCAGCAGCTCTCTCTTTTAAACCAAATCTCTGAAATCTTAAATACCTACAGTATGTCATTGTTTTCCCAGTCTGTAGCAATGTTTAGCATTTGATGTAAACTGAAGGGTTTAGATCCTTGGATCATTGGAACAATGGTAAACCCTAAGGACACACCCAGAGTCAAGCCCTTAACTGGTGTATGAGCTCAGGTGGCTGCTTGCATCGCTGGATAGAGGAAATAATGGAGCATCTGCTCATACTGTGGCTCTGCCTCCCTGTAGTTTCAGAGAAGTCTACTACTAATTTGGGGTAGAAGGTGGTACACTCTCCTCCTCCCCTTTTTACCTACCTCACCTGTCTCTGCTGCTGCTTTGCTCTTTTCCCATACCTGTCTCTGTCTGAACGTCCCTTCTCTGCACCAGCAAAATGAAATAAAATAAACACTCTGGTCAGTTATTCTCCTGGACGCCTGAAGCTTTCTTCAGTTCACTGAAAAGACCCCATATCTCCCCATCTGGGCTCAGAATTAGGGAACTGGAACTGACTTTTTGCCAGCTCCCCAAAACATAAATTAATTGATGTCTGTAATTTTGGTGGGGTTGGCTGGATTGCTGTTGGGCACGGCCGTTGCATTTCCCCCTGCCACTGTACCTGAGTCTACATTGCTCACTGAAGATAAGCATCCCAAAATATGGGATCTGAACTCATTGAGGCAGCAATAGTGTGCAAGAAGCAGCTTTCCCATGCGATTGCTACTGCTTCCTGCTTCTGATTGCACCAGAAATACTTTGAAAACACTGTCACACTATTTCATGCCGAATTCTAGTGTGGAAAGCACCGAGGTGCATGAAAATTAAAAAGTTTTCAAGAGGGAACCAAACTTTTTTTGAACCAGAAAAATGCTTTGCTTCAGGTTTGGCTCCAATTTTCCACACAGATTCTTATTTTATCACAACCAGAAAGTGTATGTATAACTACAGTCTATGCATCTGAGCCTACAATCCCTATGCAAGGAAACCCCTCCCCCGCCCCCCATTGGCTTCAACCGACTTAATGGAAGCTTTCCTGCGTAGGATGATGAGTTTCAGCACCTGAATCTTTATGTCCAAGAATGCTGAGAGTCTTAAAAATATCTTTGAACAGAACTGCTGATTATCAGCGTTGGAGAAATGTCAAAGAAGTAACTCAAACATGTCTCGATGCAGCCTCCTTATCACTAGCGTTACCCCTGAAGTGGCACAGAACTACAGGGACCCTCATAATCTTTTTATAACATCATTATAGCATCATCGCTTTATAACACTCAGAACTCTTGGCTTCCAGGAATGGAACAGTAATGGAGTGAGCACACAGGATTCTTGGCAATATCACAGACTGTTGCAATCCTCAAATCTTTACTTGATTTTGAAGTCAGTGAGCGTTTTGCTTGAATGGAGGTGAGGAAGAACCAAGAAAGGGCATGAGTATTTGGCCCTATATTTATATTTGATTTGGAGTCAGAGAAACTCAGATAAAAAACCCTGAGTACTATTTTAGTAAGCCTGTGATTGAAATGACTCCAAACTCTATCTCCCTTGATTCTTAATGTCTACAGAATATTCCTTATAATAAATATTAATAATTTGCAGTGACATGGATGAATACATTTTTATAATTATCAAAAACCAGACATACTGACTTAGTGTTTAAAATTAATTATTGCAAGGAAACTAGCATTACATAAGGGAATTACATTAACACATCAGAGTAAGTTCATCTTGCCTTTTCAGTTTACCCTTGTTAAACTTTATTTAGTGGTTTTGTATTGAACGTCCAAGCACTTAGTGAAAACATGATTTTCCTAACTAGAGGGCTTTATTTCCAAACATTTCAAATAATATTCATTTAAATTACAACAAAATAGAGCTAGAACCTGTTATGAAACCATGAATGCCAACACATTAACAGGAGTGACCATTTTTAATATTTACCCATAGTGGAATAGTCATTGGGCCAGAGAGAGAGAGAATGGGAATGACCATGTAGTTCAGTGGTTAGGGCACCTACTTGGGAGGTGGACAACCCTAGGACCCTTCCCCCTGTTTCAATTACATTTTCTCTATTTATCTACAGTAGACCAGTTTCAACAGGAGAGATGGAAGGAACCCACATCAGCAGTGGGAGACCCCCAGGGAAATCTTTCCCCCCCTCCGGCAGAGAGGGGGGAATTGAACCTGAGTCTCGCACATCCCAGTTGAGTGCTCTAACCACTAGGCTAAACGTTATAAAGGTGGGGACTATCAGTGATGTCAATGAGGTTTTGTGTGGAGCGAACCAGGTGCCTATCTCATTGTCTCAAGAAACACTTTAGGTGCCTGAGCCGCCTGTCTTCAAGTGGCTGGTTTGGATTCATGGGTCTCTAGCAGAGATAGGTGCCTTCCTACATTCTGGACTTAGGCATCTATCTCTGAGAGAGAGACAGGGCTTAGGTCACACCCCTTTTGTTGACATCTCCCATTGGCTAACTTAGGTGGCTCCGCACCTGATGTGCTGGCTTTTGTGGCTTGCATTCTTAGGAGCTTTTCTCTACCCATTCACTGTATGGGGAGTTTAGTGCCTAACTTGGATTTGTGGATCACAGTTTTGTTCCTGTGATTTTTCTAGCCATCGACAAGTTAGGTGCTGTGATGCGCAGTGTTGCAACGCCTAAGTCCCTTTGTGGATCCCACCCCAGGTCTTTAAAAGGGCTGTTTTTAGCATGTTTGTTTTTCCTCCATGCCCACCTTAGTTTATCATATCACTGAAATGTTTAATTAGGGGGAAGATTTCTAAAGGCACAAATGGCGTTAGGAGCCCATTGACTTTCAATAGAAGAGAGGTATATAACTGCCCTTTGGGCTTTGGAAATCTCCCCTTGAATTTCTCTCCAAATTCCAATGTTGAGGCTTTTTGTCTTGGAAACCACTGCTCAGTTGCAATGTATTAAAGAGAATAATGACATATAGCACTGTATGCATTGTAACTGTTAAAGAGCTGTTGTGTTTCACCCCAAAAGTGGCTGTGTTTCAGTGGTGGTGAAAATGCCATGTGACATAGAGAATCTCCCATGTATGTTGTGGTGATATGAATATGCTAAATTGTCTACCCATGTGACAAACTGTGGACTCGGTGGTCTGGTTATGTTTAATCATACACCCTTCACCATTCTATCTGTGCTCTGCCCTCTAATCTGTTTCTGGTGGGACTACTCCCAACTTTCCAATCCTGGAGAGGCTATTTCAATATGGAAGCTGCCGGAAGTCACAGAGTACTTTGCTGCTGAGGGTGACCTCGGGACAGAAGGATCCCTGCCCATAGCCCCAGGGAGCTCTCCAGAACATAGCCTGCCTACCCAGTCTGGGCAAGTAACAACAAATAGGTAGGGATGGGGTGAGAAAGAAAAGGGTTACAATGACAAGATTGTGTGTTGGGGAGGCTGGAGGTGCTGAGAATCATGAGCTATACTGTGCAGGAGTCAGTGAAAGCCTCAGAATAGCTCCACCAGTCTCTTCTTTCCCACTCAAAGATCTTTGAGCAGTAATTCATCTTAAATCTAGAGAGTTGCCTCAAAGCAACCATTATCCCCAGGATTTGGTTTAGACACTCCAAAGGATTAATAATATATAATAAAATATTATTTCACACTGTGTAAGGACAACTGTGAGAACATGAGCTCTCAGCTCTAACACATATTGCCGTAGCCTCCCCCACTTATTCTTTTAAGAATTGGCTTGCATACAATTACACAAATAGCACTGAAAGGGGGCATCCTTGACTAGTCCCCCTCCAAAGTCAAAATGAAGATAATATTGTGACATTAGCTTGTGTCCTTGCTCAGAACGCTGTAACTGATGGAATACATTCATGGCAAATTTTAAAATTTCCATCATAGTAAAGAGAAACTGCCATTCAATCCAGTGAAATGCTTTCTCAGTGTCAAAAGATGCTATTACTACAGGACTGGCGTCATTTTTCATCTTAAAGAGGATATTAAATAAGCACAGCAAATTCGTGCAGGTGAACCTACTGTACTAAACATAAAATAAAACCACACATTCAGGATGAATTATTTTAATGCTTATGCTTTGAGTCAATTGGCCAATAACTTTGGCAATTTGTTAATACCTACATTTAGGAACAAAATAGATCTATATGACCCACATTCCTATACACTTTGGTCTAGTTTCAGTGTTGCTACAATCAGCACAATGTGATTTGGAAAGCATCAGTCGGTCAGCGCTTCGTTTGCATAATTTATTGACACCAAGGCACGAAAACAGCAAACATTAGCTTGCAGAAATGATGTTCCCTTTGTGAACTGGGAGGACTAGACTTGCCTAAGGCTTGTAAGATTTATGAACAGCTCGATGGCAATAGACTGGAACAAGAGAAGGCCAGACCACACATTAAAAAAGAGTAATCTGCTTTGTCTAAAATTAGAAGTCCAAGACACATTTTGGATCCAAATCTGAATTTCCTTGTAGTCAGAGGGAGATGTGGGTGCTCAGTAACTTTGAAAATTAAATCACTTATATTTACTGGTTAAATCCTAACTATGGATTTAGGGACAGAAATTTCAGCACCCAGGTTTGACTGTTTAGTCTCCATCTTGTGGGTCTGTGGACCCCTGGACTCCAAACTAGGTTGCAGAGCACCAAGTCCTCTCCTTTTAAACTATCTATATTTTTAAGGTTGTAGATGTGATATTCCTGCTAGTCCCAGAATTTCTCACCCCCTATAGTGTCAGTGAGCGTACACAGCATACCAAGGCTTCTCTGCATGCGGCCCTCTACTTTCTTACTAAATCCCTATTAGCTGGTTTGAGATTTCAGCAACCTAGGGCAGGCTTTAGGCCCCAGAGCTTTTTTCTCTGCCTGTCTGAGTGAAATTGTGCCACTCAGACTAAATACTTTTATAAATATCTTTTTTGGCCTCGTGGCCCTCTGTGATGATGTCTAAGACCTTGTTTATCCCTGGCATACCCTCAAAGTGCTTATCATCATGTGCTATATCCTCACTTGCTTCACATGCTCTCTCCATCCCCTAATCCTTTCCTTTGCCATTCCATCCTAAAATGCGAGAAGCACAAATGGGGGCACTCTTTCTTCTTCAGTGACTAATACCCTGGCTATGGATGTAGAATTTCTGGTGCTACATTTTCTATTAATCCAGGAGCTTTGCAATCTCATTTGCACTCGTGTATATATATACACACACAGAGTATTACATATGCCGATTTAGCATGACCACTTGCTCAGGATGAAAGTACCTGAAGGGTCAGAAATAAGGCAGTGGTCCTACTTAATCTTTCTCTACCAATTGCGGGGAGTGAACAGTAACAAGGGGAAATGAAACAGCCTTTCAAGTCATAGAAGGCTTAAGAACCATGGCCTATAAGCAGAAAACGTCACGGCTGGAAGGGTAGGAAAAGGGTAGTTCTACACTGATTCTCCCATAGCGGGTGGATTGTGACTCAGGAAAATGTATTTGAGAAGCCACTTGTTTCAGATAGCCCAATGTGTTACTGGGGATCTGTAAAGGCAATTGCTGTAGCAAAACTGTATAGGGAGCATCATAGCAATGTTAGGGGTAGCAGCTGAGGTTGTGCAAGCCCGCTTCCCACCTGGTACTGGCAAAGGAGGTGATTTCCATGAGAACATGAACCGGAGGTGGTAGGTGGTGTATGGAGATAGAGAACTGAGGAGGAGACAGTGGAGATAGCAAAGAGGTAGGAGATTCTTGCAGCAGCTGACAAACTTTCCCACTAATTGGCTCTGTGTTGTGTGTTTGGTAGGGATGAAGACGAGGGCCCCAGATATTTTCTTCTGGTGGCCTCTTGGTCTCAAATGCATTTGGCTGTGTTCAGCTGGAGTTGATGGTAAGTCAGTAGAGGCTGCGAGGTTTTGAGACTCGTTGTACCTGAAAATGTGTCGCTGTTACAAAAATATTTGCCCTGAAGCTTATTGGGATATCTGATGCTGCTCTAGTTATAAGAGGTAGGGTTTCATTGCCCATTCACTGAAGCTCTAATTTAACTTGAAAGGTTTTCTACCTCTGTTCTATCAGGCTGAAATGAGACGTGAACACAGAACTGAGAGCCAGAAACTCCTTCCTCTAAAAGTGAGTTGGGGCCTGATGTTCAAACCAGGTCTCTTGTTCGGGGTGCCCGACTTTAGCTTCTGAGGGCTTGATTGTCAGAGTTACTCAGTCGTCCCAGCTCTAAGGCTTTGTCTACACTATGCACCTTTTAGCGACACAGCTGTGCCGCTACAGCCATGCTGCTAAAAGGCGCGCAGTGTAGCTGCTGTTCGTCAGCAGGAGAGAGCTCTCCCGCCAACAAAAAACTTCCACCCCCAACGAGCGGCAGCAGATTTGTCAGCTGTTCACACTGGCGCTTTTCTTTGGTAAAACTTTTGTTGTTCACAGTGTGTGGGGTTTTTTAACACCCCTGAATGACAAAAGGTTTGCCGCCAAAGTTCCAGTGTAGACCAAGCCTAAGAGATTTCAGCTAGAGTTGTGAGTGAGCAGGGTTTCCTGAAAATGTTGGCCTTATCTTTTCTGCCCAAGTTTCCACTCTGTAAAGTTGGGATAAAAACACACAACTTCTCTCACAGGGGTGCTGTGAGGATTAGTTAATGTTTAGACAGGACTTTGAAGATTACAAGTATTTGGAGTAAAATTATGTAAGAGTCTTAAGGCAAATTAGAAAATGTAGCAGTTTCTTTGATTAAGCAAGATTGATTAAGCCACACAAACAGGAGTGGCAGCTGGTTCCATCTCCCTGCTTGAGGAGAAAACACCCTCCCACCAGCTGGATAGCAAGTTATAAATATGAAATCTTCAGAACAAGCTCAGTGGCTGATCAAACATTGAGTGACTCAGAAGTCATTTTATACTAATGCTTCATGACAAGGTTAAAGGCTAGTTTAAATGCTGGAATCCTCACTCTCCTGGCCAGCCCTTATTCCTTTCCTAGTGTTTGTAAGTCCTTGAAATATGTGCTTCAAGCCCCTCATCACCAGCAACCTCGCTAACCAACCAGTCTCTCAGACTCCAAGCTCTATACTCTCTCAAACTGATGTTACCAGGCTTCAGAGGAGCTCTTGTTTACCAGCAGACAAAAACTGAAACCAATCAAAATCCAACATATACATGTGAGGGTGGGTCCGGTGTGATTTGGGCTTGTAACGGAGATGAATCAGTGGGAGATTGAGCAAAGGAAACCTATAAAACGAGGAACAAGTTGTCACACTAGCATCATTTCTCCCTCATCTGAATGTATGGTCTAAACCATGAGAGGTCTAGGACCCCGTTCATTTGAATTTATACTGTCCTACTTCAAGTACTAATCAGAAGAAAAATTGAACAGACTCCACAGAATGCTTTTGGTGACTACTGGTAAATAAGGCATATATTACAACACAAATGTAAAATACTCCAGAGAAAACAAAGACTTCCAAACTGGCCCTTCTAAACTGAAACAAACAACCATAAGCAAAGAGGACAAAATAAAACAATTACATAAACATGACTACTTGATTATAATACTTTAGCCCAAGGAGAGATTATGACTCTCCAAGCAAAGGGACAAAGAGAATTCTCACAAAGGAGACTATCAGAAGGAAATGCAAATTCTGTAGCAAAATTAGTGTTGGTGCATTCCAGGCAAAATGCTTCTGCTGTACTATGTATACAATAGATAAGTAATGGTCAACTTGAATAAAGTATTTAACAGTGACCAGGAAAAAGACCGGGATTTTCAAAAGGTTCCCAGAGCTGAATGAAAAGCATTGCTGGGTGGAAAAGGGGGTGAGGGCAGAGATAGCAAATAGGACAACTGCAGTTCAAAGAAAGGAAGGTACCTGGTGATATACACTCCACATCAGGCAGGGGAGGCTATCTAATTGCATGTTGATTTGAAAGTGATGAATAACAATAGTCTGGCAGAAATGATTCAATAGGCTCACAGTAATTGGGAAAAGAATGATACTACACAGAAAGAAGACTATCCATCTGCCTTGATAGCTGGTTTGAGGGGGTTGATTAGATTTGCATTGCGAGGAAGAACTTCTTCTACCAGTGTGGAGCCTGATCCTTACTCATCTAACTAGTGTTAATGTCTTCATAGATCTGGTCAGGTGAGTAAGAAGTTAGGGTTTGCAGAATCAGGCCAGGAAGAAGGAAATGGGTAAGTTGTTAATGTGATTCTGTAACCCCTCTAACATGACATTCTTAAGGCCACATTCTATTCTCAAATGTGGGTCAAATAAAAATATATAAAAATGGCTTCCTTCTCTATATCTTTGTACTATCACACTACATCACTCATTCCCTATAATGTTTCCTAGGACAAAGCTACCCTGGTGATTGGCTCTGGGCTGTGGCACCCAACACTGTATCTCTAACGAGCACCCCGCTTTAATGCATAAAGAGCCCAATCCTGACAAGGTGCTGAGTGTGGTCAACTCCTGTTGACTCCCCTGAACACCAATGCTCAGCACCTTGCAGGATCAAGACAATATCCCCAAGTAGAGCCGCATCCATTGGGATAACTGTATTTGGTGTATACTGGGGAAATACCATTTGAGATTTATGAACATATGGAAAAGACCACTAAATAATTTCAGTCTAACACTCCATGAATTAAATGTATTTTCTACTTTATCTTATAAAGCTGAAATATGAAACATTCAATTACAGCATAGCTTAGACTCTGAGAAGTACTGTCTTTAACCAGGGAGAAAAGGTGGGTGAGGTAATATCTTTTATTGGACCAACTTCTGTTGGTGAAAGAGACAAGCTTTAGAGCTTACACAGGGCTATTCTTCAGGTCTGGGCAAACAAACAAACATAGCAGGTACATAAGTTATACTAAGGCTATTATCTACGAATAGTAAGGACAGCTTGGATAAACCCTTAGTTAAGAATACTAGTTTTCTGCCAAAACATAAGACAGAGAAATCCAAAATTCAAGGACTTCTGTCAATTCACTGACATGTCCCTATTTCAATTTCATAGTAACAGATCCACTTGTCATAGTTGTTGTTCAGCCTGTCATCATAAGTACCATTTGTGTTTTTGTAAGTAACAGCAGGAGGCTTCCCAGATGACTGTCTAATAATACATGATGCACTGAAAGCCAGACCATGATGAGTACTTATCCATCAATCCTTTTGCATTCTTTATTAATGCTTGATTCCTGGTTACTCGTTAGGTCATCTTATTTTTTTAACTGGTAATTTTTTTAAAAAGTTTAATATTTCCTCCCAGCTTAATGCTTTACCTTCTTACTGGTACAGAGAGTTCTGTGCACTGGTTCTAAGCAAAGGAAGACAAAATATACAAATATTGGATGTTACAATCTACTGGAAGGAGGCTAAAAATCTTATTGATAGTGCATTTTCTGTATTAGATCAAAAAGCACACCCAGAATATTCAGTAAACATTTATCCAACCTCTTACAAAACTCTAGTAATTAAACTAATTCCCCCAATTACTTCATTCCATATGTTAAATTCGTGCCGTGTATAGAAAATTATATATTTATTCCTTCTCTTGCTTTCGTAGCAGACACTAGCTCAAAAAGACCTTGGTGTGTCTAGGTCTTGGAGTGGCTATGTTCTTCCAAAGCTGGTACTGTATACTGTACCTCAGTGATTTCCCCTCTTAATTTCCTCATATCTAAAGAAGACTATCAACCTCTAACAATTCACATATATAAGCTATGTCATGTTCCTGTATCATTTTTTGTTCATCCTGCATTGAGCCTTGTCTATTTCTACATTTTAATTTTTTTTTCAAAGGTGATCAGAACTAAGCACAGTATTTCATATGTGGCCTTATGACTAGTCAGTACCTTTGGTAGTGCTGGAAAGATTGGTTCTGAAATATCCATTACCTTTATTTATGCTTCCCAGATTGGGGAGAGAACCACGAAATAGATATGAATAAAACAGCAGACTTAGCAGATCTTTCCCTGTGTTTTCATATTCACTTCTATTTCCATGCAATATTTCATTTTTGTATGCATCTGTCACTGTTTGCTTCTGTCAGAAGTTCAAAGGCAGACCACTTTCATAAAAGGGAGATAGTATTGACTGATCCATAATATTGTTTCTACCTTCTTTTTTTTTTTTTTTTTTCTTTTTTTTAAACCAGTCCTTGATGCACATCTCCAATTTTGAAAAGCATTTCATGACTCACTGGGCAGTTTGAAAAATCTATACCATGAGCTCATTACCATGTTGGCTGTTGAGTGTTTTCCATTGGTAGTGTTTGCAATGCAAAACTGGTTTCACCAGGTTCTTTTTCTCTATGGGGAAAAAATGTTAAAAACTAATCTATACATACATAATAAAACATATGGGAAGTGATATCAATGTGATGGATTACATTTATCATGCAGCTTTGACTACCCCTCTGCTCATTAATCCACTTCTCCCACCAACTTCCAACACTCAGAACACCTTTGTACAGCCCTAATGTTTTAATCAACTCATCAGAAAAAGATTTTCTTCTTCCCCCTGAAATGTGGAATTCCCAATCATCCCCCCAAATCTCCCTGGCCTGAGGTCCAGAGAAGGCAATATGTTGTCCTACACCAGTGACCAGCTCTTTAAAACATGATATCTCAAGAGCCTGCAGAACTGGATATAGGAGTTTTACACTCTTGTGGTGAAATCCTGCCCTAAATGAAGTGAATGGGAGTGTTACCATTGACTTCAATGGGGCCACGATTTTTTCCCTGTAGAGGGAAAAATCCTAGCTTTCATAGAACCACATAATTTTCTTCTAGCCCTGGAAGTGCTCAAAATATGAAACTTTAAAGAAAACACAATTTTAGGTAATTTTTAAAGGTATTTTGCATGTTGAGCAAAAAATGTTCTCTCATTCTCAGCACTATATGGAACCTTAGTAACTAAGACACCTGGCTTTAGGGGCACAAAGATACAAAACTAGTCCCAATAGTTTTAAAAAATTCTATCTAAATCATTCTTGTGTCTCATTTTTCTGTAGAATACATGGCACTTACAGAATGCATGATGGTGTGGTATAAACGTGTTTTCAGCATTCATTTTGGATGACTTGCAGAACTCACCTAGAGCTTTCCTGCGGATGATGTATTCTCTCCCTCTCTCATTCCCTTTCTCTCCTTTGTGCATGATGCTAGACAAACAAGAACTTTGCCCCCTAAACTGGGTGCACAGCAAGCAGAATTACTATTTCATCATAGCACTCACTCTTTTACAGCAAAAGAACCACATTGGAATCAAAAGAACATCACAGAGAGCCACAAAATGATTAAATATTTAAGGCTAGGTTCTGGCTTTGATGAGATTGAGGCATGTGTGAGCAGCTGGAGCAGCTGTGTGGCAATGACTTGGAGGCATTCTCTTTACAGAGGGCAGACACAGACAGAATGCCTCCAGGGTGTCGTGAGGGGGATGGAGGAGCCGCATGATCAGAAGTGGCATTTGCTATACCTACACAACGGGAGTAGCAGCTGCCCTTGCCAGTGCTGGCCTCCAGATACTAGGCAGTGTGCATACTGGCAATGTCTTGGCCTCAGTCCATGAGACATCCTTTTGGGCACCAGCAGCAATGCTAGCCATTGTCATATCCCCAACTTGCACTCAGGGTGCGTGAACATTAGCATTGGATGTCTGCTACTGGGTGCTCTTGGGGGAGGAAGGAAAAAGAGATTCTCCCTCAACTGCACCCACCCCAGGGCAGCCATAATATGGCATTTGCTGTGTAACAACTTTATAGGCAATAGTTAATGCATTCATCTAAAAAGCTAAGTGAAGGTTACAATGTGAGCAGGAGTTTTTTTAGCTATCAGTGAGAGATCTCTGGCATTACCAAGTCTGTTACTGGTTTTTAGAAGTTTGCTTGTCTGTGTCACTGCTACCTACATGTTTCAGAGTAACAGCCGTGTTAGTCTGTATTTGCAAAAAGAAAAGGAGTACTTGTGGCACCTTAGAGACTAACCAATTTATTTGAGCATAAGCTTTTGTAAGCTACAGCTCACTTCATCGGATGCATACTGTGGAAAGTACACAAGATCTTTTTATACACACAAAGCATGAAAAAATGGGTGTTTACCACTACAAAAGGTTTTCTCTCCCCCCACCCCATTCTCCTGCTGGTAATAGCTTATCTAAAGTGATCACTCTCCTTACAATGTGTATGGTAATCAAGTTGGGCCATTTCCAGCACAAATCCAGGTTTTCTCCCCTCCCCCACACACAAACCCACTCTCCTGCTGGTAATAGCTTATCTAAAGTGATCACTGTCCTTACAATGTGTATGATAATCAAGTTGGGCCATTTCCAGCACAAATCCAGGTTTTCTCCCCTCCCCAACAGACAAACCCACTCTCCTGTTGATAATAGCTTATCTAAAGTGATCACTCTCCTTACAATGTGTACGACAATCAAGATGGGCCATTTCCAGCACAAATCCAGGGTTTAACAAGAACGTCTGGGTGGGGGTAGGAAAATACAAGGGGAAATAAGTTACCTTGCATAATGACTTAGCCACTCCCAGTCTCTATTCAAGCCTAAGTTAATTGTATCCAATTTGCAAATGAATTCCAATTCAACAGTCTCTCGCTGGAGTCTGGTTTTGAAGTTTTTTTGTTGTAATATCGCAACTTTCATGTCTGTAATCGCGTGATCAGAGAGATTGAAGTGTTCTCCGACTGGTTTATGAATGTTATAATTCTTGACGTCTGATTTGTGTCCATTTATTCTTTTACGTAGAGACTGTCCAGTTTGCCCAATGTACATGGCAGAGGGGCATTGCTGGCACATGATGGCATATATCACATTGGTGGATGTGCAGGTGAACGAGCTTCTGATAGTGTGGCTGATGTTATTAGACCCTGTGCTGGTGTCCCCTGAATAGATATGTGGGCACAGTTGGCAATGGGCTTTGTTGCAAGGATAGGTTCCTGGGTTAGTGGTTCTGTTGTGTGGTATGTGGTTGCTGGTGAGTATTTGCTTCAGGTTGGGGGGCTGTCTGAAGGCAAGGACTGGCCTGTCTCCCAAGATTTGTGAGAGTGTTGGGTCATCCTTCAGGACAGGTTGTAGATCCTTAATAATGTGTTGGAGGGGTTTTAGTTGGGGGCTGAAGGTGACGGCTAGTGGCGTTCTGTTATTTTCTTTGTTAGGCTTGTCCTGTAGTAGGTGACTTCTGGGAACTCTTTTGGCTCTATCGATCTGTTTCTTCACTTCCGCAGGTGGGTACTGTAGTTGTAAGAATGCTTGATAGAGATCTTGTAGGTGTTTGTCTCTGTCTGAGGGGTTGGAGCAAATGCAGTTGTATTGCAGAGCTTGGCTGTAGACAATGCATCATGTGGTGTGGTCAGGATGAAAGCTGGAGGCATGTAAGTAGGAATAGCGGTCAGTAGGTTTCCGGTATAGGGTGGTATTTATGTGACCATCGTTTATTAGCACTGTAGTGTCCAGGAAGTGGATCTCTTGTGTGGACTGGACCAGGCTGAGGTTGATGGTGGAATGGAAATTGTTGAAATCATGGTGGAGTTCCTCAAGGGCTTCTTTTCTATGGGTCCAGATGATGAAGATGTCATCAATATAGCGCAAGTAGAGTAGGGGCGTTAGGGGACGAGAGCTGAGGAAGCGTTGTTCTAAGTCAGCCATAAAAATGTTGGCATACTGTGGGGCCATGCGGGTGCCCATAGCAGTGCTGATTTGAAGGTATACATTGTCCCCAAATGTAAAATAGTTGTGGGTAAGGACAAAGTCACAAAGTTCAGACACCAGGTTAGCCGTGAGATTATCGGGGATAGTGTTCTTGACGGCTTGTAGTCCATCTTTGTGTGGAATGTTGGTGTAGAGGGCTTCTACATCCATAGTGGCCAGGATGGTGTTATCAGGAAAATCACCGATGGATTGTAGTTTCCTCAGGAAGTCAGTGGTGTCTCGAAGGTAGCTGGGAGTGCTGGTTGCGTAGGGCCTGAGGAGGGATTCTACATAGCCAGACAATCCTGCTCTCAGGGTGCCAATGCCTGAGATGATGGGGCGCCCAGGATTTCCAGGTTTATGAATCTTGGGTAGTAGATAGAATATCCCAGGTCGGGGTTCCAGGGGTGTGTCTGTGCGGATTTGATCTTGTGCTTTTTCAGGGAGTTTCTTGAGCAAATGCTGTAGTTTCTTTTGGTAACTCTCAGTGGGATCAGAGGGTAATGGCTTGTAGAAAGTGGTGTTGGAGAGCTGCCGATCAGCCTCTTGTTCATATTCCGACCTATTCATGACGACAACAGCACCTCCTTTGTCAGCCTTTTTGATTATGATGTCAGAGTTGTTTCTGAGGCTGTGGATGGCATTGTGTTCTGCACGGCTGAGGTTGTGGGGCAAGTGATGCTGCTTTTCCACAATTTCAGCCCGTGCACGTCAGCGGAAGCACTCTATGTAGAAGTCCAGTCTGCTGTCTCGACCTTCAGGAGGAATCCACCTAGAATCCTTCTTTTTGTAGTGTTGGTAGGGAGGTCTCTATGGATTAGTATGTTGTTCAGAGGTGTGTTGGAAATATTCCTTGAGTCGGAGACGTCGAAAATAGGATTCTAGGTCACCACAGAACTGTATCATGTTTGTGGGGGTGGAGGGGCAGAAGGAGAGGTCCCGAGATAGGACAGCTGCTTCTGCTGAGCTAAGAGTTTAGTTGGATAGGTTAACAATATTGCTGGGTGGGTTGAGGGAACCATTGCTGTAGCCCCTTGTGGCATGTAGTAGTTTAGAAAGTTTAGTGTCCTTTTTCTTTTGTAGAGAAGCAAAGTGTGTGTTGTAAATGGCTTGTCTAGTTTTAGTAAAGTCCAGCCACGAGGAAGTTTGTGTGGAAGGTTGTTTTTTTATGACAGTATCCATTTTTGAGAGCTCATTCTTTATCTTTCCCTGTTTGCTGTAGAGGATGTTGATCAGGTGGTTCCGCAGTTTCTTTGAGAACGTGTGGCACAAGCTGTCAGCATAGTCTGTGTGGTATGTAGATTGTAATGGATTTTTTACCTTCAGTCCTTTTGGTACGATGTCCATCTGTTTGCATTTGGAAAGGAAGATGATGTCTGTCTGTATCTGTACAAGTTTTTTCATGCAGTTGATAGATTTCCACTCCATACGGCTAAATGCAGTGCCTTGCATAATGACAGATTTCAGAGTAACAGCCGTGTTAGTCTCTCTCAGTCTATCTGTTTTCATTTGCCATTTAACTTTTCTGCCTTGCCTGTAACCACTATATGCAGGTCAGGACATCATGCAACTTCTAACTCAGACCACAGATAATACCAAGGGTTAAAGTAAAGAGCGGGTGTATGGTAGGGGTTTGGGGGGAGCTCCCCTTCCTCTCCCAGGCCTGTCTGAGCAGCATTTACCCTCCCTCTTTCTTGTGGTATGAGAAGAGCACCCTCTTCTGTTCCAATATACCTTAACCTCTTGATCCCATAGTGATGGGGGTCATATAAGTACAGAAATAGAAACTCATAGAAAGAGACATGTGCAGGGTGATGACAAGTGGTATGTGTGACACTGGTCTGGCACTTCAGACTGAGCATCACTGACCTAGACCATGGTGAAACATGTCCTCTGAAAGCAGCAAACAAAATTGTTGATTGATAAAACACAGTCCTTGTAATGCTTGATATAAACAGGGGACTGTGGCAGAGTTCAGAATAATCAGAAATCCATTTCAGTATCCCTTTCATATAAAAAAGAAATTATGACCAGATGATTCACTTGATATTGAATCAGGCGAGTCAGATGAACTTTAAAATGTTTTATTCCAAGTTGATTAAGTGTTTATGAACTCAGCCCATATTCCTCTACTTCTTGCTAGCCTAATTATTAAATTTAATGTGTGCGTGCATATAACTATATATCTATGCATTTATGTAGACACAAATACATTTTCTTAAATATAAAACCCCACAAAGCTAAAACGATTAACTTGTGGGAACTTAAAATTAAATTAAGTATCTGGGCTGTTTTCCAGTTGATTTATAATTTTCCCTGGACAAACCATGCTTATAAATAAAAACTACTGCAGAATTTACTTTATACTACACTATTTGTGTCGCTGCCCATTTGACTGCCAAGATTAGTGTTTATGGCCAGGATGGCAATCTAATTAAATATCTAAGAATCAGAAAACTGGACAATATTCAAGGCCAACTCAGCATTAAATTAGAAAATTTAGCCTGGCTACTCTATCAATATATTCAGCTATCAGCCCAGCTACTACCCCAACTATAAGTTTAATGAATTTGGTCAGCATACTGTGTCACAGATGTCTACATACAGCCATGAACCTAAATCATCATAAATAAGATGCTTCAGTTGGGCATGGCAAAATATATTAGAGGAGCTTTGTCAGTTACCAGCAACCTGCTTGCTGATAGTTGAGAAACAGCACTGTAAAATGCATGAGCTGCCTTTTGTAGTTTTTTGCAGGAAGCCTTGGAGAGCCGCAGATAATTTGCTTTCAATGATTCATCAAGTTGGCCCTTTGTTTCACTAATTTGAGTGTCAAGTGCAACCACATAATAAAGAATTACCAAGAACTGATAAGATTATTCTTATACTGTAGCTCCTGTCTTAACAACTGGTACTATTCTAACCTAAACCACAAATGGAATAAATAGCAAGTATACTTGCAATGCCAGCAATCTTCTTTGAAATGACAAAGCATGTTTACTGCCATCTCCACTGATGTAGCATACATTTTTGTTTCTGCTAATAATTTCTACTTTCTTAAAAAGCATCACCTGCTGAATGCTGTGCCATAGCTAGAGATGACATTTGTTCCACTGTTAGTCTACCAATGAATTAGTAAAGATGAAAAATGGATTTCAGCCTTGAGAAATTGACAATTCCAGCCTTGAGAAAGATATTATTGTGAACATGGTTGAGTTAGCCTGCTGATCATTTTCTCCTTAATGTAGTCTTTAATGTTATATTGCTATAGGGTAGATGTGAAGTCATATATTAGAACTATTATTTTTGATGAATAATTTCAAGAGAAATATGTTCATAATTAAGATCTAATTTTTTTCAAAATGCTATACTGTCATTTTAATAACTTCATAAGAAACCAATCTGAAAATGGGTTGTTTTGAAGGGGCGAATATATAAATATGGAATTCCTAGAGCAAGAAATTCATGTAATTTAAGTTGCTTTATTAAAGTTTTCACAATTGAACTATGCATCATTAATACAGCAAAATCAAAGAAGGAAACAGTAAAGGATGCCAGAGGACTGCTTATGAAATGATAGTAGAACGACTTTTATTTCCAGAAACCAGAAGGATGGCATGAGGAGCAAGAGTACAAGAAACTACAGCTCCACTTACTAGTGAGACCAGCATGTGTTTACATTTTTAAAAACTTATTATGAAGGGTTGTTAGATAATAAGGAAGCAGGAGACTCTAAAAGTTGTTAATACTATACTAGAAATGGAGGGTGTTAAAATATTTACAAACAAAAAATTAAAATTATTTAGATGAAAAATTGTTGCCTCAAAACCACAAGGCTCAGAAAACCCAGTTAATGCTTAGAGAGGGGTGAATCTTCCTCTAGGCAAAATGGAAATAAGGTAATTGAAGATTGGGTCCTAGTGTTAAAAGCAGGATTTTAAAAAAGGCAAAGCGAGTGTCAGCCTGCAGGGATATAATGCCGTTGTAGTTTGAAAAGGTTTCATTTATGTTGATCAGAATCCCACCCACTGATTAAATATGACATTGTGCAGAAGACTGTAGAGTGTGTTTCTATCCCTCTCTGCTGTTCTGTTTCAGAAGAGGGGAAAGTGGCTGCTGTGTGTATGCTGAGATGAGGTTTCTTTCTGAGGAATAATGCGACCTAACTTATGTCTTCCTTTAATTTCTAAAAAGAAAAGGAGTACTTGTGGCACCTTAGAGACTAACCAATTTATTTGAGCATAAGCTTTCGTGAGCTACAGCTCACTTCATCGGATGCATACCATTTTTTCATTCTTTGTGTGTATAAAAAAATCTTCTATACTTTCCACAGTATGCATCCGATGAAGTGAGCTGTAGCTCAGGAAAGCTTATGCTCTAATAAATTGGTTAGTCTCTAAGGTGCCACAAGTCCTCCTTTTCTTTTTGCGAATATAGACTAACACGCTGTTACTCTGAAACCTTTAACTTCTACTTATCCTGAAACTGCCTCAGTGCTGGAGACGAGGAAGGACCCGGAGTAGTTTAGGACCCAGCAGACAGTGGCAGGCGGCAGTTGTGTAGATCACTGAGAGACTAAGAGGGTCCAGTCCCGTTTTAATTCTGTCTCTAATCTCTGCCACAGCAGTGCTTTCCCCAACAGCCCCAGCTCGGGCTCGGGCGTCTGTCTCTCCAGCCTGATCCCCGGCAAAAAACATGTCACTGGCTTCCTCACAGTAGCAACCCTAGAGGGAAAAGTGGCCCCAGATGCGCAAGCCTGAGGATTCGGTACAAAGAGGTGCACAAAATGAAGACCCTGATGGTAAGTCAGTTGTTGGACCTAATTATCCTAGGTCACCCGGGGACCAAACGAAAGCAGCCCTGGTGGGGAAGAGGACGAGGGTAGTGGATCGGGGCTGGCCAGGGCATCAGACATATGCTCCAGCCTTTCCAGGGCTGCTAGCTTCTCTTTTGTTATATTTGACGAAGGGGAACAAAACCGAGGAGGAGGAGGAGGAGAACTTTCCACCTGCTTTTCTTTTATTCATGTGCAGCGTTATTGTTCAGAGCGGGTGGAAAACAGATCGGCTTAAAGGATGAGTCTGGATGTAACTTGGCTAGTACAACAATTCCTAACAGTCATGAAAACGCAGGGATGGAATGGCTAAAGGGGGATGAAGGCACGGGAAAGAGAGCGGAGGGAGAAGGGGAAGCCTGGGAAAGGGAAGGAAGGAGAGGGGGACAGGGAAAGACGGGGCTGGGGGGCAGAGGCGGAAAGAAAAGAAGAAGAAGGGGATGAGAGATGAAGGGGTGGAGAAGGGAGGGAGGCAGCGAGAGGGGGAGAAGAGAGGGGCGGCGGCGGGGGAGGGGGGATTATTGGAGTTCTCTAGCCGCACTTTTGCCTGGTCTTCATTGGTGTCAAACTTGCAGGAGGTGCACAGGGAAAGGCGCGGCAATTGCTGCCAAAATAGACACCTCACCCGAGCAGCTGCACCCTCCCGCCCGCCTGGATAGACACTGCCCCGCAAGTGAAACAAACTGGGAGCCCCGCCTTCGCCGCTGCCCCGGGCTAGGTGTAGCCCCCTGCAATGTGATGGCCCCCCCGAGAGAGGGGGGCAAATAGGTAGCGCGGCATAGGGCTGGGGTGGGGGGAGGGTGTGCAGAGCAGGAGACCCAGACTCCAGCCCGTCTCCCCCGCTCAGGATTTGAACCATCCCCCCTCCCCTCGCCTCCTTCCAGGGTGTCCAGTCTTTTCCCACGCGGGTCGGGGTTTGAACTGCGCCCTCCCCCGTTAGGCTCCCTCCGTCCGTGGGTCTGTGCCCCAGGCCCTGCGCTTTGCAGTTCGCAGCGGGGGCTCAGTGTCTCTTTGTCCCCTTTGCAGCGCCACGGGCTGGCGGTGTGTTTAGCGCTCACCACCATGTGCACCAGCTTGTTGCTCATGTACAGCAGCATCGGCGGCGGGGGCCAGAAAGAGCCGAGCCAGCAGCAGCAGCAGGTGGCGGCGGCGGCCAGTGGGAAGCCGGAGAGCAAGCAGCTGGGCCCCAGCCAGCAGCGCCCCAGGCTCCCTGTGGGGGCTGGGCTCCTGGAGGGCTACAGCGGCGTCCTGGACCACAAGGTGAGGCGATGGCACCCCGGCCTGGACACAAGGGCAGGGGGGATGGAGCACCCCAGGCAGGTGCAAGGCCCTTTGGGGGATCTATGGGTGCCTCCCACATGGTTCTTCCCAGCTCAGGGCCTGCTCTCCCAGCAGAAGCTTTGCTCTCCCAGCAGGTCCTGAATGATTGGCTCAGACATGTCATTTGGCACCATTCCCCTGGGAGAGGGGTGGGACTGGGGTGGTGGTACTCCTTGTCCATGGGGTAGCCGTGACTCCTGCATCCCTTGCCCTGGTGTGACTCTACTGCCCTTTGCTTAATGGGAAGCGGGACTGTGACTCACGGTGGCAGGGACGTCATTGTTTTCTGCTTGTTCTGTGTGTATGAGGGAGGGGGGTGGTATGACTGGCACCCTTAGCCATTTATTTGTGGTGGTACACCAGTGGTTTCATTGCTTCCGGACTGATGCCTCGGACCCTATTCTACTCTCCTCTGCTCACGTCCGTCTACTGCACTCATTCCTGTAGTATCTGAGCACCTTCCAGTAATGCAGAAAGCAGGGTGGCTGCACCTCTGTTCTATGTTTGTTTCTCCACAAGCAGTGTTTTATTTTGGATTTTTAAAAAATAATATACATACCCATTGCTATAGGTTTATGTTAGAGATAGCAAGGTCAAAGAACCAGGCCTTGACTTAGAGTGGAAGGTGGTGCAGCTTGCGATGATCCTTAGTTCTTGTAAGAGTTCATGCCACAGACTTGGACTGGCCCCCAAGAAAGCATAGGTGAGCTTCATCTTTATTGTAGAAAGGTCCATTGTGCCAGAAGAGTGAAGTTGTCGACCACGGTCTTCCTCTTGGAGGCATGCTGGCTGTGGTGCATCTCTGTGATTATGTACATTGCCGCCCTTTGATCTCAGGTGAACAAACTCGGGTGCCCTTCACCCATTCTGGGTAAACTGTGGTATCCCTTCCCTCTGTGGTGCTCAAAACCCCAGAGTGGGCTGACTGGGAACACTTGAGCCTGGGATGTCAGACTTCCGTATCCTTTACCTAAGGGTGAACGGACTCTGGTGTCCATCACCAGTGGTGTGCAATCTTGGCTGCCCCTCACATAGGACAGACCTTAGTGCCCATCGTTTGGCATGGGTAGATCCTGGAACCCCTCACAGAAGGCAGGGAGGGTGGATGGAGTCTAGTGGAGTAGGGCTCTCTAATGTGGTATCTAGACTCAGGAGAAGAAATATACAAAAGAAAGATATTGGCACGTATAAAGGTTGTATTTTGTGGTTGTAGTGGCATTTCCCTTCAGGGATAAAATTTAACAATTATTCACAATACTAAAATGTCACAGGCTACAGTATGTACAGCTACTGGCATTAGTGGGCCAGTACTAGTTTACTACCAAAGTAAATCACCTTATGCTTGAGGAGAATATTTGTCTGAAAATCAAGGCATTGGGCCTTGTAGAGCAAAGTATCACATCAGGAATGTCTACACTGCAGTCGAAGGTGTGGTTGCAGCTTAGGTAGGCATACCTGCACTAGCTTCAAGCTAGCTAACACAGCTACAAATAGCAGTAAAGATGTGGTGGTAGAAGCATCGGTGTGGGATGTAGAAGCCTGCCTGGAACTCTCGCTTGCCTGATTTGAAACCCCGGCCACCTTATCTGCATTGGTCTTGTTAACTGTGCTAGCTAGGTTAAAGTTATTCAGGTATGCCTATCTGAGCTTCAGTCACACCTCCAATTGCAGCATAAACATACCCTAAATTTCAGTTATCACATACTATGCTCAGATTACCTACCACATTCTTCTTTCACTTCATATACAGTCAGAATAGTAGTTCCAGGTCCACTCAGACATGGTGGCCACACAGCTTCTAAGAATATGGCTAACATATCTAATTTCCTATTCACTGTTGAAGAATGCTTTGCATGAGCCTCTCAGCACCTACTGAGGTTTGAAACTTTTTTCTTATTAATCTTTGTTTTCATGCATTTTACCTTGATTCTGCATCACAGCCAATGTTCTTAGCTTCAGCAGCGTTTTGCACTTTAGAAGCTGTATAATATTTTTTTTGAACTGAGCTCTTAAAAATTGTGGAACAGGCTGGATGGCTCTGAATCTGGTTCTTAGCATTTCACCCTTAGCATCTCAGGCCAACAGTGGTTGAAAATCATTGCCACCTGATGACTGAAATAAGTGGGACATCTCCCTTTAGTTCTTAGTAGCCAGGTGTTTACATTATAAAAACTATCAGGAGTGGCACAGAATCACTGTTTGTTGATAGCTGCTGCTGAGAGGTCAAAGACTGAGGGAAATAGCAACCACCTTGCAACTCCTAGAAGCTCTTACCTCACAGCAAGACTGCGGCACATTGTCAGGCCAGTCTGGAGAAGCTTTCCCTGCTTTTGTCTGTGCTGTACTTGTTCAATGACTAAAGAGAGGACACTGGTCTCACAGACTATCAAAGCAGCACCTTTCATGACGTCTGTAGTTGATACGAATTTTTATATTGACTTCCACAGAAGCAGGATCAGGCTCTGCCTAGTCATCAGACAGGGGGATGTAACTTTTTGATAGTTTATCAAAATGAGGATCACAATGTTAGCAATAAATGGCATGCTAATATTTTATGAGCAATTACCGCATGTGAGTAGGACAGAATTTATGAAAACAGAAAGGCTAGCAGTATTCTAAATCTTGCAAGAAATAAGTATTTAACCATCTGATTGTTCTGAAGTGAACATGAGAACAAGACTCTGGATAGTTAAAAAGCTTTTTACCCAGTATTGACTCAACAGTGGTTACTACCAATAACATGTGAGAGTTCTGCCACAGATGTAACTGGAAAATATTTCAGACCACCAAAGATTTTGCATTTCCCCCCCAAAAAAAGTACCATAACAAAACCAATCTTGCAAACAAAATATGAGTTTTTAGGCCTTTGCTGAAGCGCTCAGAGAACTTGATGACCAACCCACTAATTTACATGGATCACAATGATATTTATATATATAATTAAACAGATCAGAGAGTAGTACAGTTAATCAAGTGTTTGAAGAAGAGTCATTCTGCAAATAGTCTTATAGCTCCATAATCTCTCAGACGTTAGTGCTGGGACTTTATTCCTACATGGAAAAAATTATTCTGCTTTCTTCTTTACTCCGTCCACCTAAACAGGCAACAGCATTGACATGTTTGGGGTGAATGGCTCATAGTGTCATCACATTAACCATTCTTATCTGGAAAATTATGGGGATAAGGAAAATGAGTCTGAGGGTTCAGTCTATTCCATTTTGTTATATCACAAAATCATACAGCATTTTGGAATAGAGTAGTCAATTGCTCCTAAGGAGATCAAGGAGATTGGTCCTGGTGAGAGGGGGGGTCAAACATTGAAGTTGAGCTGTAATGGAGACTTTTGTGGCATATGGCTAGCAACATGAATGAAGTCCTCTATCCATAAAAGTTCTGCTGTGGAGTGGAGACTTTATTATGCAATAAACATCCTGATGGAGGCATTATGATGTAACAGATCTACCAGGGGGAGACTTTATTCTGGAATAACCTTGTCAGGGGAGAGTGTGTCGTGACATAAAGCTCAGCAGTATGTAGTTATGTATGACAGAGGGGTTTGGGCTTCTTTTTATGGCACTGCCTCTGTGTTTTGAGATAGTGGAATTAGTCTGTACATATAGCATATATAGTTATTAAACACTAATACAGTTAAGAGATTAAAAAATGGAAAAAGTATTTAATGTTTCCATCAAACTTTGAGGGAGAAGAAAGAGTACAATCGGATACAGTGTTTGATTGTAACAAGACTTGGAAAAGATTTAATTGGGTGAAAAAATATATACACATAGTAGAAAAATGTGTTTTACCAGGCTTACATTTGGAGCTGTTTGAAAGTGTTATAATTAATTGGATGCTGACTATCTTGTGTTTATATTTTGTTGCTTTTGTGCCACCAGCAGTGATCTCTATTTTTCTCATTTTAGCAAATCATAATACTGGTTCATTGCATTTTGATTATCCTTGTTTAAAGTTTTTAGCAGCTTCTGTGTGCAATAGGTGATAACATTCAATTTGCATTACAGAGCATGCGACAGAGATAGAAAATGGTACCGTTCGCTGTATTCCAGATTGCAGGCACCTCTGCACACAGCCAGCAGTTCTGGCTTGGCACTGTTACCATCTGTAATCTCTCAAAGTACTGTACACATTACTGTTGCTGATTACGGATCAGTCAGCTTAGCATGTTATGCATTTACGGTTTTGACTTAAAAATACAGGGTCAGATTTGTGCTGTCCTTAATTGTGCAAACTTTCCATTGACTTTATTGGTAGTTTTGCTTGAATGTGTGGACAACAGAATTTGGCAACAGAAAATAAAAGAGAGGGGAATGCAGCACAGGTAGCTGTGTGAAGTGTAAGTCTTCATAAAATAAGAGTTATCTAAGGTGGAATTTGGCTGATGGAGATACTGACTATGGATATGCAGTATAATTACACAGGCCAGGAATTTAGTTAATTGATAAAATATGTTAGCAAAACATTTTTATCAAAACAGAAACACATTTAAAGAAATGTAGCTACCTGATAAGCCTGAGTATCTAGTGTAGCTGAAGGAACGTGGTCTCTGGTCTCTTATTTCATTATGCATGTAAGGTATGAAGTTGTTATACATAAACTCACACCATGCAATCTGTAAAAACAAGGGTGGGCCACATTGGGTGGGGAAATTGCATGCAGGGCCATGAATGTAGGGCTGGGGCAGGGGGTTGGGGTGCAGGAGGGAGTGAGGGGTGTGGGAGGGGGTGCGGTGTGCAGGAAGGGGCTCAGGGCACGGGGTTGGGGCACAGGAGGGGTGCGAGGAGTATGAGGGGGCTCAGGGCAGAGGGTTGGGGTTCAGGGAGGGGTGAGGAGTGTGGGAGGTGGCTCAGGGCAGGGGGTTGGGGGCTCAGGGCAGGGGGCTGGAGTGCAGGAGGAGTGTGGGGTGTGGCAGGGGGCTCAAAACAGGGGGTTGGGGTGCAGGAGAGTGCAGCAGTGGGCTCAGGATAGGGGGCTCAGGGCAGGGGGTTGGTGTGCAGAGAGGTGCGGCAGGGGGCTCAGGGCAGGGGGTTAGGGTACAGGCGGGGTGTGGGGTGCAGGCTCCGGCCCAGCTCCGCTTACCTTGAGTGGCTCCGGGGTGGCAGCAGCGTGCAGCAGGGCTAAGGCACACTCCCTGCCTGTCCTGGCCCCACACCGCTCCCGGAAGCGGCCAGCACCATGTCCCTGCAGCCCCTGGGGGAGGGAGGGGCAGAGGGATCCACGTGCTTCCCTTGCCTGTGGGTACCTCGCCCGAAGCTGCCATTGGCCATGGTTCCCCGTTCCCTGCCAATGGGAGCTGCAGGAAGCAGCGCCTGCAGGCGAGGGCAGTGCGGGGAGCCCTCAGCCCCCTGCTCCTCCAGGGGCTCAGGGACATGGTGCCGGCCACTTCGGGAGCGGCGCGGGTACAAGCAGGCAGGGAGCCTGCCTTAGCCCCGCGGCGCCACAGGGGTGGCAATCCCGCAGGTCGGATCCAAAGCCCTGATGGGCCGGATCTAGCCCGCAGGCCGTAGTTTGCCCACCCCTGGTGTAAAAGCTTGTACTAACACACACACAAATAATGTGATTCTGATAACATCCCTGGTTACTGTGATCGTAAATATCAAAGGCAGATCCTAAACTGGAGTAAATTGTCATAGCTTCAGTGAAGTCAATGAAGCTATGACAATTTACAACATCTGAGGATCTGTCCCCAAGTAGTTTGGATGTCATCAGAACTCAGAAATGTGTGTAAAGCTTCATTCACTTCTTTTGCTTGATGGATTTTATATATTTGAAGAATTTTAACAACTAAAACTAGTTTTTATTAAACTCATCTCTTTGCACTGAACTTATCCATGTGTTCAGTGTTTTTAAAATGTTCTTTCATAGAAACCCAAACAACACAAAACTATTTGGGAGATTTTTTTTTTTTTAGTCCTACAGATTGATTTCGGTACAGTTATGAACAACAATGGGAGAGGTGGTCAGACTGAGACAGAGTTAACTCAGGCTAATTCAGCTGACAGTGGTTAATTTGCATATTGCAGTCCTTTTTGGTTTGAAACGCTGTAAAAGTATCTAGGCCTTTTCTCACACTTTCAAAATGTCACATTTCATGTGTATTATGTGACATCCATGAAATGTACCATAGTGCTCTGATCCCTTCTTTACAACAGACTAAGGTAGAAAGTTCTTTTTCTTTACAGACTTTGTGGAAAATAGCAGAACTCATAGAAGGACTCTAAAAATGCAGGATCCATTTTTTGTCTGTGGTTTCTCCATTGATCGTAGTTATGACCCTCACTCTGACTTGAGAACAATGAAGCTACAGTAAATATCTCTCCACTGTGAATATTAATATAATCATATATTAATAAATAATAGCAGCATCACACACACACATACCCTAGAAGGTTCACAAAATGCTTTGTTTTTCATCGTTAGTTTCATTGTTCTTATATGTATCTGTAGTATGCACTGTACTGTACTATTATATTGGATATCCTTTTAAATTTGCCATGTTGTACAGTTCTCACATGTTGAGTTTTACTTATGGGCATTTCAGGCAAACTGTCCTCTTAAGAGACCCAATTCTGCTTCTAATGACTACAGTGGGAGCAAGGCTGAGCCAAAGGAGACTAGCCATGAAGGAAACTGTAGTGTTTGCTCACCTCTGCTTGATGACTTTCCCTTAAGTTTTCCCCTTTAACCTGTACTGGAACTTAGGTGGAAATTGGAAGTCAGAATTTACAGGGATGTCTATAAATCTGCAGAACTTCTGATTACAGGCAGAGCTTTCCTTTTGTTACCGACCTTCTACATTAATCCAACCTGCATTGCTCAGTACAGCACGGTGTACAGTGCTATTGATGCAGAGATGGCATTGATAGTAAGGAATTCAGTGTATTAATTTAACTTCTAATTAATGCAATTATGATCAAATCAGCAGAGCTTTGGTGCTGATATAAACTGATGTGACAGCCCAAAGGTCACTTTCAAGGTGAGATTAAACGTCATACTGTCTCACCTCATCCCTAAGTAATGTGTCTCCATTAGTCAGTGCTATTTTGTTCTAACAGGTTTCAGAGTAGCAGCTGTGTTAGTCTGTATTCGCAAAAAGAAAAGGAGTACTTGTGGCACCTTAGAGACTAACCAATTTATTTGAGCATAAGCTTTCGTGGGCTACAGCTCATTTCATCGGATGCATTCATCCACTGAATACATCCGATGAAGTGAGCTGTAGCTCATGAAAGCTTATGCTCAAATAAATTTGTTAGTCTCTAAGGTGCCACAAGTACTCCTTTTCTTTTTGTTCTAACAGTTAACATTAAGTGCTTTAAAGACCAGGTTAATTAGTGAAGCTTCCTGTCAGCTTGAAAAGCAAATACGTTAAGTTCAGAGACTCCTACTAATGGTTCTCAAATTCTCACTTTTGAAAATTTCCAAATGCCTGTGTAATTTAATTGTAGATAAGAGCCAGATTCTCCCCTGATCACCATAAAACCCTGTGGGGCAATCAGAGCCTCCTTGCAGCAGAACTGGTGGAGTTCCTTGGTGCTAATGGTGGGCTAGGGGCCATACAGAGGATATGTGCATTGTGGAGTTCTGTTCTGTTGGGAAAACCTGCATGTTAGCACAGGTGATGGGACGGGTGAAGATGGGGCTGGGATGGGGAACCTGCTACTGTTTGGAGTGTATTCTGGAGGAGAGGGTTTGCCCCTAAATGCATAAGAGAAGTGCATTGTATGTTTTAAGTATGTGTATATTAAGTACAATCATAAATATTGGATTCTCAAAGAAACATTGTCAGTTATAATGTAGGACAAAAATAAATTATTTTATAAGTGAGATGCAAATCAATTATATATAATTAGTAAACTTAAACATTCCCCTGGTGTGTTTTGAACCCAAACACAACAGTATTGTGTTAGTGCATAAGAACCAGGACTTGTAGCATCACTGTTTAAGAAAAGGGGACTGTAAAGAGTAAATCCACAGCATAAATGGTAAA
Organism: Eretmochelys imbricata; assembly: GCF_965152235.1. Lineage (NCBI taxonomy): Eukaryota > Metazoa > Chordata > Testudines > Cheloniidae > Eretmochelys > Eretmochelys imbricata. The sequence goes on along the minus strand of NC_135579.1, from coordinate 84,213,216 downwards.
CAAGCAGCATAGGTTAATTTCAGTTTTAATAATCTAGAGTGTGGTTAGTAACACAGGTTAGAAATTTATAAAAAAAACCAAGATTTATACTTACATGTGCCCCTTTAAGATACCATTGCAGTTATAGTCAAAAATAGCATCACAGAAGAGATACTTCGATTAAAAAATAGTGTGGAATAGACAAAGGATAACGACTCTCAATTGGTAGTCTGTGAACTCTGAATTAGCTTTGCTTTTTAATTCCCGTACTTAATATTTTGCTTTGCCAGCACCTCACAGTGTCATACCAAATAATATCATGTTTGTAGTTTAGTACATTATTAGCATCCTTAGATATTGCCGTGGCTTAAGTACTCAAGAACAAAATATTCTATAAAGTTCATATTGTTAGCCAAAGTTAACGTAGAGTATATTTTGTCCTCAGCTGTGGGAGGTCAGAAGTAGAGAGAACAGTTATAACGATAGTCAGTGGAGCATCCGTCCCAGTAGTTTTCTCTAAGGAAAAGAAAAATTAAGCAGGGAAGATCTGTGCAAACATGTACATGCACTTCAGGCACTACGTATAGGAAGCTTAAGGGAAACTGCTCTTCTTGGGAAACTGCTCACTGAGAAATACTCAGGAATAAAAGGACCAGGTTCTTCTGGGACTGCGTTCATCACCAAGAACGTGTTTCTCCCCACCTTTCCTTCTGGTTCGAAGGCTCAGGGATATGCCTCCTCTATAGTGACGTGGGTCACACTCAGGCTCATTTCTCTTCTGAACTTGTGTTTTCTTTTCCTTGCATTACATTCTCTATGGACAGACACCTATTCCATAGTGATGAAATGTGCCCTCTAACCCTGCTCAAAAACATAAGAGGAACATAGAGGCACAGAACGCACTTCTCCAGCCCGCTGCCAGGAAAATGGGCTGTGGTCGTAGGCTGTGGTAGTCACCATAGCCCCTCCATGCTCCTTAGGTGAGGGCTTTGGGCCGATTATTATCCGTAAGCACAGATCTCATGACCTGTTCCCATCCTGCAGCAGCCCCATACTTGACAGCCTATTCAGGGCCATTGTGCATACCCATTCCAGAGAACACAGAGGATCACAGGCACCAGGTGCAGCTGTAGAACCTGTGACTTCTCATCTGAGCTCCACGGCAGAGTTTAAGGGGCGTCCTTGTGTGAGCCATCCACATTTGGCTGAACTCACCCTCAGAGATTATAACAGTTACACCTGTACTTTTAAATATTGCTGTCCATTGTATTCCTAATGCTGCTGTAAAAGGGTTGGTTCCAGCTACGTCGGCATATTGGTTGGCTCTAAAATAGGAAAATAAAAACTCAAAATAGAGTCAGTGGTGTAACTGTGACTGGCAGGGAAATGCTGAATTAAAACTGCCACTTCTTTCTCAACTCATCTGCTTGTGCTCAGCTGTTTGTTGGGATCCTTCCTAGGAAAAATCCCTCTTCCAGTGTTCAGATCATTTTGTTCTTCATTTTTTTATTGATAAGGATCCAAAATTCATTTTAAAAATTAAAAACATGTAATAACTCCCTGCCCTGCTAATTCCCCATCCATGTGCACATTCCTTCTGATATTGCCTCACTTGCTCTGCCTTTGAATGGGACTGTCCAGTTTTGCCTTTCAGCACTGTAATGTTTACTTTGCAACTATTACAAATAGTGGGCCAGTTTGTTGTAACCGTGGTTACATTGAATAGTAGACATTGACTGCAAAGTCCCATTGCAGCCAATGGGACTGACTGTGGAGTAGGGTGCTGCCAGATATGAGTAAGGGTCTTGCAGTCTGACCCAGTGTCAGCCTGAAAGAGTGTCAGTAAGTCTCTTCCTCCTCCATGCCACTGGGAGTGCCATGGATGTAAGACACGACGCAGTGCTCTAGCTCCATGCAGCATGCTTACCGAGCAGCAATACGTTATTGAGTTAGTCAGGATTTTACATATTGCAAATGTTACTTGTCTCGGAGTAGTCTTATTAAACAAATCTTGGTAATGAGAACAGTGTGTCAGATGTTTGATAGACTTACTTAAAATACCGTCTGTCTAACTTTGTGCATTTCTGTAACACCTAACAACATAGATTGAGACTGACAAATGGCATTGATGGCCACATTTTCAAACCTGAATGCCGAAAGATAGGCACCTAGATCAGAATTTAGGCATTTAAATCACTGTTAGAGACACTGACATCCTGGTTTAGACACCTACATCTGCACATTTTTGTCTAAAACCGCCTGTTAGGTGTCTTCCTTTAAACACCCAAGTTTGACATTCTGGCCAAGTGTTGTCAGTATAGCTAGGTTATTACTCTATGTATTGACAGGTCAGTTCCTTTGCTGAAGTTTGCGATATACCTTACGGTGTTCCTACTACGTAAAATCCTTCTGAAAGGTTAACAACAACATGTAAGTCTTAGTTCACAAAGTCCCCCCAAAAACAATAGAATTTTTGGTAGTAGCCTTTCAGTCCATCTAATCGAGGCCTGCTAAGAAATACATTAAATACTATTCAGAAACATACATATGCACATGCATAATTAACCCCTTATTAGATTTAAATACCTCTTTTCTTTCAATCTGTATGAACACCCAAATAGCCACAGTTTGTAAAAATAATTAGAGCCAGATTCTTGGCCTCACCTGTGTCTGCTTTGCACTTCTGCAACAGCACAAAGCAGCTCAGGTTCCTGCACCTTGTAGCACTGGGGACAGGCATGGCATTGATGAAGAGGGTTGGGGCCTGGAGTGACTGCTGTTCCTGATTCCCAGCCAGTGCATGGCCCAGTGGGACTGCTGCAGTTGGTGCAGTTTGTAACAGCCAGGTTCTGAATTATGCCGGGGACTACCTTGGCCCCAAGGGAGTGGAAGGTTTGCCTCAGAAGCACCTTTCACTCCCAACTCAGCTGAGTCTAAACTCATCTCAGCTGGGAATCCAGCTCTCAGTGTCTAGATCCTGCCTCTGTTCTCATTGAAGACAATGGCACAACATCCTGGGACTTTAATAGGAGCAGGCCCTGAATCTTTCTATCAGTATGCTCACAACACTCCTGTTGACTTCAGCGTGGAATGATAACATGATATGTCTCCTGGCCTTTTATCTTTTTTCTGCTGGAGAATTACAAAATGTGTTTGGAGCTAATGTGACCTCTTAACATTGCTAAAGATTTAGAGATGCAGTTTGTATGAAAGACACTATGCAGACAAAGCTGTTTGTTAGACAAAAATTAAACTATAGCCCACTAAAATATTTTTTCTTCCACCATCTGTTTTTAATAGGAAATAAAAAAGGGCCATATCTTTTTACATCAAAATCTGGAAAGAAAATTCACACCTGAGCTGAAAACCTGTCTGCCAAGTTTTATACTGTTGTGGAGTACAGTAAAAGTGCTGAGTTAAAAGCATCTTAGAAATGGGATTTATGACAGAACCCTGACAAAGCTCTAATACCTATAGTGGTACTCCCAGACACGTCTAGAATAAAGTGATGGATGATAAGGAGACTCAGCTCTCATTAAAGTTTCTCAGAACTTATTTGTTATAATTATCCCGCTTCCTGGGTTTTTTTCAGTGTATGTGATGATGCCATATCTCCTTTGTATTGCACAAAGGGAAAATATTGTTTTAAAAAGACAATATCCTAACTTCTGAACTTTCTGATCTGGTTATGTTGGAGAGTCTACCTAGATAGGAAAAGAGGATTAATGCCACTTGAAAGCAGCAGAGTTAAACAAGGCCACATTAAATATGGCCCTCAACAAAGACTCTGTAAAATTGTTCAATCCAGTGAAGACAGAAAATGCATGAAAACCTTGTGACTGCTAACTGGGTAGTATCTTTATTATCAAGTGGCAAAAATGTTCGTCATGTACTGTAGCTTAAATTGTGCTTCCATATCCTGTCAAGTGTGGATGACAAGGATTGTATGTGTCTTTCTTTTCTGTTACTGGAAGCGCTTTTTGTGTAGCAGTCTGTGCAAAGTACTGCATCTTTGGACTTCAGAATATAAAGTAATGCTTTGAAGACATGAATATTGTAATTTCTTTGTTTCTCTTAGACAAAGAGAGATCTGTGCTTTTTAAATTTCATAGCCCATATTTTGTCATCAATAAGAGTACTGAAAATTACATTGCTGTGTTTATTAAAGTTGTGTTTCTATATAGTAATACACATACAACATCTTATACAGCTGTAAGGATAAAGTTAAGCTCCTTTGTCAAGCGTGTTGGTATGGCAGGGGTTTTAATCTTCTACTGTCAGAGCCTGGTTAGATATGGTCTTGGTTTAAGCAGAATCTGTGTGCAAAGAAATTAAAGAATCAACCTTTCCTATATTTATGCCTTAGCTTATTTGCACAGAGCAAGGAATAAAAGAGAAGTTGTGTAGTACATACGTTCCTCTACAAGAATATTGCATTTGGAGCCCATATTTAGCCTCATAATAACTTGCTTTATGTTTATGCTTCTAAAAGATGAGGCTGAAGTTGGCAAAAATGTTCAAAATTTTAAATCCATGAAAATGAGATCTACACTTGGAGACAGGATAGCTTATTGAAAAGAGGACAGGGAAATCATAACACAGCTTACATTTCCTAATTAAAATTCCATAGAGTTGTCTACAGTATGTTCACGTTTTATTGCATCAGTAATTACTCTTCCATTTTCCTTTCAGATTATAACGTTAAGTCACCAAGAAAGCATGTACTGTAGTTACAGCATCTTTAGACAAGGCAAGCCATTAAATAGTCTTACAACAAAAACGGCATGAAAAAAATGGTACAGTTGGGAGGCAAAGTCAAATCCACAGTTAAGGGATTAAAGCTCAATTTCAAGACACAACAGGGCATAAATACAATAAGATTTAAGGGGCGGCTGTGTTATGCTTATAAGTATTAGAGGTTTAGATCTCATCTGTGAATGTCCTCACTCGTACTGGTCTGTTTAATGATGTTAATGTTGTCTTAATGGAAACTTCCATAGATGTCTTTTAATCAGTTGTGGTTCGCTAATGTACAATTAGTGTAATTATGCAATTTGTGTAAATATATGTAATCACAGAATTGAAAGAGATAATTGTCAAATGTGATGATACCATTTAAATGTTTGACGATGTCTACTTTTTAGGATTGACAAAAAATGCAATGCACCTGTGAAGCAGAGGCTATTAGGTGCAGTAGCTTAGCTGTCTAAAAATATTATTTTTCTAAAATGTCAAAGCCAATCAATCTACGATTTTTGAGGAACAGGAACAGAGAAAGCCACTGAAGAATCCTAAATTCTTTCTTTTGCTCTTCTTCAAGTATAATCAAAGGATGTATAAACAACGAGGAATCCTTGTGACACCTTAGAGACTAACAAAGGATGTATGTTCTAGAAATGTTGCGCACGCAGCCACCACAGTCTGTAAAACAATCCATCTTCCGCCACAGCTCATTAAATAATAATAGTTTGCACTTACATATCCCTGTGCTTCTGAGGATCTCAAAGTGTTTTACAAATATTAAAAATTGAGCCTCTCAGCATCTTGGTAACAGAGGGAGGTATTCTTACCTTCATATTGCACAGTAGGAAACTGAAGCACAGAAAGGTTCAGGCCAAATTTTTCAAACTTGGATGCCTCATTTGGCATCTAAGGATTTTCTGATGCGCTAAAGTGATTTAGGAGCACAAGACCCACAGAGAGAGAATGGCGCTTGTGCTCCTCAGTCACTTAGGCACTTTTGAATATCCTGCTCTAAACTCCTATCCAGGCACTTAAATAAGTGGCTTGATTCTTGGAGGTGTTAAGCACATGCAGTTCCCAATGACTAAAGTGGCCTAGGGAAGGCTAATCCCTTGAACACTGGCATTTGGTGTGCACTCAAGGGCCACATAATTTACTGCATTCTAATAAATGAAGCTTGAGAACACAGGCACTCAAAGGCTAAAAGTAAGCAAGCACAGACAACTTAAAAGGAAATAGGTCCTGATCCAAAGCCCAGTAACATCAATGGAAAGACTCCTGTTGATTTGAGTGGGCTTTGGATCACTTCACTATATTAGGACCATGTAGCAGGGTGATTACCACCCAAGCTCCTCCTCATGGCCAGAGGGCGCTCTGCAGTACCCTGCATTTGTTCTTCTTGGACTCCTCAAAACTCCAGAGCACAGTCCAAATGAAACACTCCCCCTCTGGGATCCAGTTTATTTAATCCTGACACCCATTGGCATTCCATGTCCCAGCCCTAGCCCCAGCTCAGTGGCTCTTTCCCTTTGGGTAGGGAGTCCCCAGCCCTCCTTCCTGGAGCTGGATTATAATTCCTTTACTCTCTGCAGATGCTCAAACTCCCTTAGTGGCAGGATCTTCCCTGCAAGAGCATTCTTACTCTCTGTAGTTTCCTGAGGTCCCCGTTCCCACTCTGCGGAATCCTACTGCTCTTATAGCGGGATCATCTGACCTCACTCAGGTGTGCCTCTTCAGGAATCAGCCATTACGTGCTAACAACTTTCAATCAGTACTAAAATGGGTTGCACTGGAAAGTGGTAAGGCTCCTGCAGTCCTTCAAATTCATAGGGCACTCAGTGCCCCACTAATGGGTTAATATTTGTGTGTAACCCTAACTTCCATTGACTGATACTTGGAAACACAGTGAACAAATAAACATCTGTAAGAAGTTGTTTAATTAGTTATTTCATATGTGTTTCATTCCAAAAGACTACCAGATGTGATGCACAGCAAGAATTCAATGTGAACAGTTCTTTTTTTGGTTTATGCAGTAATCCGCATTGAGGAAACTAAGATGGTCTTCCAGTCTTAAAATAATGAAACTAAAATTTAAGAACTGATTTCAGTTTTATTTTGTGAGGACCAGGAACAGATACCTTTTCTCATCCCTTCTCTCCATTGTAGGGAATGGAAATGAAGCGAAAATAAAATTGAGATTGTCTCATTTAAACCCAGATAGTTACAGGGAAGAAATGAGAAATAGCGAACTCTGGTTATCGCAAATAGCAAAGCTGTAAACTTTGTAATACTGTTAATGGCTTTGCTGCATTGCCCAGCTTTTTGAATTAAGGGTGCATTCCCCCTCTGCAGCAAAACAGACCATTCTGATTACACCCTGGAAAACACATCTTTTAGATCTGCTGCAAGTGTTTGTGGCTTAAACTAGATACATGATTCACAAATGGTGAACCCTGACAAATAATCCATCAGGTGATGCTGAGACTCTGTCATGAGAGCTTGCCTCCCACAGCTGTGTTTTTTTCTCCTGTATTATGATCCATCACTTGTGCATCGTCTAACAGTCTTATATTGACAAAGACTCTTATAACCTCTCTCTTTGTTTATCTTAGGAGAACAGAAGCCTAGCATTGGATGAATAATATTCACACATATTGCTTTTTTACAGCTAAAGATGCTCAGAAAATGCGCAAGCCCTCCTTCGCCTGAAAAAAAAATCACTCTTACCAAATGACCAAATCCTGGTTCTGCCACAGCCAGGGGCACATCTCATTCAGTGGGAGCAGGAGCACAACCTGAGTTTGCAGCCTGATTTGATTAAATGCCATTAGGAAGGATTCTCAATACTGAGGTCTCAATTCTTTGAGACATTCAACCCTGCCTGTAAAGTGCAGAGCACCCTCCACTCCTACATGGGCGTGTTGATCATTTCCCGACCTACATTGAGATCAGTAGGAGATCAGGTCCTCTCTCTGCTAAATGCATGTAGCTCGATGAAACGATTGGGAACCGCTGTAATAGGGTCCAGTCAAGTGAGATACTGAGCACCTTCTGCAACATGCTGAGAGCTCTCAACTTCCTGCAGGGGGTCTCATTGTTAAAATAGAAGGGGAAACCTAGTATACTGTAAGAGAAATGTGGGTTGCTGTGCTGATGCGTAATTGGAATGAAGGAACTCATGATGTTATTATTAATTTTGAAGCATTTTTATGGTCCCTGAAATAAGGGGCTGAGATTGTTGGAATATTATGCCTGCTTTTATCAACAGTTCCATATTTAAGGAAAGATACAAGCTCTGCATTGCCGGCTAACCCACATGCCCCTCATAATGTCTTCTCAGCCTTCACCTGTGAGGCTTGCGTGGTTGAGAGTTGATGCAGCATTTGTTCTCAGTTCTGGCCTTTATTTAACAGCAGTACTATGTTATGAGTGGTGCCTGGATTATAGTCCAGTGCTGAGGGACCACTGAAACCCTGCCTTTTAATACTTCAAGTTAGTGCTGAGCTGAAGTCCCAGAGGTTCACTAAAAGACCAGAACTTTCTTTCATAAGCCACTGACCTTTCTTCTTGATTATCTTGGTGAACTGGTGCTGTCTTTCAGTTAATAGAACTTTGTAATCAAGGAGCCAAGAGGGCTGAAATGGAAGCAACAGGTTTGCTGCCAGTTAGATGTTAATGTGAGTTATGAACATCTTTTAAATGTGTTGTTATAAATCCGCCGAAGGGAGAAGAGTGCTCTATTAATAAAAGTGGAGGGAACAGAAAAGAATACATTTGTTGAATAAGGTTGTTGCCGGCACCCAGTGCCCAGAGGCTGAACAACAGCTTGAGTGGTTCGTTACCCAGGGTGCTACACCCAATAATCACAACAGGGTGGAGAAGCAGAAAAGTTTATTTGAAGCTTCAAATAGGTACAGGGAGATTTGAATCTCAAATCCTGTACACAGAGCAGGAAGTTACACAGGCTTTTATACATCCTTTTTCCCAGCATACTTATCCAATAGCAAGCTGCCCCAAGTATCCATATAGCCAGCCAATCCAGTTCCCAGCTAGTTCCCTGGTTCTCTGTATCATTTGTTAAACTATACATAAAGCTGCTTTATTCAGCATTGTTCTTCCATATCTCCCCTGTTTGGCCTTGCTTAGTTTCAGGCAGTCTGACTCTGCAGCATATTGTTGCAGATTCTCAGCATAACTGCTGTGTGTGCCTCCAGGTGGGGGGGCCAAGGACACTTGGGCCTAGTACGCAGAGCTGCTGCGAGTGCCTCCAGGTGGGAGGGGGGGCCAAGGACACCTGGGCCTAGTGCGAGGGGGCTTCATCGACACTCGTGGTCTTCCATCGAGTTACCTAGTGGCCATGCCCCAGTGTCCCCAACAAGGTGGAAAGACATGTCACTCACCTTGAAACCTGAGACATTAGTACAAAAACCTTCCCTCTATAAATGCAAACATGTGTGGGATCATATATTACACATATTTAGTTTTCTGAGAGTTTAATATTTCAGTAAATACAACCCCTACTAGTAAATATGGCTACATTGGGAATGACTCTATCATTCCATTCCTGGGCTGGGACAGAGATGGAGGAGGGCAAGGGGCAAAGTATTCGTGGACCATTCAGAGCCCTGCTTGGCCCCAGATGTGAGTTAAAGCTACCTCAGGGCTGTTCTCATTTATATTTTGCTTCCTGTAGCCTCCTGTGGTCCTTGGGAAGCAGAGAATAGCCACTGTGCTGTGCTGTCCTTTCCGACCATGCCCAACACAAGGGGCTGAGAGAATGGCCACTGTGAAGAACTCTTACTGCCAGGTCTTCTGTACAGGATCTTTCTCAGGAGGCAGTTTCTACCCATTTTCAGGCTGTTATGCTGCTGGAGCAGTGTGAAAGGGCCTGAGCATAAATGACAACCGAGTTTATTGAATCTCTTTTTAGCTTGAAATTATCTTTAAATATTAAAAGAGAAAAATTTTAAACCCAGTGCATTTGTTCTTAGCCACCTGCTTCAGAGAGAGCCAGCTGTAAGAGTTTGTAGGGTTCCACTCTTCAGGTATTACAAGCTGTTCCCAAGGAGAACAAGATGTGAAAACTTTCTAAAAATATAGGCACCTGGAACTTTTCACGTGTGTGCCAGAACAGGTGTTGTGAGTGTGGTATCTTCTAATCTTTGCTTTAGCTCCCACTTTTCAGCGCTTAATTCTCATCCCTACAGGGTCTATTGAGAAAGAGTCAAGATATAGAACAAATACTATCAGCACCTACATCTAACCAGAAATGTAACAACCCCAGTGCCAAATACTCATTTCCCTGTCTTAAACAGTTTGTTCAAGCATTTCTCTAAACTCTCACTGGGGACATGTTCTTGTAGGACTGATGTTTAGCGCCGGACACATCTCCATCAAATGCCACTTACCGCAAGATGTTTTTATTAAAACCAAGCATTTAATTTGTTTTAATTTGTCTTTAGTGGCAAGGATTTTTTTTAAATTTACAGGCAGTTTGTAAACAAATAGCATGGCAGTTTCCAAGTACCAGCTTCTGTACTTAGGGGCCATAAAAGCAGGCAGGTTCCTGTTAGCAAACTTTGCTATTCAACTGGCAATGAACTAGTTGGCTTTGAGCTACATATGAACACATCTCAAGAATATATTTCATATTCAATTAATTGTTTGTATAAAATAGTACTTGGCACTTACACTACACTTTTTATCTGAGATTCTCAAAGCCTTTTGCAAGTGGTTCAGTTTTATTACCCCTGAATCACAGCTAAAAGAATGAAATCAATGTCACACTTCTAGGCATTCACTTTAAATCTTTCTTTTTTGTTTCGTGGGAGATGAAACCATCAAAGACACAGACCAACAGTCTGGCAAATCCTGGATCCCCCTGTCCCCTGCGTGCTTCTTGGAGAAGCCCCAAACGCCTTTTATTCTAGCATCCAGAAGGACGGGGCAAAGGAAAATAAACAGATGCAACAAAAAACCCATAGTGGGGTTTATAAACCCCACTATCTAGACCTGACAGTGGGGTGTAGAGTGGGGGGAGAAAATAACTCTTTCATCCCAGCCACCATGAAGTGGGAGATGGAGGTGGGAAAGTGTCTCTCTCTCATCCAACCAGAGCTTTTCAACATTTGCATTGTGAAGTTGAATAACTTTGTGCAGCTGCTGAATCAAGCATTCTCATCAGTTATGGATGATGAATGGTACAGCGCAAGCATTGCCGCTCTGTGTTGGGCTGTCACGTATCTCGTATATCTGTGACACCATTCAGCGGCGATGATTCTTTGCACGTTGCCCTTGACTCTGCTCAGTACTTTAGCTGTTGGGCTTTAGCGATAACCCTGTTTAAGTAAATGGGGCCATAGATACCTCTCAGAGATGATTGTTTCAGGCTTTCAGGAGGCCAGTGTGTCATTGGGTCATATTTGGAAGTTTGTCTTTGAAGTCAGAAGGGCTAGAGACATAATCTTCTTTCAGTAAAGGTTAAATTCTGTAGAAACTCATGCTCTCAATGAGTGCCACTATACTGTACCACCATGTATCAACTCAATCCATCCTTAAATGGAAGTGTACCGTTACTGAGTGATGGGTGTATTTTTGTGTTAAGGTCCTCTTTCCTGTGTGTCACTTCCTCATTTTAGTGCATGTTCAGTGCATTACACCATGTAATACTGGAAACCTGTGCTCCAAAATTCAGTGCAAAATGTTCCTCCTTTAACTTGTAGATTGTGATAATAATAGCCTTTAAAGTGGAGTGGGGCAACATTTTTTGAATTAATAGTTATATTCGCCAGAAAATGCAGTTTTAGTCAACATGGAACTGTTTGCGAATTTGTCATGAATTTGCCCAAATAGTTTTGGACCAAAAAAAAAAAAAAGGCTACATTCCCTAGGGGACTTTGGTACCAGTCATGAAATGAAGGCATGGTGTGGTGCCCCCTTCTTCTAATCTTTAGTCTACTGGTTAGGGCACTCCCCTTGGGGGGAAGACCTGGTTCAGACCTGGTTCAAGTCCCTGTTCCAGAGTAGCAAGATGAACCTGGGGTGCGGGAGGAGACACATGTTGAACTCCCCACTCTGGACTGGCTTTGAGAGACTGAGAAAGACCCACCTCTAGAATGACAGGTTTCAGAGTAGCAGCCGTGTTAGTCTGTATCCGCAAAAAAACAGGAGTACTTGTGGCACCTTAGAGACTAACAAATTTATTAAAGCATAAGCTTTCATGGGCTACAGCCCACTTCATTGGATGCATAGAATGGAACATACAGTAAGAAGATATATATATATTATATATATATATATATATACACACAGAGAAGGTGGAAGTTGCCATACAAACTGTAAGAAGCTAATTAATTAAGATGAGCTATTATCAGCAGGAGAAAAAAACTTTTGTAGTGATAATCAAGATGGCCCATTTAGAAAAGTTGACAAGAAGGTGTGAGGATACTTAACATGGGGAAATAGATTCAATATGTGTAATGACCCAGCCACTCCCCGTCTCTATTCAAACCCAAGTTAATGGTATCTCATTTGCATATTAATTCAAGCTCAGCAGTTTCTCCTTGGAGTCTGTTTTTGAAGCTTTTCTAGTCTGTTGGGTAGGGCACTCCCCTGAGGAGGAAGATGTGGGTTCAAGACCCTCTCCAGGCTGGCACATCCCATGTGAGTGCCCTAACCACCAGGCTAACAGTTATAAGGGGGCTGGCAGCAGCAACTCCTTCTCAGGCTGTTTTGTGAATGTTGCCTTTTTAAAATGCCTAGAAACAAAACTAACCATTTTGTGTGACCTGAAATAAACTTTTTAAAATTTGCTTAAAATCCCAACAAGTTTCAGAATTGGTTAAAAGAAAACAGGTTTTTTTAAGTCTTTTTTTAAACTGCCAGTGAACCCCCAAAAACCAGTTATTCACACAGCTCTACTCTAAACTCACTGACTTGTAGGAACCACCCTGTATCATTTAGGTGCTCTAAAAAAACAAGAAGCAGAAGAGACGTGGTTAAATATATGGGAATAATAAGGAAAATGTTTCTTTAGATGCAACAATAGATTTATGTTAGCTCAATATTACTGTTGTGGAAGACCATGGGAAGAACTCAGATTTTTAAATTAAGACAAATCTTAAGCCTCTGTAGAGCACATGAAAAGCTGTGCAAAACTCAGATAGCTATTTTGTACGAGTACGTTCATACTATAACTCACAACAGGGCATATTGATATGTTTCACTCTTTATAGTCTGCCTTTTTCTCATTTATTTTCATTTTCGTCATAATGACTGTTTTCCTCCCCCTTTCTGTGGATTGCACAGCCCCTTTTTTCTTTTGAGAACTAGTATGTTAACAATTATACTCAACTTCATTTTGCTCTTTTTGGCAACTGTTGAATCTATCTGTTCTCTGTAGACATGTTTAATACATAGCATTATTGCTTTATTCAAGCATTTACATTTGATTGATGAGTTTATCTATGCAGGTCTTACAGAAGTCTATTAAATCTGTTTATTTGTGATTCTGATATAATTGTGCATGCCAGTGTTATTGCTGTTTTCCAGAAGATTAACCATATTTTATAGAACCTAGATTTCAGTTTTTGAATGGAAAGTGGTGATGATTTCAGTGTTTGATTTATAGACAGAAAATTAAGCTTGATAGGGCACAATCAAGAAGTAAACAGTAAGAAATAAGTGCCAGCTACCTTCTTGTATCCTTTTATTTGTTTGAAAATATCCAAGAATAATTTATGCTATTAGATTCTAAATCCATCTCATACTTTTAGACAATGTCATACATTTTGTTGTCTCTTTTTCCTCCTATCTTTAGCTGTATTGTCATAAATTTCCTTGTCTTCTTTTTCTATTGAAAATTATGAAGAAATACTGAAAGGTCATCATCTTTGTCTTAATCTGAACTTTATTTTCAATAATTGTATTTTCACCCTCATTGATTGTAATAGGATGTAATGTATTCTATGTATCCTAAAATTGATACAACATAGAAAATAGTATTTATGGACTTATGAACTTAAAAACAAACAAATATCCATTATTATTCATGTAATGCTGCATCAACTATATAATATAATTTATCAGGTATGGAACACTGAGTCCCATTGAAACCAATGAGAAATGAGTATATGACTATTCAACGTGCTTATTTGCTGTAATGTTTTTGGTTATTTAGAGCTCGTGTGGGCTTTGTTGATTACTTGATATGCATTTTTGAGATGTGCAGCAGTCACCCTTAAAACCTTGCCAGTTGAGCATTAGGTATATGGATATACTGTATTTCCCTCAGCATAGGTCTGATCCCAAGCCCTCTGAAATCATTGGGAATCTTACTGAAGATTTACTTTTCTAAGGCAACGTTACTACCCCTTGTCCTTTGTGTGTATGGTTGGGGAGGAGTCAAATTATAAGATGAGAGAAGAAGGGAGAAGAATCAGTAGTCTTATGGTTAGAGCCTAGTCAACTTGAATTTAAATAGCCAGGATTGACTAAGCACATTATGATTTTCATAAGGATGAAGTACTACTAACATACTTATTTGGTCAAGGAGAAATATGTCATTGACTCCAATGGGACTGGGATTAAATCCACTGCTTCCCCTGACCCTTCTGTATGATCTTTACCTTCAAACCCTCTCAGAGACTGTTGGTACTTTAGTTGTTCACCACTCATGGCAGAAAAACACACAGGGCCATATCCAGCCCCCCTTTGTGGTGCTCCTCTTTGTGGTGCCTTGGAAACATTATCGGCTGAAATTGTGGTGTCTGAGGAAACATCTTCCCTTGGCAGGATTGCCTCTTGGAATGTCAAATTCTCCCTTGGGGTGAGCTCTGTTTTTTGGCGGATTGTCAGAAAGCCTAATGTGTGGAATGTAGTATCAAACAAATTAAAATGTACACATTCATCTCATACACAACCAGAATTTATTAAACAAAGACAACTAGAGTTGGGCAGTAAAATGTCAAGGGTGAAATCCCGACCTTATTGAAGTCAATGACAGACTCCCATTGATTTTGATAGGACCAAGTTTTCACCATAATTGTTTCCATTTTTCCGGGATATATAATAAATGCTGAAATATGTAATATGTTAGTTGTTTACTCTCTCCATTACTCACAAACAATTTTTGCGTATATTTACTTAGGGGCAGATGGCTCCTTTCAGAAAAATGGCAGGAGGTTATCAGAGGTGAGGACAATTTTGTAAGTTTCCCTTGCAGAGTTTCTCCATATTCCCTCATGTTTGGCCCCTTCCCTGCCCCTAAAAATGCACAGATACACCTTCTTCCCCTCAAACTCACTGATAGTTAGAAATTCAGATTTCTATGTTGCAAACACATACAGATATGCTGAATATTTGTAGCCCCATTAGAGTCTAACGGTTGCTCGATTCTAATAAGTGTCTGTGTTTTATTTAGCTGTGTGTGTGTGTGAACATATGTATATGTGATGACCACTATCTTGGCCAACACTAGGAATTGAAGCAGGGACTTCCAGTGCTAAAAGCACATGCTTGTGCAGTTTGAGCCAAATTTCTCTAGCTGGAATTATAACAGACTCTCATCCTCAGCAGATCAGTTACAGAGGGGGATCGGTAATACATATTCACCAGCAGGTTACATATACTTACATATATATTTACATATACATAGTCCTGCAGTAGACTATTCCTAATTGCCTGGTGACCATTTCAGTTCATAGTTGATCTGAGCACAGTTCAGGCAAATATATTATACTGTCTTCCCACTGATGTTCTTTGTTAGGTAGTTTTTGTTTTCTGCCTATCGGAGTTAATATAGCTTCCATTCATTTGCACAAGTTGTTGGGTTATCTGCTTTTTGTGTATGAAAAGTCCTTGTTATTTTTCCTAACTAGTCTATGCAAGATCTTCTGTTGTTGCCCTCTGTATCTCATGCTTGTTATTCTTTGATATTTTGACTTTCTTTGTACAGAAATGTGTTGGAGGTCTAATTTTTATGTGCATTTTCCAGGAACAAAATGTAACTTTTGTCTGTCCTTAGTACTGTTAATCTAAAAGTGTCTCATAGTCTCTATAGAATTATAGATTGCATGCATTCATAATCTTTTGTAACTCATTTACCGCCTGATGGTTTTTTGTTATAGATGATCTTAATCAAAAGTTTTTTTGTTCTCTCTATAGGTTGAAATCCAGTGCAGCAGGTCAGCCTCTTAAGAAAAGCTTTGTGCTCATCAGATTGGAGGCTGTTAGCTTTGCAGTTTACTATTTCAGTTTTATTCTCTGGAATCATCCTTTGTGGGATTAATGTTGATCCATTCTCCCTTCCTCAGGCATTTTCTCTTCAAAAATCATCTTTCACTGCTTGCTTTAGCTGGTCTATTGATATGTGGGGTGTGCCTTTGATCCCCTCTCCTTCTTAACCTGTTTTTGATGTCAGGAAAAAAAGTTAATGAGTGTCATCTCTTTTTCTGATCTTCTCTACCAGTCACACATCGAAGTCATGTTTGAAAGAAGCACATGAGCCCCTTTATAGACAACTTTTCCTTTCAAAACTACTCTGGATCATTCTCCATGGACTGTACTTTCTGATGCCCTCTGTGATACTTTTCTTAGAGACTTGCCTACCTTGAAGTCTTTTGTCATTTGCTTCTGTCACGTTGCAATTTAATTGCGAGGCTTTAAGTAAATTCCATGTTTTCTTGCCTGATGCCCTTTCTTGCTACTTACTTCCTCAGTCTGTCAACATTATTATTCCAGTCTTGGTGTTTTGATCTTTCTAAACCCCATCCTTACTTCTGTCCTAAGTCTGATTTTGGAGGTTATGTGCTGCTTAGGATTAATATTCATGGCCTGTAATAATTCACTTTTGCCCATCACTGATAATGAGGATACAAATATTTGGATGAGATTAAGACTTAGGTTAATATCTTCAGCTGGGAAATAGAGTTTGACGTTCAGTAATTTTAGAGAATACATACCACATCTGTAATTAAAATGCCTATGGCCTAAATTTTCAAAAGTGGCTAATAATTTGGGATGCCTCAATTTCTGGGTGCCCAACGTGAAGCCCCTTAAAGGGGCCTGATTCTCAGAGAGCAGGCCCCTTCTGCGTCTGTCATGTTGGGCACGCAAAAACTGAGGCTTGCAAAATCTCTAGTCACTTTTGAACATTTAGGCCTATATTCTTAATGCAAGTGCAGCTACAGATTAATTTATTTTGGCTTAGAAAACTTTAATTCTAAAAAAGGATGGTTTGAATTTGAATGGTGAACAAATTACCAATTAGCAGTGGCATCCCTTTGATATCCGCACTATAATAAAACTGGAGTTACATTTGACGTCAGACACCCAAACCCAGCCTTTGTCAGTAATGTGCAGGAATAAATATTGTTTGATATTAAATGTGAGGTTTGGGGTTATTGGAACCAGTATAAATATGTTTGTTTGTAGGATGTTGTAGATATTTTGTGACAGCTGGAAAGATTCCTGCTTCATATACAGGTAATTGCATGAAGAATAAGACTTGCATTCTAAAAATTGATTATTTGAAAAGTAGTGAAGGTCAGGGAATATTGTTTTTTCTATTAACAGGCTAAACGAGAAGTCTGCATTTTTGCAGTTTTTCGTGGAGATTTATAAATAATATACTGGAAAGAGGACAATCCCTCTTTTTGAACAATTTCTGTATGTTCCTCAATTGAAATTGTGGTTCAGGGTCTTTGTTAGTAAGAAATAACGTGCTGAATATGCAAAATGTTTTTCAAAAGTGTAATATATTCCTTGTATTTAGTAGATCAAAGAGACCATAAACAGGAAAACAAATGGGGTCCTATTTGCTTATTTCACTCAGAGATAAAATGAGCCCAAATTAAATTCATCATTGTTTAATTAGCAATTTAATATGAAGTAATTTGCATGCTACGAATATATCATCAATTTCTGTTTTAAGTGAAGTGCATGGAGCGTGTGTGCAAGATGCTGTCTGGATAGCCTTGGAGGCTGAAGTTCTTTGTGCACCCACAGGACAGCTGTAGCATAGGTAGAGAGAGTGTAAGCTTCTCTCTCTGTTCTGGCTCTCTGCTTCAGTCCTGACTGGGGAGGGACTAGCCTGAAGGGCTAAGAACATAAATTAGTTTCTATGTCCGTGAATATACTTTCATTCTTTGGTAGAACTGGTTGAAAAATGAAAACCCATTTTTGTGGAAAATGTCAAAATTAAAAGTTATTTTAATTTTAAGGGATTGGAAGTTTCTCATTTTTTAAACTTTTCCACAAAATTTTTACTAAAAACATAAAAATGGTTATCAACATTTTTCAAGTACCAAACCCACAGTTTTCGGTAAATAAAAGCCTTGATGACCATTTTGAGAATGTTTTCAACGAAAACATTACAAAGTATTGAAAGGGCACACTTTTTTTGAAAAAATTAAAACTTTCTATAATGTTGATAATTTTTTGCAAAAACATGTTTTATTACAAAAAGCCATTTTTTCTATTAAAAGACTTTTTGGTGAGAAAATGTTGAGCAGCTCGAGTCTGGCTTTTCTGTTCAGAGTGCGAACGAGGACTATTTGGTAAAAATTATGATAGAGTTAGTGTGTGGTCTAAAGATGGAGAACTCAGCTTACACTGCCACTGACCTTACGTTGCCTAACTGCTGTCATCTGATCTCAACTTTGGGTCACTATCAGTAAGACCTGGATTCACATCAGTCACCTACATCTGAAAGGTATAATTATCATTTCCAGAAACCATCTAGTCCCCCAAACTATTTTTAAGCAATTATCCCTGGAATGCACTAACACATCTCCCAAAAGACTAAGAACAGTAACTAGTGATCCAGGAGTTTGGGTAGCACTGTAAGAGAGTCAAGGGAGTTCAGTGCGTAATCAGGGAAACCCAGATTACTCTGCCTGCAAAATATTTGGTATTTTTAACTATGCTGAACATTTCAAACTCTATATATGTTTAATAACTACAGTACTTAACTATGTGTTCAAGTTCGAAAGATTGTGTTTATCATGAAATATTTATTAAAGAGCAAACCTTACTGGATTCCACAGTTGGAAACTTGAAGAAATAGCCTTCATCAGAATAGTTGTCTTGCCTCAGTTTGGTTTTCTAGTGCCCCCTTCACTGTGCAAATACACACCTCAGCCAAGGAATGTGTGCTGCTGTACTTTGGAAACCATGCCTCCAGTAGGTGTGCAGTGCCTCTCCATTCATCTGAGTAAACCTGGGCAGGAATCTGCATGATTTGGGGAATACTGACACAAGGGCTATCTTTGATAAGTTATTGGATGATTCTCCCTTTCCCGTAGCCATTCTGGGCTTCATTGCCCAAGCAGACCAGGCACTTTGTGGTCCTGAAACTAGCAACACCACCATCAGATGCACGAAAAAGACACTGGCAGAAAGAATTGAGTATAATTACAGCTGTAGTTTACAGTCCACAAAGGTACTTAAGCATGTGCCTAAATGTAAGCATGTAACTACTCCAGTTGACTTCAATGAGAATATTTATGTTCTTAAAGTTAGACACATGGTTAAAAATCTTGCTGAATTGGTGACATGATGAGTGATGAGCTGTTTGTTGTCCCAGTTCAATGCCAGAATGGTTTGAACTTCCCCTGGTAGTATAGAGTGCCTTGAACCATTTTAGAACAGAACATGGGTCTTTCAAGAAGTGATTCAATTTCCTCTGGGAATAAACAGCTATTGAGACTTGTGCATGTGTGGACCTTTATTAGTTATTATCACTATGGTGAAATCCATAATGCTGGTGATGGAGCCTGTGACAAGATGAAAACCCTGGACATAAAAATCATTTCATACAGTAATAAGGTAATTTTCTAGCATGTAGAAACATTTGCGTTTTTTGTGCAGTAATGATCAGAATTCATTTGTTTGAAAATACCATTTTCAGCTCAGAGAGGGGGAATACAGTCTTTACTGTCTTGGGTGTTGGGAGTTTGCTGTCCTTTGCTGAGTAAATCTGTGACCCCCAAGTGAAGTATAGATCCTGTAAACTGTAGATTATAGAGATTTTTGGAAGAGTAATTTAATTCTGGTTATTACATTTCAGTTCCATGGGTCTCACTGCTATTTTTTGTCCTTCATAGAATTAGTATTTTGATTATGGATGAAAAGGAAAAGTTTTAATTGTTCTAGCCAGAGAATCAGAGACACAAAAGGATGCTGCTGTAAATGAGTCGAATCAATAAGAAATTTGTGTTGTTTGTTATTATTTATTTCTTTTATTGTAGCACCTAAGGGTTCAAGCCTCTTTTGCTAGGGCTTGTACAAACATATAACATTATAGGCAGTCCCTGCCTCAAAAACTTGCAGCTTAAGTGTAATATGAGAGACAAGTGGATAGATCAAACAGACAGGGGAAGCACAAGGTAAAAAGGATATTCTTGCGATCAGTGAGATAAACAGTGGTCACAGCACACCAGTTCCCTATTCATTATTGAGTTTTTTTGAAGCATCATGCAGAGGAGGAGACTGTTATAATTAATTCCAACCTGATACTTGTATGTTCAAATAATGGGAAAAGCAGATAATTTGACTATATCATATACCAGCAAAAAATTGAGGGGAAAGGTAGAGCATCACAGGCTAGACTAAGTAGCTGATTTACTGAAGTATTCAGTGCTTCTTACAAGTGCATCTGCAGAGGAAATCACTGACCATATGCTATTTCAGTGGTTGTAAACTCTAATTTCCCAGAGTGACTTCTGTGCCAGTAAAACTGAGGTTTTAATTAACAGTGCATTATGCGTGCATGTGTGTGCTCTCATGTGTCAGTCCTTGTTGTGTCAAGTATGTCTTGGAAATGTGACAGAAAATGAAATGTTTTATAAGATATAAAAGCATAATAAAAAAAATTAAGAAACAAATTGTATTAATGCCTTCAGATATAAACCAGTTACTGTGCTGTAGGGGACTGGAACAATGTTTCTGTGAAGCACCATTGTCAAACTGACATACATACCCGAGGTCTGGGGAAGCACTTAATGGGGGTTTTGCCTCATATCTCAAGTACAGTATTTAGCACCCAGGTAGTTCATAGATATGTGCCTTTCTCTGTCTCAGATCAAGTGTCAGTTCTCGTGTTCTCGTGTTGGTTCTCATACATTAAGAATATAAAAAGTCATATTTGTCATATTTCAATATATACAGATTCTGTCTCAGAACATTAATGCAAACCTGCATGGTGGTATTATTTTTTTAAAGTAAGTAGGAATAATCCCAATAGTTAATAGCATATATTTAGAGAAGAAAGATCCTGGTTGTCTATCCGCTTTGCTCAATTGTTGTGACGCTGTGCTCATCAACTAACACTGTAAAGTACTTTAACATCTGTCAGATTGTTGTAATCTGATGAGCTATACTTGGAACAAACCTGAGTTGATGAAACAATCGTTGAGCCTTGGGCGCACTCAAAACCGATGAGTAAAAATCTAGCCAGTCTCTGGAACATGTGGAATGCTAGCACTGTGGAGCACATTCTAATCTTGGTTCCTGGAGCTTTACCCCCATGATCACCACTTATAGTAATGGGAGTTGAGCGTGTGACTCCCCCATATAAAAAAGATAAGAATGTATCCCGTTCACTCTTTGTAGACTAATGGCCGTGGAGCCGCTTAGATATTCACTGAAAAGTAGACTTGTGTGCCTTTTTTTTAATTGATATTTCAAGAGCCTCAAAGAATAACTCTGGTCCTCTTACCATAGATATCAGCAATGTAGTGACTACTTAATGCACAGACATGATTCATTTAAATGTATGCATGTTAATTTTCAGACTTCCAACCTAGACTCCATAAAATGTACCAGCCATCCACTGAGACGTAACTGAATTTCAAGATATTTGCTCGTACTGCTTGACAAACCTCACTGTTGACAGCACATAGGACATACCCAAACAAAAAACAGTCACTGCTTTCTACATAGCTGAGATATGTCAGATATAGTAGTGCACTCAGAACACAATATGCCATACATTCCACCTATGCGAAATGTAGTTTTTAAAATGTTTCAGTTTAACCGGTGTACATCTTATATTGGCAGGATTTGTACAAACTGACCAATATGTATATTGCGTGTACCAGATTATGGACTTGGTCCTGAAGTCTTTTGGGAGTTTTGCTTGAATGTGCAAGGAAGGACCATGATGACCTGTCAGTAAGAGAGAAAGAGTATTAAAAGTAAACTGAAGTATTTGGAGTGATTTGAACCAAAATCTGTCTAATAATAACTCAATGAAATTCAAGAATGGCTTTGACACTTTACATTAGTATCAAATAATTATCTCCAATTAGGCTGAAATGAGGGTCAAGACTGGTTCTAACTAATAGAGCAGGAGTGCTGCTTGCTTTATTGAATGTGCTAATGCAAAGCTGCGTTTGAAAGAGATGAAGGGAAAAAAAATCCTCCAATGCAAATTGCAAAGTGACTGTTTTGCAAGATAGGTCATGAGTTGTTTTTAGAAGATGTTAAAGGGCTTAAGTTGTTTGGAATTAACCCTTCATATGTTGAATTGAC
The DNA here is from genome assembly GCF_965152235.1 of Eretmochelys imbricata. Lineage (NCBI taxonomy): Eukaryota > Metazoa > Chordata > Testudines > Cheloniidae > Eretmochelys > Eretmochelys imbricata. The sequence goes on along the minus strand of NC_135579.1, from coordinate 84,190,962 downwards.
AAAGGTATCTCAGATTGATCCAGATGACAACTTGTGCACTTGAACTTGATATCTCATATAAATAAGTTCCTGAGAATTAAAGATTTAAGCTCCTTCGGTTGGTGTTATTATAAAACAGTGATTGCTAAACAAGACATCAGATTTATAAATCTGGTGTGTTATCAAACCCATCAGAATGCTGAAAAAGAAAAATGATAACGGGGTGCCCAATTCTAATCTGATTTACACTGGTATAAAATAAGAAATAAGTGAGGTCAGAGTCATACCACTATAAAACTAATGTAAAACAGCACAGAATCAGACCCTAGGAGTACATATTAATTGTTTAAAAACTAATATGCCACTGTTTTGGAAATGTTTATAATTTTTAATAATAGAAGTTCTAAACCAAATTATTTCTGCTAATGAGGAATTTCCTAGTGACCTCTATTAGTGGATATTGTAATTGAATTTAAGTACTGTATTTCATATCTAAATACTGACAATTGGAATGACAATGTGATATGGTGGCTGGGAGACAACCACTCCGAGAAGCACAAAATATCATGAAATCCACTACATTCAATACAAATGCTGGAAATTAACACCCATCAACCCTTACCTCTGTGCCTAAATGAAGCATATTGGTGAGCTGTTCACCACCTCTTTGGTTCTGAGCTGTCTCTTTAAATTAGTGTTTGTTTGAATGTGGATTACGGTTAATCAGTTTTTTCATAATGGACTCAGTGAATCCAAATATAAAAATATATCCATTGTTATTTACATGCCTTGTTTTTAGCACACAAAGAGTGTTCTAAACACAAATTATGCGTCAGAATAATTCACAGAACACAATTTAGTTCAGGGCTATTTATTTGCCCACAAGCCCTCTTCCAAAATAGCAGTAATGGAATTATGGATATTACAGTCTTTTTCCAAGTTGCTTGGTTTAGAGCAGCAGAAGAGAGGAATTGTGGCTCGGGGAGCAGGTTTGCGTTGTAGGAGTCAGTGTTAAGGTACAGCTAGGGTTAACAATAGTCAATGCTAGGGGCAGCACAAAAGAAAAGGTAAATTTCCAGTGTTTGTGCAGTCTTCTTTTTGAAAAAAATCCAATCAGACTATACAGTGTGTGTGTGTTGATCCTAACACCTCACACACTGGCTGGAAATGTACTCCTGCTAGGAGATCTTGGAGGAAAAGATCTTAACTATACATCAGTGTCAGGACAAATTAGTTTGATAGAATTTGGTATGGGATGTTCAGAAACCGTGGAGTGGAAACATCCAGTATTTTTTACATTAAACATTACAGTTTTTGGTGTACTCCAGAATAAGTCTGGTGTTTCAGGAGCACTTCTGGGCATGTAGGATAACTTGGTTTAAGCCTCTTTCAGATTGATTACCAGTTACCTTTTTCTGAAAGCCTGCCCTATAGAGATCTGCTGCTTTGCTTCTCAGATAGTTTTACGTTGTAAACATTTTGGCTCTTATCAGTGCTGTTGGGAAGGGAACAGCCTGCTACTCTGTCTATACTCTAAATTGTATTCTGAAAATGGAAGTATTTGGAATACACACATTCTGAATAAATATTCTAAACAGCACAGTGACATGAGGGAAAAATACAAATTTCAAACTCAGACCTGCCAGGTGCTGAACTCCAGTGGAGCAGTGAAACTCAGCACCTCCTGGGAAACTCTCAGCACCTCACCAGATCGGACCCTCCTCTGGTGTATAACCCTCTGTAATAACATGTGGAGAACTATTAGTGGAATGTCATTAGTGCACGCATGCAGAAGGCCCTTACCAAAAAGAAATGTTCCCGGTGTGTTTGTAGTGGTTGTTCTAGTCCTGGATGTGCAAGCAAATGGTGTCAGTCTATTTTTTATTAAGACCTTGATTCACACTTGTGGTGTAATGTCTCCTCAGTGAGGACTGGTCTGCCCACAATTTCTGTACCAATTTAACTATATTGGTTAGAGATGTGATTTTTCTACTGAAATAGTTAGAATCATAGAACCATAGGTTAGAAGGGATTGCAAGGGTCATTTATTCTAACCCCCTGCCAAGATGCAGGATTTGTTGTGTCTAAACCATCTAAAACAGATGGCTTTCCAGCCTCCTTTTGAAACCTCCAGTGAAGGAGCTTCCACAGCCTCCCGAGGCAGTCTGTTCCAGTGTCCTACTGTTCTTACAGTTAGGAAGTTTTTCCTGAGATTTAATCTAAATCTACTATGCTGTAGTTCAGGGGCGAGCAAACTTTTTGGCCTGAGGGCCACATCGGGTTTCCCAAATTGTATGGAGGGCCAGTTAGGGGAGGCTGTGCCTCCCCAAACAGCCAGACGTGACCTGCCCCTGTCCCCTATCCAATCCCCACTGCTTCTCGCCCCCTGATGGCCCCCCCGGGACCCCTGCCCCATCCAACCACCCGTTCTCCCTGACCGCCTCTGGAACTCCTGCCTCTGACTGCCCCCTGCCGCCCCATCCAAGCCCCCCTCTTGTTCCTGACTGTCCCCCCTACCCCTACCCCCATTCAACCCCCCTGTTCCCCGCCCTCTGACCGCCCTGACCCCTATCCACACCCCTGCCCCCTGACCACCACCACAAACTCCTCTGCCCTCTATCCAACCCCCCCCGCCCCCTGCCCCCTTACTGCGCTGCCTGGAGCACGGGTGGCTGGTGGTGCTACAGCCGTGCCGCCCAGAGCACCAGGACAGGCAGCCGTGCCGCCCGGCTGGAGCCAGCCACGGCACTGCGCAGCACAGAGCACCGGGTCAGGCTGCGGCTCTGCAGCTGTGCTGTCTGGCACGAGCTCACTGCCCCGCTGCCCAGAGCATTGCGCCGGCAGTGCAGTGATCTGAGGCTACAGGGGAGGGGGAACAGCAGGGGAGGAGTCGGGGGGCTAGCCTCCCAGGCCAGGAGCTTAGGGGCCGGGCAGGAGGGTCCTGTGGGCTGTAGTTTGCCCACCTCTGCTGTAGTTTGAACCCAGTGGACTACCCTCTGTGGCAAGAAAGAACAGCTTTTCTCCATCTTTTTTATGGCAGCCTTTCAAGTACTTAAAGACTGCTATTGTGTCCCCGCTCAATCTCGTCTTTTCCAAACTAACAGTTCCTTCAGCGTTTGCTCATGGGGCTTGCATTCCATCTCTTTGATCATCTTTGTCGCTCATCTTTGGATCCTTTCCAGTTTCTCGTCATCCTTTCTCTACATTGGTGACCAAAACTGGACACAGTACTCCAGCTGTGGCCTAACCAGCCCCGAGTTAGAGCAATGCTATCACCTCCTGTGGCTTGCATGCTATGCCTCTGTTAATGCATTGCAACAGCATCGCATTGCTGACTCATGCTGAGGTTGTGATCCACCACAACTCCCAGATCCTTCTCAGTCCTGCTGCCAAGCCAGTTTTCCCCCATTCTGTATCTGTGCTTTTGATTTTTCTTCCCTAAGGATAGCACCTCACATGTGTCTTTGTTGAATTTCATTTTGTTGTCTAGAGCCCAGTTCTCCAATTGATCAAGATCCCTCTGGATTTTAAATTTTGAGTTAAATTGGTGCAACCTCCTAGGGTAGGTGCAGATATACTGGTGTAAAGGTGCCTTACCAGAACTTATTACCCTTCCCTTATGAAAATAAGCTATCTCGTCTCATTTCTTTCCTGCTCCTGCGTAATGATACTATGCCCTAATAGTACTGTGTTACATGCATAGCGGTCTCTGATGGTGCATTGTGTTCTCTAGTCATTTGGCCCGTCTTGTATTCATAATACCATTGTCCCCGCCGAGGCACTGCTTTGAAAGACATAACAGCTTTTCTCCTGCCCTTGACCAGTGCACTGACTGTTATCTTCAGCCTTCCTGAGGACAGCGTTTTGCTTCCCTCAGGAATGCCAGCAAGCAATTTCCTCCGATAACAGCCAAAAACCCAATTAAGCTTAGATTAAAGAAAAGAAGGATTTATTAGTATTTTACAGGACGAGAGAAAACAGAAAATAAAAATAGGTGATATTAAACCACCTGAAGTGGAAACACAGAATGTCCCATTGCTAGCATTACTCTCCGGTTTACAGAAGAATTGGTAGATTTTAGCTGGTTTACTACATAGCAGTAAAATCTTGGCTCTCCCACAGCCCAACGCCATAGCTGTCTTTTTCTGTCAGAGCTGTGAGGAGTGTGACATGCCTTCTTAGAAGGGCTGTGTATGTGCCCAGGAAACCCCCAACACCAGTGGCTAGGCCTTCTGACTTTGATGTGGAGTTGTCAGTAATAACAAAACAGATTTATTTCCCCAGTATGCCAAAATACGTACCGGCTTTTGAGCAAGACATTCCCTCTTTGGGAGATGGACCAAATATAACCTATTATAACTTCCACGTGTTAAGAATGAAGCGATAGAATCTGCCAGGGCAGGCGTGCCATTGCACAGCTGGAGGAACATGACCGGAAGACTCCCTCTATTGAACATTACTCATGGGACTTAACAACAATGGAGACATGCACAGAGCAGCCCAGGAAAGACAGAAATGTCAGAGCCTTGTTTGAGGTCTGACAGCATGAGAAGTATTCAGATTCCATTTATTTGCATCTCCCTGGTACACAGTGTGTTGACATGATTATATTGCATCCTCCATTATAATTTATTTCCCATTTTACATGGGGCTCATCCATTGTGCTTTGATCACCTATTTAAACAGAACATTTGGACCTTGCAGACTTGAAACACTAGAAATCAAATTATTTACATATCTCTAATTAACCCTCTCTTTGTCTAGGTAAAGATTGCTTTAAGCAACTGTCAGGTTACTTGACCAGTTGAATTAATAGCTTCTTGCATGTATTTCAATTACCTGCCCTTTTGTATTGCTAACGAGGCTAGGCAACACCTTCTTGAAAGCAATCTCAGTTTAGCAGTTTTATTCAGTTTTACACAGGTATAACGTCCAAGCCATTTAGTTAACAGTGCAGTTTGAGGTCTAGAGATGGACAGAAAATTAAAAATCAGCACTACAAGTACATCAGGTAAAATTAAAATTGGATTGCTATGTTATGACTTCTCAAGCACTTTTCATCTCAAAGGATACCAAACTGCTTTACAAACATCCATCCAACACAGCCACCTCTGTAATGGGAGGGCAGCAACCAGATAGCAAGCACACTGCCGAGAAGTGAGGAGAATGGAAAGTTTGACCAAGGGTACAGGTCAAGTGTCATGGAATCTTTGTTGTCCACAACAGACAGGAGCTGGGATTTTAAGACCTCATCTGAAAGAACCCCATGTAGAAAACGGCATGAAACTCAGAATGATGAAAGGCTGAATTTTACCTTACCAGGTTTGACCTTGTTGTTCCAGGGATTCTTGGTACTTCATAACTGATGTTTACACTTCTAAACCATTCCCTCTGCCTTACATGGCACCTTTCTTCCAAGGAATTCAGAATGCTTTTCACGTAGGTAGATATTATTATACCCATTTTACATCTGAGGAAAGTGAGGGATGTGAGAGGTTGTGTCTAACAATGACAGGATCCTAGCAGGACAGAGTTTGTGCACAAATCTCATCTATTAAAAATTATCTTAATTCTGATAATAATGGCTACATTCTCTATCTCGGTCTGTTCAGGCATTTATACCACACTCATCACTGTGATATCTGAGTGCCTGAACATAAACACTTATTTAAATAGTATTCATAATATGGGCAAATTCCTTCCAAATGCCTTGTTTAGATGGATGGAATAAATATTTTGAAATCTCAATATTCAGAATACTTGAACTGCAAAGCAGTTCAGCTGCAAAATCAGTGGGAAGAAGCTACAGTAGGAAGGTTTGGAAATGGGGATTGGGTGTTTAAGAAGGTGTTTTATAGCAAGAGAGAGGAAACAGGATTATAAACAATGCCTGCTAAGTGTGGTCAATTTTGGTCACATTACCTGCAGGAAACACATTGTAGCTCTTGAACCAGGCGGGGTGACCAGAGAGATCCTAGTATCAAATGGAAAGCAGCATAAGGGAAAGTCAGAAACACACATTTGCAAGTCAAGAGGACATTGAAAGGATCTAATTATAAGACAGTCTTAATCGCTGTAGTTAATGACAATTCATGCTACTGTTTTTGAAGCATTCTGGATGATATAACTGAGGTCATCAAATTAAGGCCCAGCAAATCCAGAGCACGCTTTAGAAAGCATGGAGTAATCCTAGCCCCATTAAAGTTAATGGAAGTTTTATCACTGGCTTCACTAGGGGTTGATTTCATCCTATGTGTATAGAAACCAAGACTCTGATCCAACAAATGGATCCAGTGGGATTAATCGTGTACTTTAAAGTTATGCATGCATTTAAATGCTTTGCTGGATCAAGATCAAGGCAGTATGTTCTAGCTGCTAGAGCAAGGGGCAGGGAGCCAGGATGTTTACCAAATCTCCCACTGGCTTGCAGTATGACTTTTGCTAAGTCACATGTTAACAATTTATGCTTCTCTGTTCCTCTCTGTTCCTTATTCTCCCCACCTGTAAAATGGGGCTAATTCTCTCTATTCATCTATATAAAGTGCTGTAAAATCTATGGATGAAAGGTGCTTTGTAAGTGCAGTGACTAGCTATTTTTAGAAAAAAATGAAGTGCGACTGCCTGAAGGAGCAGACTGGGCTTGGTGAATGAAATTGCCTGTTTTCATTCCAGTTGTGCATATTTATAGTTACTAATCATACCGGCATATCGACAAATCGATGTCCAGTAGCCTTTTGATGACATTTGTTGTGTTAATCAATAGCATGTAACAGGAGCACCATGTGAAGGTTATAGTCTTGCCCTCTTGATTATCTTTCAGGAGTTCCCAAGGTGAATAACATTGCACTAATCTGGACTCGGTTATTTGAACATTGCTAATCACCTCTCTTGCCATATGAAGGGAGATGTATGCACTTTAGAAAAGCTGAAGCAATATGGTATTAATTCACGGTCTGTAAAACTAAATCACGCTTTTAGTCTTCCATTTCAGTCTCATTTTCATGAACAGAACTTCTGCTGTTGTGTTTCACTTTGTGATATATTTGGTTGTTTTTCAAAGTGACTAGAGATTTATAATTCCTTATTAGTAACTCAGGATTCGAAGGGGAATAACACAGTACTTATTTACTTTTCTAGGTCAGGCTAGAAGTTTAAAGAACTTCTGCTAAACAGGAATTGAAGTAGCATTAACATCTTGGAAAGCATGTGTCCAATAAGATTATTTATCCTATTTTCTACCGCATAGATTTTTTTCCTTGTGAAATAGTGTTTAGGGTGCATTTTATAAGTAATTAGGAAAGAATATGAGACTCATACATAGCAGGTAATTTTATGTCACTGCATTGATGTGATTTTGCTCTGAAATTATACAGTGTCAGTAGGCCATAGTTATGTATCTGTGTGCAGGGTGGTAAGAGCTCAGTTTCAGATGTGCTGAGTCAGTGTTTGTGACTCTTGTTAAGAGCGAAACTATTGCTGAAGTGTTGCCTTTCAGATATTGCTTGGATCAATACAGCAGGTACTTCTCTGAGAGCAGTGCATTCACATCTAGATCCTAGAAAAACAGGGACATATCAGTGCTGCCCTGTAGGTGTGAGTGGAATACTGTATTTCATATCTTCACTGGAGATGTGCTCTTGGGTTTACTTGAAATTACAGAATTAGTGATGGAAATAAGGATGAGGTGGATGTAATGCAAGCAATATATACAAAATGTTCTATAACCGCACCCATAATGTCCACGAGACCTACACAGTAGGCAACAATGTTCGTTCTTTGTTGAAAAGAAGAATTTATGATACATTCAGCTACATGTGTGAACCAAATATTTTCATAACACTTCCATTACTCTCGTTTGTGATAAAAATATTTTTGGATGTCCCAAACATTTGACTGAATATTGCTTAGTACATGGAGATTTGTCATTGAAAATATTATTTAATGGCAAATTGCCATGGCTTCAGCAATATATAATACATTTATATAAAATATATTAATATAGCTTAAACCCTGGAGATTTTGTCCTTATGTATATTTAGGCTTGGCAGAATTCAGGTTTTATAATATCAGTGTTTATCTTTAAGCATTTTTTCACCAGTTTTTATCAATTCTGACATTTTCACAGTTGCAAGAAATTATGGGGAGTCAGACAGTTATTTGATGACAATGGATACTGGGATTCAAATAGTTAAGCTTTATAACTGTTAAACCACAAGTTGTCCACATTACATGTCAAAATATACAGAGTAAATATCCTTAAATCAAACTCTAATAAATTCTCAAGCAACATTTTTCTTAGTTTACCCATCTGTAAGTTTCTATTATCATCTATGGAAATATTTTTGTTGGGGGTGTGTGTGTGTGTGTGTGTATACAGTGGAATCAAAATTTACTGTTAAAAATCAAATCCTTCCAAGCCTGTATTACAAACAATATAATTATATATATTACAAAAATGAAAAAAGGCAAAATTGTAAAGAAGGAACCTTTTGTGGAAATTGTAATACCCTGGTGATTAGGTTAGTAACTGTGGTGCTGATCTCGCCCTGGTGTAGAAGAGAGCTAATGCCTAGATCTCCAAACTGCCTTATCCATGGAACAAGCCCATCACGACCAGGATGACCTAGTGGTCAGAGCAGGAGTCGGCAGTCAGGCTGAGTCAAGTACCGGGAGGTGAGAGTCTGAGACAAGCCAGAAGGTGAATCGAGAGTCAGGCATCAGGAGGCAGGCAGGGTCAGGTTACCAGGAGATCAGGGTTGGACACCAGGTTACAGATAGCAACCAAATAGCGAAGTCGAGGACAAACCAGGGTCGGGAGGTAGAGTCTAGGGTCTATCACAAGCAGGGTCTGGAGCAGAGACAGGAAGTTAATCTATATTGTTGCTCAAACAATACCCCTTTGTGGCTCCCACTTTAAGTACTGGTCTTGACCAATCGGGGGCTGTGAGTGGTTGCCACTCAGGTCCTGCTGTGCGGTGCTTCCTGCCAAGTCCAACCTTACAGAGTGCCCTCCTGGGAGCCCAACGTAAGCCTCCCATGGCTATGTGAAGGTATTGTATGGTTTTCTATTGTATGGTTTTCAAGGACTAAAACCTACCAGAGCCCTAGGTTGGAGTTGGGGGGAGGTTGACCTCTGTTAAGCTTGTTACCATGGATATAGGATCTTTTATTGTTTTAATATGTTTTTTCTGTAATGCTTTTTCCTTAAGAATAGATGTGCTTGCTTAGAAAGAGCTGTGTGGTAAATTATAACTGTGAGCAATACACTGGTCATAGCCTTCAGAGAGAAACCAAAGAGCAGGTGCTGGCCTTTCTAGGCTGTCAATCTTGCTGAACATATCACAGTGTAAGGCATGAACCTGTGTACTTTTAAAATCCCCAATCAGGAGGGAGTGAGATGTGGGGCTCTGCCCAACAGAGGTGATGGCTGGGACCTGGAAGCCTAAAATGGAAGCCCCTGGTGGATCATAGAGAGGGAATGCCCTGAAACTGTATGTTACAAAAATCCATGTGCTGGGATTATCACAGTTAATACATGGCAAGCCAAGCATTGTGCAATTATCTTGGTCCTTTTTTCCCCATGGAAAACCTGTGGGAGGGGAAGTAGGGTTGCCAGTTTTGGTGGGACAGATTCCTGGAGGTCTCATCACATGACAATCTTTAATTAAAGATTAATCTTTAATTCCTGGTGTCTCCAGGACAATCCTGAAGGGTTGGCAACCCTAGAGAGAAGAGTCTACCTGAAATGCCATGAATTTAAACTCCTGGAGATTTTCCTACATACCGCCTGCAGGGGTAATAGACTAACAGGCACCTGGAGAAGGCCATGAAAACCCACAGAGCCCAAGGATTTGAAGTCAAATCCTGTAGATTCTAGTAACTCTACATAGCCTGTCAGAACCTCCATGCTGCTGTCTGGACTCTTCTTTGTTCTTGGCAGCATGACTCATTCAGGCATCGTGCTGCCCTTGGCTCTCTCCCCCCCACAGCTATGTACAATCCTCTATTTGAGAGGGGATTAGAACCCTGTGGGTGGAGTTAATGCAGTAGCGATGATTTCCACTGAAAATTTGCTGGCCTCTGATCTGACATCCATGGAGCCCCAATCTCAGTGTTCATGCAGATGGGCTTCCTTAGGTTTGGGGAAGCATGTTGTGGCGTAGCCGTTTACAGTTTCCATGGGTTATTTGCACTCGGTCATTTTCTTGTGCTGACTTTGGCACCAAGAAGTGAAAAGGAGGTCTTGAACCTTGATTCTCAGTCCACCTCGTCATCCAGATTGTCAGCTGGCACTGATTGCAAAATCTCTATTACTGGCAATGATCGAAGCGGGAGAAAGAACCTGGCATCATTGCCAGATCCCAATTGCTGAGATTTAGGTGAAAATATAATCTTTTCACTCAACAAATCTGATATGGACATGACTGAGAAGGAAAGCCACCCATGTCAATTTTCCAGGCACTTTTCTGGTTTGACCACACAGAACTTGGTTAGAAAGTGATGACATACTACAGTTCTCATTGTCCTAGAATGTACTTGGGAGTAGTGCTGTAACTGACAGGGTAGAATTTACATCAATACTAATCAGGCAGAATTGTGCCAGCGTAAAGTGTAAACAAAAAAAGAACTAAAAGAGAACTTCGAAATATCACTGGCCAATATAAAATTATTTTATAATTAGTGTTTGCAAATCAAAGGGATCGTACAGCACCAGACATGATTTCTCATTTGTGGAACAGGGAGACTTAAGAAGCTGGAAGTTTTGTGCAGTTTAGAGTGGTTGATCCAGTCTGCACTGTTGAAATGGCAATGGAAATTGTCAGGCTCCCTTAGTACATGGCTGACTGAACTAACATTATCAGTGAAGCTATTGACTCTGGAGGAAGGGAATCTAAGAATGTCAAAGGCTGAAGATATGGGAATAGTCTGTCTTCCTCTTTCTCTGGTCAGGGGTGAGTAAAGACTTTAATGTAATAAAGGGGTAATCCTTACAGATTTATTTAGTGGTCCATTTTGTTCTAGCCTGAAACCTGAGCTACTTTAGCAGCTGGGTCAACTCAAATGATATCATGAGTACCCATCATGAAGAGTATATCATTGAACACCTGTCACACTTGGAAGCTTGCATGAATTTCATAAGCCACTTAGAGTAAAAGGTGATGCTCACCAGTATTATTGGTTTCAAAATGAATCATACTTGTGTACCTTGCTGTAAGCCTATATTAGGGGTTCTCAAACCTCAATGCACTGCAACCCCCCTGCTGACAATAAAGTTACTACATGACTTGGGAGGGGTGGGGCTTTGGAGCCCGAGCCCTGCTGCCCTGGGGGCAGGATGGGTGGGGGCTGTAGGCCAAGCCCTGCTAACCCAGGTGAGGGGAGAGGGGGCTGCAGCCAAAGCCCCATTGCCCCAGATGGGGGTGGAGCTCAGTCTTCAGCTTCAGCCCTGGGTCCCAGCAAGTCTAATGCTGGCCTTGACAACCTCATTACAATGGACCACTTTGGGGTCCCGACCCACAGTTTGAGAACCGCTGGCCTATATGAAGGAAAAGGCAGAACCACATGTAACACACAGACTAAATATATGTCTTTCCCCTATTAAATTGACATTTGTATTATACAGTCAATATATTCTCATACAAAAATGAATGCAATATTATTTTTAAGGAGGATTATTTCTCTAATCTTCCTTTGCTACTTAACAGACCAAGTTTATTGATAAAGGCACATCCAGACATAGAAATTTACTGGGAATTGCCTTAAATCCTTGAAAGATTGGGAGTTACTGCAGTGGGGTTAAACGGCTTGTGTAAGAAAGGGATCGTTGGTGATAACGCTATCATGTATTTACTGCCTAGCAAAGTAAAGCAAATGTTGCTGAATGGAGGCATTTCTTTTATGCCAAAATGAAGGTAGTTCTTTTGATGGGTGTTAGACCGAGACCCGTGGTTCTCTGCTTGTCAATAGCACCGAGAGAGGCAAGGAAGCTTCCCCACGCTATCCTGCCAATGAGCTTCTATTCTGCTCACTCCTCTACAAGTGCTGAATGACCTTGGGTTTGTCTAGAGTCCCCATTGCAAAGCCTTACCCATGCCAGAGAGGTAGAGTGCAAGAAAATACAGCCCGGGTGTGGGAAGGTGGTGGAGGACCTTCAGCAGACAGGCTTGATTAGCCAGTGTCCTCACAGCAAAGTAGGAGGCAAAACCTGGGCTCAAGGCTATAATCTCAGCTGTGTATGCTAGCCCAGGCTTAAAGCTACCTCAAGCCTAGGTGAGATGTTTTCCTGTTTTTCAGTTTGGACAGCAGGGGGGGTTGGGCAACACCTGGGTTAGACCTTGGGATAACTGTGCAGTGAAGAGATTTTAATTAGCATCCGTATGCACTCAGTCCTTAGCCTCACCACTGAGGCTGCCATGAGTGATGCCAGAGGGCAGTGGTGGTTTTGTGCAGTCTTGCCAAGTCTTACTGACTGAGAAGAAGGTACTCACTCATTTGGGATTAATTTTTAAGGCAGCTTGTAATATCTGACATTAGGCACGAAGGGGGAGTATTTCAATAAGACACTTAAAATCTCATTCCATGTTTTAAAAAAATCCCCTGATTCAAATTGTCACTACCTGACTGCCTCAAGTGAGCTCGAGGAACTGAACAGAGGCCAGGACTCAAAAAATACTCTCACCCACACTGAGCAGAAAGTGTGCTGGAGGGAGTGAGCTGAGTTGGACTGGGAGCCACAGGCTTCTTCCCTGCAGGGGGCGGGAGGGAGGAAGAAAGGATCAGAGTTGCTCCTCTAACAGGAGGTGAGGGGAAGGCTGGAAGCAAAGAGACAGGCCCCCTGCATTCCTTGCTCTTTTTCAGGGTACAGCTGCTGAGGCAGAACAGCAGAGCTCTGGATGGGGAGGAGTAAAGCAGGCACATAGGCTCAGATACACTGCTTCTCCATAAGCGGGGTTGGGGGGGAAGGAAATGAGAGTAGCTGGAGCCCTTGCAGCTGTTCCTGCAGTGTGGGGGAGGAGAATCAAGGAAAGCAGAGTGGTCTGTGGAGAAGAGTTGCTGAGGATTTACTCTGTCTCCCAGGGCCCAGCAGCTCCAGACAAGCCCTGCAAAGAGGTGTGTATGTGGGCAGCATTCATTTACCACGGGGCAGAATTAATTGAGTTTGTGGAGATGGGAGCCCAAAGTTTATTAATTTGGGTAGAGGAAGAGCCTAAATTTAATTAATTGGTGAGAAAGAGCCAGTGGTGAGGGACTATTTTTCCAAAACCCCAGACAAAAGTCCTGGCACCAGACAGTTAGGTATGTGACTCCAGCATCACAGCTAGGACAATGCAAAATGCCTTACTAGAACTGTGATGACAGCATTTCCAACCCCGGTGCTCAAAAATCATGAGATTGGCTTAAAATCATTAGATTTAAAAAATAATTTGGGGTTCATTTTATTTGCCCTCGGGATTTTGAGTGTTTAGGGTGCACCAGGGTCACATTTTTCAGTTTTTCTTTGCAAAAGGGATATAAACTTACTTGCTTTTTTTATGAGAGCTGAGATTCTCATGTAAGTCCACAACTCTGGGGGCTGGGGATTTTTTTAAAAAAATCAAATATTGTGAGTCTTGTCGTAAAATCTACAAGAGCTGGCAACATTTCGAGCCAACCCTAGAGTACAGCGTTACAGTAACCTAGATTCTCTAGCAGTGCTGCCTCAGGCAAGGAAGGCCTCCTGCAAGTACCCAGGAAAAAAAAGGTCCAGAAAGTCCCTGAACTTTCAGGTCTTACTCCAGGAACTGCTTCCACCTTCTTTGTGATTGAATCAGGGCACCCTGACTGGACCATGCCCTCCTGTTATTTATTAAAGTTATACTCCTCCAAACAGGGAGCAGATAGAATACTATCTAAGATAGGTGACCATCATGCAGTTGTATTAACAAACAGTGAATATCTGTGGGAAACACAGTTCACAAACAATCCATAAGCTGAAATTGTTCATAGGCATTTGGCAGCTCATTGCAAATAGCAAGTGCATTTGTACTGAACTGTTGATGAATAATTTGGGAACAGGAGAAAGACTGAAGTTCACTGGATAAGTTGCGCATTGTGAACAGTATGCCCAGCTGCTTTCACTACCATCCTGAAATTTAAGGGATAGCCTGGATTTTCATGGATTTGTAACTCTGTCGTATCCTACAAAATGACTTTCAAGATCATTTAAATGAATTTCACATTTACCAGATGTGCATCCTTATTTGCATCACTACTGAGGCAGAATCTGTGGCAGAGAGATTTTGCCCCCTAAAGGAAACATACACTGGGAAGTTAGCAACCATGGGAGAAATGAATAAAACTTGGACCAGGTGAGGTGAGGAGAAAGTCAAAGCAGACTGTCAGCCAAGAATCAGGAGAGAAGAGCTCAGCCTGGCTTTGAGTGCCTGCTGAAGTGAGTTAGGCAGTGGGAAACAGAGTGACCTTAGAGAAGAAATCAGATTTCCTCCTGACTGAGGAGACAGCAAAATTTAGCTGGTGCTGGATAAAGAGGAACCGTCTCTTCCATTGTATTATTAATTTTTGCAGAGAACCTACAGTACCTTTCCTTGGACTTTATAATTCTATACTTACCTACCCCTTGGCAAATGGAAATTGCTGCTTGAGAAAATCCATCTAGTAAATGTTATTTCTGAGGTTGCAGATTTTTTGTGAAATACTGGGATTTTCTTTATCCACTGTATCCATTTTATCTGACCTGCTAAGCATTTGTCATTTTTCTTCATTTGAGAAGCTTTAGTTGAATGAAAAACTGTTAACAGTTAATAACATCATCAAATAAGAAAAGCTATGCTATTAGTTTTGAATGGTTAATATGTGGGAAACTATTCAAGATAGAAATACTCTGCCTACTTTCTATGTTATCTGTGCATATATAGTATACTATTACTGTACATGTAAATAAGAATTATGTATCCATATGCATTATACTGTACAGTATCTACCATGTCTTTACAGTGTAAGTAATTTACATTTTTTACTGAGCAGAATCAGAGTTTTACCATGTCAGAAAAAAATTAGTTTGAAGTCTTGTCAGCTTATCATTTAGTCATTATTACTGAATGCCTAGTAACCATTTTCGCAGGTGTAAAATTCTAGGCAGCCTTGCTCTTCTGAGAGAAGATAAGTTGATTGATTCCTAGAGCCAATTTTGCTAAAGATGGAACTTTTTAATGTGAGCCTTATGTAGCATTTGCTCTGGCTCAGAACGACAAATAGAATTCTGGCAATCATTGTTGTGTTGGGCTAATCCAGGAGAGGTTGAGTGTTTACATACCCCATCAGCTGGCTACATCTCTCTCCTTAAGGAGACATTTTTTCTAAAGATGTAGCTATAGTTTATTAAATAATAATAAGTACATTAGCAGTATGCTCAGACCTGAACACAACATGGAGAAAGGGTTTGGTGCTCTTAGAGACAGATGGACAGATTATGCACTATAGACACATTGCACTGGATAATCAGAGGAAGGTAAGCAAAGAGGGCTGCAGTTTTTTGTTTTTGTATTTATTTTAAATGGGCAGGGTTAGCATTGGTAGTCCTGTACTATTAATCAGCTGTGATAAGTGTTGTAATGAACTATTAATAATAGAGGACCAGATCCACACTTAGGGCAAAGGGGTACCGCTTCAAATATGTAAGGAAAAGCTATTTTAGTATTTAAAGTAAAATACGCAGAACCAGATTCCTATTGACTATGTTCACCTGTACATAGTAAATATGTATATAATTCACATATTCAAGTTTTGTATAGTGCATATAGCTCATGCATGTAATTCAGCATTTTTACTTACTGTGTTTAGGATGGCTATCCATCCAGCTTCTTTCACATTCCTTATTTGCAATTCATGAATATAACACTCTCCCTTTGATGCACAGTTCCAAAAGCAGGCTGATTCTACATGAAAAAATATGCATTAAACTTGAACATATAGTATACAAGTGCTGCCTCTGTCATACAGATTTTCTTTCTTAAGGAACATTCACTTCAAAGTGTTCTGCAAACTACAGCAGCAACCATAGAAATACACTGTGGCATGTAGTGGCTGTTACACACACCTGCCAAGTGCAGGAATCAAAGGACAATCAGCCAGCAAGCACTTTCGCTTGGAAACTCAGTGGAACAATATTTTCTGGCAATTTAAAAACAATGAGTTGAGGCAGGAATGGCCTAATTGTCCAGAATGGCACTTTCTACCTGTGGGTCCAAAGCTGTATCATCTGCTTTAATCTGTTACCAATACATCAGACAAATAAACCTGTTTTCTTTGGATTATCTCAGGTGCTGTTAGCTGACAAGCTAGAGCTCTCATCCAGTTTGCATACTGAAGTTAGTACTAAGAAGTGCTTATCTTATTAAGTCGAAAAGACCTTCACTATTCTTTGTGCTGGCAAAGGCTAATATTTATTACAACATAGCATGTGAAAGAATGAGGCACACCTGACAGATAGGTGGAATAAGATGGCTTCTTCATTGCTGCTCTGTAAAACATTGGCATTTTCCTGCAGATTAGTGGACATTTGCTTGATGAAATTTTTAATCTTATTTTTCTATTTTGTTTGCTCTTCACTGGCTGTTAAGGGAGGGGTGGGATGGGGGGCGATAGGCAGGAGTACTTTTAGGATAGGTGGCTTTTTTAGACTCCTCCACCCTGCCAGGGTACTTGGCAATGAAAGACGTATGAAATCCAGGCATATGGACTCAGCATTTAAATTTTATTTGCAACACAAAGGGCCAAATTTTCAGCTCCAACTTAACCAGGCTTCCATTTTTTGCACCAGAAAATTATTGTGCTTAGAATTTAGGCCTCTTCCATGTCCTAGTCTGTGAGTGCGCTCACAAATTGTGAGGAGGGGGCACTCAATATCTAAGTGATCTAAATGTTACTTGCAGTCAGGGCCGTCCTTACCCATATGCAAAGTATGCAGCTGTGTAAGGCACCAAGAAATTTGGCCCTACGGAGCTGCATGCTGCTCCAGCCCCGCCTCTTCCCACCCCTGCTTGCCCCAGCCCCGCCCTGACTCCACCCCTTCCCTATGGCCCGTGCTCCGCCCCCACCCCGCCTCTTCCTGCCCCTGCTCCGCCCTACTTCCCGCCGCCCCGTGAGTGCAGGGTCGGGCCTGCCCTGCACTCACAGGGTGGCAGGAAGTGAAGCTACCTGGCCCCAACCCGCTCCGCCTGCTCATGCTGGGGGGCAGTTTCCTCCCTACCCCCCAAGCCTCCTCTTGCCCCCCCTGCGGAGGCCTGGGGCTGTCTCCCTCCCAAGGTGTCAGTCCTTGGTCCAGTACAATTCAATATTTTTATTAATAACTTGGATAATGGAGTGAAGAGTGTGCTTATAAAATTTGTGAAAGACCACGTATACTTACACCATCTCTGATCAGTATTTGTCTAATGCTGCAGAGGCCTGAGGCTGCGGGGGGCTGTGTAGGGCACCAAAATGGCTAGGGATGGCCCTGCTTGCAGTTATTTGTACCTTGGAAGTAGAGACTCTTGTCTAGAAATCTGGCCCAGAGAGAAGATTTAGGACAGCTTTGCCTGGCAGTTGAATGACATTGCTGTGAGCACTGGTTAATCAGTAGTTCATTGATCATGTCTGAACTATGCCTTTCAAAGCATTTGGTCCATTGCTCTGGGAACAGTGGACACTTCAAAAAACATCCATTGGTAGCTAAAATACACATTATTGGGTGGCTTTGCATTAACAGACTTCCATGATGTATGCTACCATTTCAGTGCCTTTTGAAAATATATCAACCAGTTATTGTTTTGCCAGACATCCAGTGCTTAATTCAGGATTCTGTTTAAAGAAACCTGATTTCCAAACATTTAAAAAAAAAAAACCTGCATGCAAACCAAATGCATGTTGCACTAAAATTAGCTGCTTCAGCAACTTGTTCAATGTTTTTTAATTGGAGGAAAATTGCAATCTCTCTCCCCTCCTTCCCCCCTTCACGCCCCCTCCCCCCACACGCATGCAGCGTACGTAGCTTAGAAAAGGTAGATATGTCTTCTGTTCCAAAATGACGTGTAATAATTTAAAATTAAATGTAAGATAAACCTACAGTACTTATGCCAGTCTCTGGAATACAACTTAATTGCTTTTTAATTTTGCTAGAGGATGTCATCTGACTTGTTTTTCTAGGAACACCTACATTTTTCTTATTCTAGATAGTCTGGGAGACAGAAGAGATATGGCATCAGTGACAAGTTCTGTCTAAATAACATCCCTAACATTAAACACTAGGCTCTGAGCAGAGTTTGGCGGATGGTATGTGCTAAACATGTGGATTTCAAATGTTGATTGGGGGGTGGAGGGGAGACTTCCCCTGGCTATTCCTTAGCAATAGAAAAGTATCCTAGAAATAAGCACCACTCTTTCTAGCCATGGCCTATATGCACACCCCCTTAGAAATAGCCAACAGGCCACAGGGAAACGACAAGCTCCCAGTAAGGACTGTAGATGTCTCTCAGCACCAAGTAGTCAGTGGAATTGGTGCAGTAGTAAGGAGGAGCCATTCCTGCTCCTGCTGATGCAGTCTGAGGGATGAAGTGATTTTAAAAGCCTGCATAGGACCTCAAGGGTCAGCTCTTTCTTCAATGGAAATAAGTCATTTTATACCAGTTGAGGACCTGGCCCCTCATTTTTAAGTTCTTGGCTGAAAGATCCACATAAAGTAAGCTCTGTGCATCTCACTTTGTCTCCCTCAGAAAAATGAAAAGCTGCACTAGCCCTGCTTGGGTTTGAAGTTGTGGTTCTAGAGAGTCTAGGTTCGTCAAAGCTACTATTTGGATGACTAAATCATCCCTTTTATTTGGAGCAATAAAGTTGGAAAGATGACCCACATGCCTGATGCAGGAAAGCTACTTTACGGTATGCCTACTGCACTGAAGAAACTGTTCCATAAAAGTCCATCGATATGAAACTGATTCTGGACTGCTGTCAGAATCCTGGAGAGCTACTGTATGGTGATCTGATGAGGAAGTGCTGGTTATATAAGTTAAAGCTTTCTGATGACAGATTTAAGTTAGGTGTCCAGCCTTTCCCGTTTAAAAAAACAAACAAACCAAACTGCTTTTTAAATGGTGACCAAAACAAGAAGGGGTTAAAGATTTTTTCCCCCCACACAGACGTCTATAATGTAGAGCATCTTTCTCATTGTGAAAAATTCTCCAACTCATTCTGCTTTCTTCCTCTCCTAGCTCATAGGTTTTACACCAAATTCCAGGAGTGAAATTTAGAATTATTTAAATAAAAAATTAAGCTGTAATGTCACTCTTCCCTTCAAACACACTGTACAGGGGGCATCTGAGAGCAGAATAGAATCCTGAAGCATTTCCAATTTTTACAGAGGGGGAATTGGCTGGCTCCAATGGCTTTATGAAGAAAAATACCAAGCTCTTCAAGCACCTTGTCTAGAAACCCTTGGAATAACCTCTGTTTTTCTGAGAGTTCAGCAATAACAATTTGCATGGTTAAGACACTGTGTTTGTGGCTTTATTGCATTTCAATGCAAGTGTTCGAGCTAAAGAACAAAAGTAAAGCAGTTTGATGTAATATGGATGTCTATTTGCACTCCTTTTAAGATAAACATTAGGCAATAACCATTTCTTTAGAGCCTATATATTGTTCATGTGATTCTCTCTCTCTCTCTTGTATAACAGCTCGTGTTCATCAACATGATACATTTCTCCCTGATTTTCCAGTTCTGTCTTTCATTGTGGATATCCTTTTCTCTTCTTTGATTGCTTTTTCTTTTTAGACCATTACTCTAGTTGATAGCTTCGGGTTATCATTGTATCCTATCTCCCTCTCCAATAAGCCTATGATTGATACTAATCTTCCTCATGGGACACATTTATAGGATACAGGATGGAAACTATTCTCTAAATCTTCGCTTTATATGTGCTGACAATTTACAAGGTTGCACCTTATATTCACTTCAGTTAGCTTAGGGGAAAGCACCCGCACCTTGTAATCATACTTCCTAATAAGAACAGAAATTTGTTTCATATACTGTTTCACTCAGGATCATGTGCTGTGCTGGCTTATATTTTAAGTGATTAGTAAGGGCCACTTTTATACAGCTGGTCAATTCCCAGGAACCAAACTCAAGCATTTTTCTCTCCAGTGAGAGGAGCCATATTTTAATTATTCTAACGCAAACGTTAACTAGCAGGCAGTCCCCTGAAAAAAGTTAATGTGGCGGAAAATGCTTTGCGCAAGCAAAGGACTCATCATTGACTAAAGTGCTTAACAGTACTTTCTATAAGAAAATTATCCCATTGAAAGCTATATGGAGTGCATATGGTTTTATTTTCTCTTGACGTAGGCTCATGTTTTGAAATTGAACTATATTTGTGTAAAGACCATTCAGAACTAGCTTGGGTCTGCCCATCACTGTGACATTTAGGCAGCTACAGACTTTGAGAAAACAACTCAGTATTAAAAACCAAGAGAATAGTCACTGTTGTGGGTGAGTTTATTCACTACATTTTTATTTTCACTCCTTGTCATATTTATCATTAGAAAAATGAAGACAGAGTCCTGCTATGTAATGAACTCATAGAATACTCAATGGAAATGGAAGATACTTGTGTTTCTTTAACATTTGCATGTTTAAGCTATGCAGCCGAAGAAACAAAGACAAATAATAAGTATTTGGTTTGTTTTAGCTTTTATCTTTATAAACAGACCTGTTTATCTTTAAAAATAAGCCTGCCAGACCTTTTTTGAATTGCTGAGTTTTGCTGCAAATGCTTGTTGTTTGGCTGTGCATAAGGATTAACACTATCAAGAGAAGTGCATCTCCTAACCTTTGTTTCTTTGCTCAATGTCCGTCATTGGGTCTCTGTTTTGGCAGACTTTCTGAGGTTCCAAAGTCTAGTTCAACAAAAAATAAAATTATATTTGCTCTTCTCTGCTTTTACACAGTAGACCTCACAATACTTAAAAGTGTAGTAGTTACAGAATGAAAGTTCAAGGGATAGTCTGAGTTAGTGTGCACAACCTGTAAATTAAGCTATGTGCCCTCCCTGGAACTAACATCCTCACAGAGAGTTTTGCAAAGCATAACAACTGTGTTGTCAAAGTGAAGCCATGTACCAGTGTGAAACAGCCTCATACTGCTGAGATCAGAACTCACAACCGGAAAGCAATTCCATCGTACACCTCAGACTAGAGAGAGATGGGCATATATCTCAAAAGGTTGAACTTAGACCCAGATCCAGACTTCTTCAGAAATTTCTGAGGGTTCCAATCTGGAGTTTGGGTTGCAGCTTGTTATATGAAAAAAATTGGATAAAAAATTCAAATCAGAATCTGAACTTTCTTACCACTCAGAGCTGCTTAGATCTGGAGCCTCTTTTAACAGAAATTCAGGTGGATGGAGGCTGAGAATTTTAAGGCAGAGTTTCTCTCTATTTTCCCACGTACTCCCTCTTTCCGTGTTATTGAGAGGACTGGACTAGCAGTTTCCAGGTTATTCTTGCAAGCATTTTGGGGCACAAAATTGGGTATTTTGGAAATAAATTCTAGAGTGGCAGTGAGGGCAGCTGTACTTAGCCAACGGAAAAGACATGTTGAGCAACATGACTTGCTACACTGACTCATATAGCAGAAGAAAATGAACTTTAGAAAAATAAAGCTTTGAGGGCCAAATTCTGCTCTAAGTTACATGAATCAGTGGGAGTTTTATCCATGTAACAGAGCAGAACTTGGCTCTAGAGTTAATTAATTAATCAGGTAGGAAAATGAAGGAAGGAGATGTGTTTTTAGGCACAGTCTGGGATTATGTGCTTGTACAATCATTGAACAATGAATAATGACAGAGGTTATTCTAGACGCAATAGCTGGGAGTAAACCAGGCATAATAAACTACACTGAACTTGGAAAGAACTTAGGAGCTGCTGTCATCAAGCATGAAATGCTGATGAGGTTCTGTGGAAAGGGCAGTGATTAAAAAATACTTCACATTTGAAAAGTAGACATCAAAGTAATGTGCAGTGAGTTAAAGAAAACTATCTGATATTCAGTAATGCTTAGGATGTTCACAGTGGGAAAAGAGGGAACTAGCTAGGATATATTTTGGAATGCTACAACAAAATTCATGCCAGTAAAATAGAATTTAAAATAGTCTGAAATGACTAAGAAGGGAGATGAAACCTGAAGCACAGGAGCTGAGGAGAGCACATCTACAGTAGAACAGGTTAGAAAATGTTTTTGGTTCTTTGTTTTTTTCCTGAAGAAAATTTTGATTTTTTTTCATCAGAAAACCAACAAGGCTGGGCATTTTGCAGCACTGTTTTGCCTGAAAATTGCTAATATATATATTTTGGGGCAGATAACGGCTGAAAATTTTAGGTTGAAAACTTGTCCAAAAACTTTGGGATTTTGTCCAGAAATTTTCAGGTTGTGTGCTTTCTGTTTTCTGATGAACTAATTCAAAATTTCTAGGAAAGCAGACATTAGCCAACCCCCAGTTGTCTGTTTAAAAAAAAAAGTTTATAAACATCTACAAAAATTGCAATGACACTGGGAAGGGAGGGGGTTACAGTCGCTGGTTGAGTTCCCGTTATGGTTGGTCATCAGGCTGCTGTAGTGGACCAAACCTTGGATCCCAAGTGCTTTTAAGCTTACTAAGTGAGCACTCACTGTCCCTATATCTGGTCTTTCAAGCACCCTCCCAGGGTATAGACTTCAATCTGGTGCCACTGCTCTGGATATAGGGCTCTGTGGTTCAGCTGCACTAGCCCCCAAGATCAGTGCTAACCCCCCACATCTCCCCAATATCTTATGCATGGCCTCTCCAAAGCTCCAGACTCATGGTTACTCTGGATTACAGTTCCACCCTTCAGAGACTTCATGACAAAGTAAGGGACACACCAATTTGCAGAGGAATTTGTAAACCAATCACGCTTTACTCAGACAAAGCATGAGATGTATAGATTTACAGAAAAATAACAAACATCTGCAGGCAAGACCTTGCCTCAGTTTCCTTAGCGGAGCCTCCTTCACAGTCTTGTCTTCTGGTTCTGGTCTGCTCTTCCTTGGTAGCAGCTTGTTTAACAGCAGACTCTAAAACCCATGTTTCTTCCTGTGTCTCCATTGCAGTTTTTCCATTATCCAAACCTTGTTCTTGTAACAGTGGATTAGAGTCATTAGTGTCAATTTTCTTCAGCCAGTTCTCTCCCCTTGGACAAATCAACAAAAGCTCCTGACACCTGTATTTTTTGTTTAAGTATCAGTGATTGGGCTATCTACACCCATTGCTTGCCTTTCTGCAGACACGTAAACCCCCAAGGACTAATTCTTTGCACCAATGTAATACTCTCATTATGAGAGTAATGAAATAGATGGAAATATCGATATTCATAAAAATAATATGGATATCTGCAACATTCTGTACAGAGGGAGACTGGAAATTATGATGTCCCAACTTAAAAGGTAGGCATTTTTTGGCTTCTTTTAAATAATAGCTTTTATTTTTTATATTGCGTTTACTTTACACCTTTATTTGGGTGCTTATGGAGAGCAGGCAGCTGATATGGTATGGTTCATGAGCCAAAGAGGTCAATCTTCGGGGTCGAGGATTCTTGGGGTTTTCATTTCAGTTCAGATCTGAGCCTCGTTTGTTTGTTTGTTTGTTTTAAACAAACACTGCCAGCACTGAGAAATACCACGTATGTGGAAATATTGCAGTGCAAAAGGGAATACTGTCTGTCAAGAATTCCAGCTTTGACAATAAAAAAACAGGAGTACTTGTGGCACCTTATAGACTAAACAATTTATTAGAGCATAAGCTTTCGTGGGCTACAGCCCACTTCATCGGATGCATTGAATGGAACGTATGGTAAGAAGATATATATATACGTACAGAGAAGGTGGAATGTGCCATACAAACTGTAAGAGGCTAATTAAGATGAGCTATTAATAGCAGGAGAAAAAGAACTTTTGTAGTGATAATCAAGGTGGCCCATTTAGACAGTTGACAAGAAGGTGTGAGGATACTTTACGTGGGGAAGTAGATTCAATATGTGCTTCTAGCAGAGTCCACGCTGCAGAGTTACTTTAGCAGCCTGTTGATATTTTTCCCTTACAGTCTCAAATTTTTAGCTGAAGATGATTAGTCCAAAAGGGTTTGGGAAATGTTGTTTAACCCTTCTCTGCCTCACTAAATGGCCCAAATGTGTCAGAAGTTGATATCTATGAGGGATGCTAATGATTCTAAACTGACATACTCCCTCTACTGAACTCAGTAATAAGCTACTCTTGACTCCAGAATATGTTTCAGCCTTTTTTTACAGGTCACCATTGTCAATATACAGAAATTAATTTTTTCCTGTAGGAAGAAAATGTTCACAGAGCTAGTAGCACTGTGATCTGCACCCAGGGCTTAACAAGCAGATTCGAACACCTATGTCTCTTCCTATACTATTGGGTACAGTTACCATTGGTTAGCCCACCATGACCTTAGCTGCTCAGTAAATAAACTGTAGTATTTCCTAGTGAAGTTAATTCCAATGTTAGTTTGTTTGCTTGCCTCCTATGTTGTTGAATGGGAGACCTTATGAAAATCAGCATTATTAGAAATTTTGATTTTTATCACAAGGTAACTAATTACATATAAAAGTCAAAAACTTTGAAACTTTACCCGGTTCCTAGGGCTCAAGGCGTAACCCTCTTAATTTAGGCATCCCTACCCTTTCCCAGTTCCTAGGGCTCCAGGCGAAAAGGACCCTCCATGAGCTCCGGGCTCTACTCCTCCATGGGCTCCAGCCAAACACCCTTTCCCTGTGGACTCAGAGAAAATATCATTTCCCTGTGGACTCAGGGCTTAATCTTTTGTGGGTTTACAGGGTCTTTTACCAGTGAAAGAGCCTTACACAGTATTATACTACATAACCTCTATTTATTAACAATCACCAAAACCAGACTGCACACACTACAGATACAGTGCTCACCATTCCCAATAAGACAGATGGACTTTTCTTGATGGCCAGTCAGGAGCAGGTCCATCTGGGGGACTCCAGTTTCTGCATGGTGTCACTGGCAGATTGTTGAAGTCTGTCAGCTCTGATCTTTGGGGCTGTGTCCTGGAGTTGGTTTCCAAAGAACTTCCTTTTGGACCCCAATTTATATAGTGATATTTGAGTCCTTTTTAGCTATACCTTAACCAATCGTTACACTATGTTAGGATTGGTTATTAAAGTTTAGTATAACAAAATTCTCTAACCAATCCTATCCCACCACCTTAATTAATATACACCTAGCAAAATTAAGTATATAACAG
The DNA here is from genome assembly GCF_965152235.1 of Eretmochelys imbricata. Taxonomy (NCBI): domain Eukaryota; kingdom Metazoa; phylum Chordata; order Testudines; family Cheloniidae; genus Eretmochelys; species Eretmochelys imbricata. The sequence continues at coordinate 84,165,653 of NC_135579.1, read as the reverse complement.
ACAGAATTAAAGAACCAGACAGAGACGGATAAACAATAGGGAAGTGGGGACCATAATGACAAAACAATAAAGAAATGAAGATTTTACAACCACAACTATTGATAAGTGATTTCTTGACTGGATGCTATCAAACTAAGTTTTCTTTCAGAGAAGCAGCTGTGTTAGTCTGTATCCGCAAAAAGAAAAGGAGTACTTGTGGCACCTTAGAGAATAACAAACTTATTTGAGCCTAAGCTTTCATGAGCTACAGCTCACTTCATCGGATGCATTCAGTGGTAAATACCATAGGGGGATTTTATATACACAGAGAACATGAAACAATGGGTGTTACCATACACACTGTAACGAGAGTGATCAGGTAAGGTGAGCCATTACCAGCAGGAGAGAAAAAAAACCTTTTTTAGTGATAATCAAGGTGGGCCATTTCCAGCAGTTGACAAGAACGTGTAAGGAACAGTAGGGGGGAAAAATAAACATGGGGAAATAGTTTTACTTTGTGTAATGACACATCCACTCCCAGTCTTCATTCAAGCCTAATTTAATGGTGTCTAGTTTGCAACCTAATTCCAATTCAGCAGTCTCTCGTTGGAGCCTGCCCTTGAAGCCCCCCTGTTGTAATATTGCTACTTTTAGGTCTGTAATTGAGTGACCAGAGAGATTGAAGTGTTCTCCAACTGGTTTTTGAATGTTATAATTCTTGACGTCTGATTTGTGTCCATTTATTCTTTTGCATAGAGACTGTCCGGTTTGGCCAATGTACATGGCAGAGGGGCATTGCTGGCACATGATGGCAGATCACATTGGTAGATGTGGAGGTGAACGAGCCTCTGATAGTGTGGCTGATGTGATTAGGTCCTATGATGGTGTTCCTTGAATAGATATGTGGACAGAGTTGGCAACCGGGTTTGTTGCAAGGATAGGTTCCTGGGTTAGTGTTTTTGTTGGGTGGTGTGTGGTTGCTGGTGAGTATTTGCTTCAGGTTGGTGGGCTGTTTGTAAGCAAGGACTGGCCTGTCTCCCAAGATCTGTGAAAGTGATGGGTCGTCCTTCAGGATAGGTTGTAGATCCTTGCTGATGCGCTGGAGAGGTTTTAGTTGGGGGGCTAAAGGTGACGGCTAGTGGCATTCTATTACTTTCTTTGTTGGGCCTGTCCTGTAGTAGGTGACTTCTGGGTACTCTTCTGGCTCTGTCAATGTGTTTCTTCACTTCGTCAGGTGGGTATTGTAGCTGTAAGAATACTTGATAGAGATCTTGTAGGTGTTTGTCTCTGTCTGAGGGGTTGGACCAAATGCCATTAGGACAGGGTCTCCTTCTTCACAGCCTGATATTACGTTGTTTTAACGTAATTTAGATGGAATGTGAGGATGTGACTTCTTGCTTCTCAGCTAATGGCTGCTGCTTGGCTTATACTTACAGTTTGCGATGGCCCCCTGCCTTGTCTCTGGCATGTCACATGCAGCGAAGAGCAGCCAAGGGTGGTGTAGAGCTGGTTCTCCCACCTTTCCACTACTGGGATTCCCCACACTGGGCAAACCTCTAGCTGCCCAATTAGGGCAGCTCTAAGTCCTTTGGCACTGCCTGATCAGTGGAGCCAAGAGTCTGGCCATATGCTCTTATTTATTCTGCTGACAAGGAAATGAAAACAGGATGGCAAATATCTGTGGTTGATTCTAAATGGACAGTTTCCAAATGGACATGGTTAAGTAAGTTGTGCCCCAAATTTGACCTGCCTCACATTCTTTGATACAGAATCTAACAAAGTTATCAGAAATGCAGTGGAAGACGACAAAATGGGTACAGACAGCTATTGTTTTCAAGTATAAGCTGTAATGGAGAGGAACATGTGTCATATTACACTCACGCAAACACTTTTTCTTTCTCACACGTGTGCACACATGCTCTCTCTCTCTCTGTCTCTCTCAAGCAAGTGAAACATTGAGAAGGGATTCAAGCAATTTGTATGACTGATCTGTGAGTCATTCGTAGTCTAAAAATATCCTATACATTATTTATTTGTGTTATGGAAGTGCTCAAATGCCCCAGCCACATTGTGCTGGGTGCTGCATATTCACATCGGAAGCCATGAAACATGACTGAAAAAGCCTACTATTTAAGAAGACAGTTCAGGGAGAGTGATACAATTAAATATATACATTTTTAAATTATGCATTATATATATTCTTTTAAAATAGTGAATAAAAATATCTGTTCTATCCCAACTGTCCCATATACAGACTGCCCTGTTTTTGGGCTTCTCAGAAGTGAGTGTTGAGATGAGGGTAATGGCCCTCCTAAAAAAACCCAAAAACCATATGTCAGGGTTTGCTTAGGTTTTTAGGATCTTCCATTTATAACCGATAATTACCTTAACAGAGAGCATTGCATGGAATTAATGACAGCCTAGGTTTAATGGCCCTTGGTTATGTCTCAGGCCATCAGCTTTTCCCATCTGGCCATCAATCCCACGGAAATGCCCTACATCTCCATTATTATTGCCTAGGTAGATGACAGTTCTGCTGCAACCAATGCCTTATTTCTTCCAATGAGAGAATCTTACAGCTAATACTTTCTTTCTTCTCACTTTAGTTATCTGCAGTATTACCAAGACACTTTAAACAACTGGTACCCCAAATGATGAGGCTGTTGGCTGTAGATTTGCCTAGGACTACACCTTCAGGGTCCAAGACCCAGCTCCTCAAAGGTATTTAGGCACCTATCTGCTTCTTTAGGCACCCAAGTTCACCATTTAGGCACCAATGCCACCTAATCTTGTAGGTGCCTGATTCCCACCAGAATTTGCAAAGCTTCCCAAGCCTGATGCCACTCTGCAACTAATGAGCAGCTCAGAGCTGTAGCTCAAGCCAAAGCCTCAGAGGCCTCAAAGCAAATTCTCAAGCTAGGCTGTGTCTACACTGTGGACCTTACAGAAGCACAGCTGTACTGCTATAGATGTGCCGCTGTAAGGTCTCCAGTCTAGCTGCTCTTTGCCAGCAGGAGAGCTCTCCTGCCGGCATAATTAAATGACCCCAGCGATCACCGTTAGCTATGTTGGCAGGAGAGACTCTCCTGCCAACGTAGTGCTGTCCACACCAACACTTTTGCCAGTGAAATTTATGTTGGTCAGGGCAATGTTTTTTCCACACCCCTGATCGGCAAAAGCTTTACTGACAAAAGTGGTAGTGTAGACAAAGCCCTAGACAGGGGATCATCTGTCTCTCCAGCAAGGCCTGATCCCATAGGGGCAGCTCCTACCGGGGTTCAGGGCTTCTGCCCTGATGCCTCCCCCCCCTTTTGGGCTAAAACCTTAGACCCCACCTCCCTGAAGAGCAGAAGCTCCTAGTCTCACCTCCCCTCTGCAGGGCAGAAGCCCTGAGCTCCCCCCTGCCCAGTAGGTGGAGGATGGGGGGGAGCGTGTGTGGGGGCCTCCGGGAGCCACACTTTACTGTAAAAGAGCCACATGTGGCTCATGAGCCAGTTTGGCCACACCTGACATTATTGTGGGCAGGTTGTGGTGTTGGGTGGGAGAAGTTGTGTCTGGTGTGTGTGTGTGTATTTTGTTGAGTTTTTTTGTAACATGGTTCTCTATTACTAAAAAAAAAGTTTAATTAGCTAGTTTAGTAATAATTAATCGGCATTGGGTCCTTTCAATTGGTTGGGGATGGAAGGCCAGTGGTGGCTGCTATTTGTTATTGTGAGGGGGGCGGCCAGTTATATTGGTGGGGGGGTGTGGCCAGTGGCTGGCTTATATTGGGAGTGAGGGGGTGGTGGCCAGTGGCTGGGTTATATTGGGGGTGGTGAGGTGGCTGCCAGTGGCTGGGTTATATTGGGGGTGGAGGGGGTGGCTGCCAGTGGCTGGGTTATATTGGGGGTGAGGGGGGGAAGTCCCGACTAAGAACTGATACTTGTCAGATCCTGCAGCAGAAGGGCCAAATGCAGGCCAGGTCAAGGGACAACACAGCATCCACACAAGAGATACCTGGGGCATAGGGACACATAGGGTGAGTGTGAGAGAGGTGCCAGGGAGAGACATTAACTGAGCTTGGCCTAGAAACCTGCAAGCATCAATGTGCTTGGAATACTGACTGGACTGGAGAGGCATTAGGCCTGTAGAACCTTGTCTCTCAACTGTCCTGCCCCAGGAACCCAAACATTTACCGCTGTCGCTCACTATGAATTGTAACTGTTAAGCTTCTCTACTTAGAGTATCTGCAACCTTTGCCTTTCTTGCCAACCTAGTAAAATACCCTTTTACTTGCCATGTGTCTGGGCGGTTATCGGAGCCCGCAAGGGCTAGTGCCTACAAGGCCTCGCTGCTGAAACACTTTCAGGGCTCGCCTCCAAGTCATTGTACCGCTGGCACGCTCCTGGCACCTGAGGGGGTTGGTGTGCTCCAGCCCTAAGCAGCTATAATAATTACAGAACTGCCGAACATGAGCAGAGGGTGGAGAGAAAGAGCGATGGTTTAGACTGCTCAGGCACGGGCTACCTAAGCGGATTCAGTGCCTGCTTCCAGGAGAGTGTTCACTGCTGAGGTTCCCAGTTAGAGCGGGGCACTTATCTCAGGCACAAGGAGGGAGACCAGGTCAGCTGCTTAGGCACCTAAGCCTCTCTCCCTGCGACTCTTCTTGGTGTTTCACTCCTGGCTAGCTTAGGAGGTGCCCCATTCACCTGATTGGCTTCTGAAAATCCCTTCCTTAGGCACCTAACTCTCACCATGCATTGTATGGGGAGCCCAGGTGCTTTGCTGGGCACTGAGGATTCCACTGGGCAGGAGACCTCCTAGGAAGTAAACATCATAACACCGAGTGGAGCAATGCTTCAGTAACTTGGAGGTTCTGGGCCCCAGTCTATAACTGTAGTTTGGAGAGTACATGAAACTCCCAGTAAAGTCAATGGGAGTCACTTGCAAGGAGCAGCTGCAAAAAATCAGGTCCCAAGTATTGCTCGGGAAGTAAGTGGGAAATCACTGACAGATTTTTCACAAAGGAAATAGTTTGGTGGAAGCAGGAGAGAGAGGGTATGTTAACAGATATGTCAACATTCATAAAAATATATGTGTTTAAAAAAAATAGGTTTTCATGGTTCCAATGGTTGTTGTCCTTGTTTCCTTGCAATTGATGGGTTCTTTGGCAGGCTTTCTAAAGAAACTAATAAGTTGTAGCTCAGTAGGCAAGAAACCAGCAGAAATTGTTTTAGGTGAAAATGCCTTGCTATGTGGATATTCAAAAGTATGTGAATTAACATTGGTGCTGACTACATTTCCTTTAACCTCATTAGCAGTTCATCTTGCTTTCCCATGCATGATGCTGGAGCAACTAGTTCACCTTTGTGCCTTCTGGTACGTAATTCATCAAAGTGGCAGACGAATGCTTGAAGGAAAACGCATGTAAATACTCATTAGGAACCTGAGTCACAAAGGCATGAATATTTCTACCCGTATCATTAGGTCCCTCAGGATTTTAGTAATGCATTTGTGTGAATGAAAATGGACTTAGCTCTGTGTGAAAAATGAGACTATAACACCCATTGGAAATACCACTACACAAATTGTTTAATTTTTTTAGTAATTCCATTGAAAAGATTGTTTTGGTTTTTTGTTAAGATTATCTTAATTAAAAAAAATCATTCCTCAGTGGCTGTTTCCACACACAAATCTTCATTAAGATGAAGCTGGATTGCAGTCAGTTATATGCTGTTTCAGTGGATATTACTTTCCAAGAATGAAAGAGGAAATAAGTAAATAAATAAACCCTCAATTGTTAGAAACCAAGGATGTCCCAAACTATCCTAACTCTGCTCCATATTAATGCCAGCTTCCGTCTTCCTTCCTAGCCTGTACCATGTCAAAGGTGTGCACCACAGAACATTGCTTTTATAACGTTTTTCATACGTACATGTCTCTGTATTAACTGTAATAATAATGTCACCACACTAACTTCTGCTCTTTTTTTGCAAGTACGTTAATAGGAATATGAGATTTATGTTTGGAGACCTGTGTAATAGCCTGGATAATTGGCTGCCACAGGGCCAAATCTCATGGGGCGCTGAGCACTCCTGTGAGGCACTGAGGCCTAGATCCTCAAAGGTATTTCGGTGAGTTGGGTGCCTAAACACCTTGCAGTGTCTGGGCCTGAATTCACTTAGTGGTTTGCAGGATCAGGCCCTTACTTGAGGTGTGGATGCCTTTAGCACAGACGGGGGCAAACTATGGCCCGCGGGCCACATCCCGCTTGCAGGACCCTTTCCTCTGGCCCCTGAGCTCCTGCCAGGGAGCGGGGTCAGGACAGGCTTGCGGAGGAGCCAGCCCAACTCTCCGGCAGCCTGGTGAGCGGGGCGGAGGCTAGCCCCTGTCCCCTCCTCTTCTGCTCCCCTCCCTCCCTCGCAGTCACAGTTACCCCAGCGCCTGGGCAGCGTGGCTGCAGGTCCGGTCAGGCAGCACGGCTATAGCACCCTCGTGCTCCAGGGCAGCACGGTCAGGGAGTGGGGAGCAGGTGGAGTTCCGGGGGGGCGAGGAGCTGGTGGAGTTGCGGGGGCGGTCAAGGGGCTTGGGCCCTGCTGCCGGGGACAGAGGCAGAGCAAGCCAGGGCCCTCCTCCACCCCCAGCATGCTTGGCCCCTGTCCCCAGCAGCCAAGCCCAGACAAGCAGGGGAAACGCACAGGGAAAGGACTGAGCCCCCCTTTCCCCCACCTCACATGTAACGTGGGGCGGGGAGAGCAAAGAGGGTTGGATAGGGGGCGGGGGCTCCAGGGGGAAGGTCAGGGAGTGGGGAGCAGGGGATATTGGAGAAGGGTGGGGGTCTCGGGAGTGGTCAGGAGCTGGGGAGCAGGGGCAATTGGATAGGGGATGGGTGTCGTGGGGGGATGGTCAGGGGCAGAGAGCAGGGGTGTTTGGGTAGGATGCAGGAGTCCCGAGGGGCAGTCAGGGGTGGGGAACAGGTGGGGGTTGGATGGGGGCAGGGGCCAGGCCATGCCTCACTGTTTGGGGACACATAGCCTCCCCCAGCCTTCCCTACCCAGCTCTCCATACAATTTCTATACTCCATGTGGCCCTAGGGCCAAAAATTTTGCTCACCCCTGCTTTAGCAGGTCAGAATATGTAAATAATAATAAAAGTGTCTGTGTGTTTTTGTGCACGTTGTAGGTGGCCATAAAGGAAGCTGTGAATTAGCCCAGCCACAATGCCACCTTTACTTACCTTGAGTAGTATGTTGCTCCACAAATACAGTATATTCCTGATTATCTGAATAGCTTGGGGGAGATGGACATGGATTTTATTCGGATAATCAGGAGTTTGGATAATTGAGAGGGCAGGAGCCATTCAGTAGCAGGATTTCCTCCCCTGCATCTGGGAGCTTGATGTTGTCATCCTTCTAGCAATGCCCCGCGGGGGTCTCTGCTCTGTTATCCAAACTTCTACATTATCTGAGTCCCTTTCTTGTCCCACACCATGAGAGAGCTGCCCTCTGCAGCATGTATCTCATGCTGAGGGACAAGGAAGGGATTCAGATGATGCAGGGTTTCAAATAATAGGATTTCAGATAAATGGGGATATACTATAGACCCATTGATTTTCAATGAGGCTACTCATTGTGAGAAAGGGTGGCAGAATCTGGCTCTGTACAGTTACAATTAAGACAATCTAGCTTTTATGGTCTGTGATCAAAAGTAACTGGCTGGTTATGGTAGACCTGGATAGATAAGACTATCTATTAGGGCACTGCTGGGGATGCAGGTAGTTTGGGTGCCTGGCTTGAGACGTGTAACTTTGACTTTGCAGTTCCTGGCATTCTAATCTTGGGGCAGCTTGTGCGGATGGTGGTGGGTTACAGTAACTCCTCGCTTAACGTTGTAGTTATGTTCCTGAAAAATGCAACTTTAAGTGAAACGATGTTAAACGAATCCAATTTTTCCATAAGATTTAATGTAAATGCGGGGGATTAGGTTCCAAGGAAATTTTGGGGCGGGCAGACAAAAGGCATTATATACTGTACTGTACTGTGGTTTGGAAGTGCCCCTGGCTTACCCCACACAGGCACAGCCCGCTGCAGGCAAGGACACTAGGAAGCACCTTCCCTGCAGTAGCAGTGGCAGTTTACCCGGAGAAGAACAGGCACCGACTTTGCCAGGGGATGCTCCAGGCCCGCCTCTTCCCACTCCCACTCCCACTCCTCTCCAGAGCACGCTGCATCCTCACTCCTTCCCTCCTCCTTCCCTCCCCCCCCCCGAAAGTCTGAAGCACTGGGCGGTGGGGGAAGTGCTGGGAGGGAGGGGGAGGAGGCAGAGAAGAGGAACTTGTGCAATGCTCCCTTGTAAAGTCGCTGCTCTTCTACAAAATCTTACAAGCGGTGGACAGAGCAGGCAGCCTAACGACGTTAGAAGGGAGCATTGCACAACTTTAAACGAGCATGTTCCCTAATTGAGCAGCAACGTAACTTTAAAACAACGTTAAATGGGAGGATGTTAAGTGAGGAGTTACTGTATTTTGTTTTTTCACTTTACCATTTTTGAAAAGCACTGTTATGTCAGACCACTGATATGTGTCTGCAACCGTAACTCCATCTTAATAAGGGTTTTGAGAGGGATTTCCTTAGCTTGGTCATTGGACTGGGGAATGGAAGAGATAGGTAAGGGGGTAGGGGAGCTTTGTCACCCTGGCTTCCTGAAGCCTGCAGGAGGGGACCCGCACTAATCTATACCTTCTGTGAGTCTTGAGAGGGGAGCCTCTCTCTCGTACGCCTTATAAGATGCACAAGAGTATGGGAATCAACTGCTGAGAGAGGCATGTGGTCTGGTGAGGAATTTCACAAGCCTTTATAATCCTTATGATTGTTAGGGTCCCTGAACTCCTCCCCTCACAGGCCTCGAGGTTTGTGGGTCCATCATGAGCCCTAAGACCTATGGGGTGACTGTAAGGGAAAGGGGCTACAGGGAGCTTTGGGGAGAGTGGATTTATGCTCATGGCTTTTGGGGAGGGGGCTGCAAGGAGCAGTGAGGGCGAGGCAGGAGAGTTTAGCACTGCAGAGGGAAGGAAGGGGAAAGTACTTTCCCTGGCTTATGCAACAGATGAATCTCCTGTTGTTTACAGCAATGCGATTTCCTGCTCATGAACCACAGGTGGCTTGTTGGGTGAAAAAGGCAGTGAAGTGCTAATTCTAATGCTTCCTGCTTGACTTCTCCTCCTGCTCCTGAGTATCCCACTCCTCACCAGGATCCTGTGCTCCTGGCAGCACTCCCTCCCCCAAACATTTACGCCTCACCTAGTCCTCATTTCTCCCGTAGGCCCTGTTCTCCCCCTCATTAGCTCCAGCCAGTGACCTGTTGCCTCTCAGGTCTTCATGCACCTGTGTCCTCTCTCCTGCACTCCACCCCCTAGAAACCTCATGATTTGGAGGTACAGCCTGCCAGTCAAAGGAGGAGTCCAGGTGTGGAAGGTGCTCATGGGCAGCTTGCATGTAAGAGTCATTGTGGGGTGCACTAGCATCTTCACTGCCACCTCTACCTGAGGAACCTCCTGTTGTTCATCAGAGAGGAACCACAGAGCATGATCAGAGAATCTCTTGAGGTCCACGAAGTGGGAGTGGAGCTTGAGGGGCTAGGGGAGGAGATCAGTGGGGGTATTTCCCACTTCCTGCAGGAAGGGAGAAGCCCCCATCAAGTCTCCTCAGCCCCAGCTCAGGAAGCTGACCATGCTCTTTGCGTTCTCCCCCTTGCCTTCACAAACCTGTAATAGAATGTATGAGGGTCCTCAGCCCCTTTGCATGCCTTTTGTAAGGACAAAGTCTCATTTCTGTTGACAAACCTTCCAAGTCACGGAGTCATGTGGTGTGAGCTCTATCTGCATAAGGAAAGGGACTAGAGACTAGTTTGTTAAACACGGCCAGCTTAGGTCTTCAGCATTTGTTGTGATGAGCTGTGCACTGAGGTCACCAGAACTGATATTCCTCAGCAGTGTTACTGAAGACAATGTTAATTGCTCTGGTAATTTGAATTTAATCAACTACATTTTGCTCCGGGGCACTAGATCTCAGCTAAGGGAATCCATGCAAGTCAGTTAACTTGCCTTTTTTGGTATAAAGTGGGAAACAGACAAATATCATTAGAATACGTCTGGACTTGTGCTTAACAGCTCTAGTTTAGGGTCTCATAGTTCAGGAACAAGTTGTCAGACTTGCTTCAGATTTTATAGAAAAAAAGAGCTAATTTACATGTTTTGAGAACAATATACATAGAAGGTCAGGCTGAAATCAGGTTTATAACAGAAACTCAGTTGCTCTCTTAACTATGACACAACGGCTGTCACTCTGTTAATGATTCAGTGCTTGGTTCATCTTCTCATGTACAGCTGTAAAATGTAACATTACAAAGTTATTATTTTATTGGTACAACTTACTGTAGGAAATTTTGCTATCATCATTCAAAATTTCTTCATTTTCTGAGACATTTCTAATGTCACTGCACTTGTAACAGTGACTGTTGGAGATAGTGCTAGTTGATAATTTAGTACATAGAGAATTTGCATATCTCTTGCAAAAATCAGGTATAGTTACTTAATAGAATTTATTTACTGATTTCTAGAATACTCATTTCTGAGTACAGAATCTGAGACGTAGTACAAATTTTAAACAAAGTTTAAAACAAAACTGTGCCCAGTGCCTACAAGAACCAGAAGCTCTTACTAAGAGAACAGTGCAAAAGAACTAAAACAAGAAAGGAAGAGCTGGTGCACAATAGACAGTACAATGTTGTGCTGACCTAAATGGAAAGACTTAGCTCTGAACCCTGGAAATCTGATGGATGTCCTCAGAGAGGATGATCCATAGACAAGGTCTCTGGTCAAAAACATCCTTATCCCCAGAGGGGAACTTGGGATGGTGAGCGCAAACAATGCAAGTAACCTCAGTTTTCTTGGAGAGACAGAGGGATATGATAAAGTACTTCAGGCCAGCACTGTGCTCTTTGGAAATGTAGGGTCAAATCCAGCTCAGGCCAGCACAGCAAATGGAAGGAGACATGTAGGCTACTGCATTCTCCTTAATCAAGGAAAGACTATCTAGACCTCTTCAACAAATCGTGAATAATGCTGCAAGATATCATCATTCCACAGGAGCCTATTGAAGGGCCACATCATGAAACAGTCCTGTCGTCTTAGTTCAGTATATCATCACTGAGAACTCACTGCACCTTGCTGCACACTGCGTATTTGATTATCTTTAGCTTTCCTTCTTTCTTTTTCTTCATTCTCCTGTTAAACAATGGGATAAGATGTATTTACAGATTGATTATGATAGTTTATACATCTTTTAATAACCTGGCTTATTTTCATGGAAGTTTGTGGTTTTCCGCTCTTCCATTGCCTTGTAAACACACATTGTATAGATGTACTCCATCTCCTGTTACTGTGTATCTTTTGAAGATGACTTGACAGACAGTCTAGAAAAAGTGCAAACCACTAGTTATCAGTGCGATTGTAAAATATGTGTATGCATTAAAGACAAAGAAATGTATTGATTAAGCACTACGATAATCTTGACAGTGATTTTGTTTAAAACGAGTGTACTTACATGCTGAACTGTTACCTGTATAACATTAATGCTGCAGATGACAATCCAAGGGAGACAATTTGCTGACATTTGGCACCAGAGAAACCTGATTAAAATATTATTTCCATTCACCAAAGCAATGTTTTAAGTAATAAAATCTGTTAGAATATGAAAATGTTAATAGAAAACATTTACCTACCCAGCAGGGTGTTTGGAAAGCACGCTGAGATCTTTGTACTAAAAGGTGCAATATATGAGTAAATTAATTAGTAATAATTATTTTATTGCCTAGTGGATGAAGAAGTGATTGCAGTTAATCTTGAAGGGTTTATTTCTTTGCAGCCTTTAAAAATGCACTGCAAGAGTTGTGCACTGGTAACCAGTTCTGGACACCTCTTGGGAAGCAAACAAGGCAACAGAATTGACCAGACTGAGTGTGTAATACGAATGAACGATGCACCCACTCGAGGTTATGGAAAAGATGTTGGAAACAAAACTAGCCTTCGAGTCATTGCACATTCTAGTATCCAGAGAATTCTGCGAAACCGGAATGAACTGTTAAATATGAGTCAAGGTACTGTGTTTATCTTCTGGGGTCCCAGCAGCTATATGAGAAGAGATGGAAAAGGTTTGGTTTATAATAATCTGCAATTGATGAATCAGATACTACCTCAATTAAAAGTATATATGGTTTCTCGGCACAAGATGCTTCAATTTGATGACCTCTTCAAACGGGAAACTGGCAAAGACAGGTGAGGAAGTTTATGTGGGTACATTTGGGGAAATTTCCATAGCTGCAGAATAATGGCATTTAAACTCATCAGCTTCAGATTAACTCAGAGGGAACATCATGCCCCTTACATGTGATTGTAATATGATTTTACGTGCTAAATAACACTTAGCCTTTGTAACTTAAATCAAAAATGTGCATCAAAATAATTTGTATTGAATATTTTTCCATTAACTTATAACACTAAAAACGTGTGTGTTGAATACAATCAAGCAAGGGAATTGCAGAAAGAAACAGCCAGGAGATGGACACTGCGTTTTACATCTCACTTTGGGGTAATAAACCTGAAAGCAGTTTTTTACTGGTTTTGAAAAATAAGAATTGATAGGTTTTACTTTCTTATGGAGGAAATGCTACTGTTTTGTGAATTATAATGGCTACTTATTGAATTTAAGCATTCTTCAACATTGCTGCTGTAAAGCTTCCTGTAAAACAAATACACACTTTTTTCATATATTAGGTGCTTCTGGACAGTTCATCTGCCATTTACAGCTGAGAAAAAAGAAATTGTTATGATAGATCTTTATGAGACCATCTGTAACGTATAGACTGATCTTTAAATGAAATTTTTAATAAGTGACCACTGCACAACTGGAGTGTTTTTGTGCATAATGTAGGTAAATGGGCTTTTAAGCCAAGGACATTCTCAAGAAAAATACATTTGTTTTTATTTTTATTAACTCATTATATTTGTACATATTAAATATGCAGCAGTAAAAATGGTACAAGGTCCCCACTTCAGTACAAACGAAGAGGTGAGTACACAGTGCAGTAAATCACTGTGAACAGTTTTCCCCACCTCGAAACTTACTAGAGAGTCCAGACCATACAGCTGGTTTTAGTACTGGGCAACCATAACGGATGTGTCCTGTCTTCCAGGCTGCAGGGCAGGGGCAAGGCAGAGTCACTCCATAGCAGATTATTGCTCCTGATTGGCTGAAGGAACCGTCTTTTGGTTCTGTGTTTGTACAGCACCTAGCAGAATGGGGGCATGGTCCATGACTGGGGTGCCTAGGCGTTACTGCAACACAGATAATAAATAATAATGATAGGTAGCTGTCCCTACCCTTTAGAAGCCCACACTGTAAGGTAAAGGACCACTGCAACCAAGATACACTGTATCCTCTGGCCCCAGCCTACCTTATGTATTGCCAGTATGAGCATAATGTAACTATGTCTAGGCCTACTTGTTAAAGATCCTCTCTCGGTTCGAAGTGGTGGCAGGGCCTCTCTTCATTCACTGTAATTGCAGAGGGAAACGACAGCTGGGGGAGGTGATCTACCAGCACAGAAAAAACTCTTCCCTCTCTTAGTTTGCTCAGCCAGAGCGGAGAAGAAGGGGAAGCTGACAATCCCCAGGGAATTGATCATTTAATACTTTTTTTGGAGGTTGTATGGAATTAGCTGCATCCCCAGTATACAGCGGAGTGAAACTTAACAGTAAGTATAATGAGGCTTCACTGTGGGCTAGATGGGGCATTTAGGCTCAGGCTCTGCCTATAGGGCAGTGCAGTGCTGTATTCTCCCAGTCACAATACTTCCCTTGGCCCCCTCTTGCTCTAGAGAAGGTAAGATGCAGCACCCCTTTTTGAGAGGCAGGCTACTTCCTGCCCTGCTATCTGGCCAGCTCTGCTGGCTACACATGTGGGAGGGTGGAATCATGCCTCCTCACTTGCAGTGGGGATATCAGGCACACAGCAGGGATCTGAGCAGGCTCTGTGTGTGCACAGAGTGAGGGCTGTTTACACCTCTGCAGTCACATCTGCTCAGAGCATGGTCTTGTCCTGTAGGACAAGTGAAAACCTGAAGGGAATTTTGTCCTTTAATTACCCTATAGCTGAGTTTATTGTGAGCCCAGTTCTGGGCACCTTCCGCTCCCAGTGGGAACCAAGGGCACTGGGATCCTTGTAGCATTTGGTCTTACAAACAAGTTCTGTTGGTAATAAGAAGACGCGCATGCTCCTGTAGAAGAAATGCTCCTTTAGAGGACACTTTTGACCTACTTGAAGGACTAAGAAGATTAAAACAAGAGATGAAAATAAATGAAAAGGCAGCACAAACGAAGGAGGAAGGAATGTGAAAGGAAACATAGGCAGGAAGGAATTTGTAGAGAAAAAGACAATTACAGAGCTGTGGTTGCAGGAACAGAACACTGTGTAACCCAGAATCTTCTCTACTCAGTGTGCTTTTTTTTTCCCTGTTGAGTACTACTGAGTTATTGACTGCAAAAAACAAAGGGGGAGAAATCTGATTGCAAGGAACCAATAATCAAGCCATCCATTTCTGTCTTTAGTATTATGAGAAAAAGGATAATTGGATGTATTGTGATTTATAAAAAAAGGTCTGATTTTTAAAACTGAAGGAGAACCTTCAGAAAATGTCACCAATGAAATAGTATGGCAAATGACAGAGGCTGCAGAGCAATATACTTTGATATTACAAAGTAACTGTACTTGAAAATAACTTTGTAATTGAATAAAGGGTACATTAAGAAAATATGATTCAGAACCAATATTACAGTAATTAGATAAAGGAAGCATAAATGAAATAACTTCAGGAAGAGTATTTCCACAGAGATTATAAATGAGATTTTGGTGGAGCAGAAAGGCCTTTAATTGTAATTTAGTGTGCACTACAGAATTATCAGCACAATGTGTTAGTTCATCATAAAAAAGAATATCTGATAATTCCCCCTAATAAGCACATGACAGCTCTTCGTATTCTTTCATTACAGCTGATTAGGAGTAAAAACAGTAGATATTCTTTTGTAGGACTCTTGTTAAAATCTTTTATGAAAAGGCAAGACAATGTAACCCTGTTTCTGTACTGTAATACTGCAGAGGTGGCATTTAGAGAGATGGAAGCATTAACAGTGGTCCTTGAACAGGTTTTCAGATTTAAATTCTTCATGCTCGTTGATTGTCTTGTGTTTAAAGTTTGTTTAAATTCCTTTATTTTTCCTATTTATTGAAACCTTGAGAGTTACAGTAACTAACAAAATAATTGTCTAACTGAAAAGGGCCAGACCCTTCTGACAGATGCCCTGGGTTTTCTGGGCTGTGCAAACCCTAGACGTTGGGGGAATCTTGTCTGTTGAGAACGTCTATTCCCCCCCAGATCTCTCACTTCTGTGGCATGCAAACAAATTCTCCTCCTTGGGTCCTTATCCCTTCCCCCTCCACCTTTGAGCTGGAAAATTATTATTTGTATTGCAATAGTGCCTACAGACCCCAACTGAGATTAGGGCCCCATTGTGCTAGGTGCTGCATATACACACAGTGAGAAACCAGTCCCTGCCCCAAAGAGCTTACACTGTAAATAGACATGGCAGAACATAGGGTAGGAAAAAGGAAGTATTACTATCTCCATTTTACAGATGTGGACCCAAGGCACAGAGAAATTAAAGGTCAGATTGAGGCTGCTGTCTTTACTGTTCTCCCATAGCGGACAGGTCCATTCCTGAGGTGAGTCAAGTAGACTAATTTATGCTAGCCATTAGTCTCCTCATCAGTAGTAAGGGGTGGAGATTAATAGATGGCATACATGGTTCCTTGGAAGCCTCAGTAATGAACCTGAAAGTCACATAAACACCCAAGAGTGGAATCAGGTATGCCCCTTTTAAAGACTGTCCCCAGCTTACAGATGTTCAGTTAGCCAGAAAGGAGCCAGGCACAGGATATCTGGGTTAGGATATCTGGGTTACTCCTCAAATGGAATCCCACATTGTTGTTCAGAGATGCCAGATGCCATTAATGACACTCAGGCTAGGTGGAGTCAGAGTCTCTGATCTTGTGCAAGAGGTGTCATGTTACGGCTAATGGATGGCAATGGCTTTAGTCATTGAAGAAAGGAGACTCCCTGCTAAGAATCACAATTAGAATTCTCAGGTATGGAACACAGAGTAGCTGAGGCACCTCCACAGACCAGCACTTGCAAAAGCTCGTTTTGGCTGGATTGAGCTCTTGGGATCAAATCCTGGTCCCACTGAAATTATGTGTATATCTACACAGCTCTCGGCAGTGAGTCTCTGGGGTCCACAGATCTGAGCTAGCGCTAAAAATTGCTGTGCAGAAAGTGCTTTGAAATTGCTTGGGTGGGAACGTGCTCGAGTCCCATAGCCACAACTTCAAAGCACTGTCTACACAGCTATTTTAGAGCACTATTGCAAGCCCCGAGCTGGGAGGCTTGCTGCCGCAGGCTATGTAGACATACACAATGGGACCAGCATTAGGCTCTAAATGGCATCCTGTGTCGCCATGCAGTTGGGTGATGGTTTCCATTAAGCAATTATCGATACAGGGTATTTTTCTGGTAGTTAACTAGTATCCGAATATAAACACAGGCTTGGAGGCTACAGTTGCCTAAGGTAAATGTCACAAAAACATTAATATTTCTTTGCCCAAAATTAATGACAGCAAAAGAGGTGTTGGTTGCCCAGTTTTCATAACCTTTCACAAAAATGGAGAAAACTGCCCAGAAATTACTTTAGATGTTTCAAGAATTATTTGTCACCCTGGAAACTTAATTATGTTTTTACTTTTAGGAAGATATCCAACACTTGGCTTAGCACAGGATGGTTCACGATGACTATCGCATTAGAACTCTGTGACAGGATAAATGTTTATGGCATGGTGCCACCAGATTTCTGCAGGTAAGATGTATTTTGGAAGCATTATTTGCTAACCAGGCTGAACATTGGAGATAAATATTGAAATCTTTAATTTTGTTTCCAAGAAACATGTCTACGGTCCTCTAGAAGCAATTAATTAACATGTCCCAGGATCTGGTTCAAGAAACAACAAACAGCATTTAATTCTGTTATATAAAATATTAAATGTTTTTGTTCATACAGTGGAAGAATTAATCCATCTTGTTGGTGTCTTTTAGCCTTTGAATATTTATCAGCTAAAACTAATGCAATAATTGGCATGAAATTAATCTGGAAAATATTAGTTTCAATCTTCCTCTGAAGGGATTTTTCATTATAGAAGGAGGGAAGCTCTGACAGTTTGACTAGTTTCTAAACTGAACTATTTATGAAACCAAAATTAAGATCCCAGTTCCCCTGACATGTAAGCCCTACACATCTGGAAAACTGGCTACCTATATTACCCCCACAAAATCTGAATTTGCACATGTAAAATGGATGGTTAATCTTGCTATTAGCTATCTTGTGAATGCAAATTTCGTTTGCAGGTGAAAGACACAGCACTCAGACTTTTGCCAGTGAAACTGGCTAGTGTTAGAAAGTTTGGTAACAGGTGTAAGTTCAATGAGAGGTAACTTGCTACAAAAATTGATATTGAGCCATTTCACAAGTACAGTTTATTTTCAGCCACATTCAGTGCTCATATGCAACAAGGGGAAGGGATTCAGTACAACTTTTCATCGCTCACTCCCCATTTGAACTAGTGGGTACTTCATAGAATTTTCTGCTGCAAACTCACTGACTTCACTGAAGTCTAGTTTATCGGTAAAATGACTTTCAGTGGCAAGGAAAGCAAGATTACAGAGATGGGTTGGCTCATTGTATCATGGAGGTAGAGTTTCTTTTGTTTTAATTCTTTTGAACATTAAAAATGACCATTCATGACCTTGCATTTGTGCTGACCATGAAGAAGTAGCAGCTTATTGACAGGATCTTTACCATAGGCAATGTCAACACCAAATTGTACGTGGTGAGAATCTTTATGTATTTCTAACAGAACATTAGTGACTGTAACTTGAGCTGTTGCTACCAGAGCTCCCAAATTTCACAAGGAGCTCTTCAAGGAAGGCATCAGATGAGATGAGATACTACGGATATCAGACATAAACAACTTCCATTGCACTCCGCCTACTTGAGTTTCCTGCCAATTCAATTGGATAAGACCTTCTTCACTTCCTACTCTAAAACTGTAAAGTTCCTGGCACCATTATGATGGCTGCCAGGTCCTAACCCAGAAGTGGTTGCATTCTGGTGGTAAGTGAAGCGATCCCTATGAATTTATAAGTCATAAATCTGTGTACCACTTTAATTCAGTGTAAAGTAAGACAACCCCTTTGAGGTTTGTTTGTTGGGGTCCATGCATGTAGATGGGAAAAAAGAAGGGCAATCCCTGGTCCAGAGAGCTTAACATCTTCACTATGACTGTGTGTAAAATGTTCATAAGAATCAGTGTACTGTAACAAAGTAGCATAATATTAAATTATAAGACACTATAATATTTACTACTGTTTATATAAGAACACAAGAATGGCCATATTGTGTCAGACCAATGGCCCATCTATCCAGTATCCAGTCTTCTGGCAGTGGCTGGTGCCAGATGCTTCAAAGGGAATAAACAGAACAGGGCAATCATCAAATGATTCAGTCCCGGCTTCTGGCAGTCAGAGGTTTAGGCACACCAAGAGCATGGGGTTATGTCCCTGACCATCATGGCTAATAGCCATTGATGGACCTATCGTCCATGAATTTATCTAATTCTTCGTTGAACCCAGTTATACTTTTGGTCTTCACAACATCCTCTGGCAATGAGTTCCACAGGTTGACTGTGCATATGTGAAGTAGTAGTTCCTTATGTTGGCTTTAAACCTACTGCTTATTAATTTCATTGGGTGACCTCTGGTTCTTGTATTATGGGAAGGGGTAGCTAACACTTCTCTATTCACATTCTCCACACCATTCATGATTTTATAGATCTCTGTCAGATCCCCCCTTAGCTCTCTCTTTTTTTTCAAGCTGAACAGTCCCAGTCTTTTTAATCTCTCCTCATATGGGATTCCATACCCCTAATCATTTTTGTTTCCTTACTTTTTCCAATTCTAATATATGTTTTTTGAGATGGGGTGACCAGAACTACACACAGTATTTGAGATATGAGCATACTGTGGATTTATACGGTGGCATTATGATATTTTCTGTCTTACTATCTATCCCTAGCCTAATGGTTCCTAACATTGTTAGCTTTTTTGACTGCTACTGCACACTGAGTGGATATTTTCAGAGAACCATCCACAATGACTCCAAGATCTCTTTCTTGAGTGGTAACAGCTAATTTAGACCCCATCATTTTGTATGTATAGTTGGGATTATGTTTTCCAGTGTGCATTACTTTGCATTTATCAACATTGAATGTCTTCTGCCATTATGTTGCCCAGTCACTTAGTTTTGTGAGATCCCTTTGTAACTCTTCACAGTCAGCTTTGGACTTAACTGTGTTGAGTAATTTCGTATTGTCTGGTTTCAGAGTGGTAGCCATGTTAGTCTGTATCAGCAGAAAGAACGACGAGTACTTGTGGCACCTTAGAGACTAACAAATTTATTTAAGCATAAGCTTTCATGGGCTAAAGCCTACTTTAGCAGATGCATGCAGTGGAAAGTACAGTAGGAAGATATATATAGATAGATATACAGAGAACATGAAAAAATGGGGGTTGCCATACCAACTCTTAACGAGACCAATCGATTAAGGTGGGCTATTATCAGCAGGATAATTATCTCCCTCAGCAGGAGAAAAAAAATGTGCAGTGATAATCAGGATGGCCCATTTCAAACAGTTGACAAGAAGGTGTGAGTAACAGTAGGGGGAAAATTAGCATGGGGAAATAGTTTTTAGTTAGTGTAATGACTCATCCACTCCCAGTCTTTATTCAAGCCTAAGTTAATGGTGTCCAGTTTGCAGATTAATTCCCGTTCTGCTGTTTCTGTTTGGAGTCTGTTTTTGAAGTTTTTTTGTTGAAGAATTGTGACTTTTAGGTCTGTAATGGAGTGTCCAGGGAAGTTGAAGTGTTCTCTGACTGGTCTTTGAATGTTATAATTCTTGACGTCTGATTTGTGTCCATTTATTCTTTTGTGTAGAGACTGTCCGGTCTGGTCAATGTACATGGCAGAAGGGCATTGCTGGCACATGATGGCATAGATCACATTGGTGGATGTGCAGGTGAACGAGCCTCTGATAGTGTGGCTGATGTGATTAGGCCCTATGGTGGTGTCCCTTGAATAGATACGTGGACAGAGTTGGCAACGGGCTTTGTTGCAAAGATAGGTTCCTGGGTTAGTGTTTTTGTTGGGTGGTGTGTGGTTGCTAGTGAGTATTTGCTTCAGGTTGGGGGGTTGTCTGTAAGCGAGGACTGGCCTCCCAAGATCTGTGAGATTGAGAGATCGTCCTTCAGGATAGGTTGTAGATCCTTGATGATGCTTTGGAGAGGTTTTAGTTGGGGGGCTGAAGGTGAGGGCTAGTGGCATTATGTTATTTTCTTTGTTGGGCCTGTCCTGTAGTAGGTGACTTCTGTGTCCTCTTCTGGCTCTGTCAATGTGTTTCTCCACTTCAGCAGGTGGGTATTGTAGTTTTAAGAACGTTTGATAGAGATCTTGTAGGTGTTTGTCTCTGTCTGAGGGGTTGGAGCAATTTGGTTGTATCTTAGAGCTTGGCTGTAGATAATTGACCATGTGGTGTGGTCTGGATGAAAGCTGGAGGCATGTAGGTAAGTATAGCAGTCAGTAGGTTTCCAGTATAGGGTGGTGTTTATGTGACCATCGCTTATTAGCACTGCAGTGTCCGGGAAGTGGATCTCTTTTGTGGACTGGTCCAGGCTGAGGTTGATGGTGGGATGGAAATTGTTGAAATCATGGTGGAATTCCTCAAGAGCTTCTTTTCCATGGGTCCAGCTGATGAAGATGTCATCAACGTAGTGCAAGTAGAGTAGGGGCGTTAGAGGACGAGAGCTGAGGAAGCGTTGCTCTAAGTCAGCCATAAAAATGTTGGCATACTGTGTGGCCATGCTGGTACCCATAGCAGTACCGCTGACTTGAAGGTACACATTGTCCGCAAATGTGAAATAGTTGTGGGTGAGGACAAAGTCACAAAGTTCAGCCACCAGGTTTGCCGTGATATTACTGGGGATACTGTTCCTGACGGTTTGTCCATCTTTATGTGGAATGTTGGTATAGAGGGCTTCTACATCCATAGTGGTCAGGATGGTGTTTTCTGGAACATCACCAATGGACCTGACGGTTTGTCCATCTTTATGTGGAATGTTGGTGTAGAGAGCTTCTACATCCATAGTGGTCAGGATGGTGTTTTCTGGAACATCACCAATGGATTGTAGTATCCTCAGGAAGTCAGTGGTGTTTCAAAGATAGCTCGGAGTGCTGGTAGCGTAGGGCCTGAGGAGAGAGTCTACATAGCCAGACAGTCCTGCTGTCCGGGTGCCAATGCCTGAGATGATGGGGCATCCAGGGTTTCCAGGTTTATGGATCTTGGGTAGCAGATAGAATACCCCTGGTCGGGTTCTAGGGGGTGTGTCTGTGCAGATTTGGTCTTGTGCTTTTTCAGGGAGTTTCTTGAGCAGATGGGGTAGTTTCTTTTGGGAACTCTCAGTGGGATCAGAGGATAATGGCCTGTAGAATGTGGAGTTAGAGAGCTGCCTAGCAGCCTCTCGTTCATATTGTGACCTATTCATGATGATGACAGCACCTCCTTTGTCAGCCTTTTTGATTATGATGTCAAAGTTGTTCCTGAGGCTGTGGATGGCATTGTGTTCTGCATGGCTGAGGTTATGGGGCAAGTGATGCTGCTTTTCCACGATTTCAGTAAACTTTGTCTCCTCACTGTTTATCCCTTTTTCCAGATCATTTATGAATGTGTTGAACATCATTGGTCCCAGTACAGACCCCGCTATTTACCTCTCTCCACTGTGAAAACTGATCATTTATTTCTACCCTTTGTTTCCTGTCTTTTAACCAGTTACTGATTCATGAGAGGACCTTCCCTCTTATCCTGTCACTGCCTACTTTGCTTAAGAGCCTTTGGCGAGGGACCTTGTTAAAGGCTTTCTGAAACCCCAAATGCATTATATCCAATGAATCACCCTTGTCCACATGTTTGTTGACCCCCTCAAAGAATTCTAATAGATTGGTGAGGCATGATTTCCCTTTACAAGCCATGCTGACTCTTCCCCAATTTATCATGTTCATCTATGTGTCTGATAATTCTGTTCTTTACTGTAGTTTTTTTTTAAGATTGGTGTTACATTAGCTATTTGCCAATTATTTGGTACAGAGGCTGATTTAAATGATAGATTACATACCAAAGATAATAGTTCTGCAATGTCATATCTGAGTTCCTTCAGAACTCTTGAGTGAATATCATCTGGTGCTGGTGAGTTATTACTGTTTAATGTATCAGTTTGTTCCAAAAGCTCCTCTGTTGACCTCAGACTGGGACAGTTCCTCAGATTTGTCACCTAAAAACAATGACTCAAGTATGGGACTCTTGCTCACATCCTCTGCAGTGAAGAGCAATGCAAAGAATTAATTTAGCTTCTCTGCAATAGCCTTGTCTTCCTTGAGTGCTTCTTTAGCACCTTGATCACTCAAAGTCCCCACTGATTGTTTGGCAAGCTTCCTGCTTCTCATGTACTTTAAAAAAAATTGCTGTTTAGTTTTAGTCTGTTTTGCTAATTGCTCTTCAAATCCTTTTTTTGGCTGCTTAATTATACTTGGCTTGCCTG
The DNA here is from genome assembly GCF_965152235.1 of Eretmochelys imbricata. Taxonomy (NCBI): domain Eukaryota; kingdom Metazoa; phylum Chordata; order Testudines; family Cheloniidae; genus Eretmochelys; species Eretmochelys imbricata. Next base: position 84,142,830 of record NC_135579.1, on the reverse strand, counting down.
AGTTTATGCTCCTTTCTATTTTCCTCAGTAGGATTTGCCTTCCAATTTTTAAAATGTGTCTTTTTATCTCTAACTGCCTCTTTTACTCTGTTTAGCCTTGGTGCCATTTTTTGGTTCTCTTACTCAAAGTAATGAGTCTGGGTGATCACTCTCATGGAACTAAATTGATATCAAATCTGTAATGTGAAGGACATTTCAGAGGAATCATGAATATTACATAGTTGGTTCTGTTAAAATTATTAGCTTAAGATCATTAACCAAACTTCTTTCCACCAGGGCAGGGGGAAACAAATTCTGTTTAAAGGAATTTGTCCTACAGAATGAGAAGATTTTCATTGTCAACACAAACAACACTTAGGTGTATAAATCTGTACATTTACTAAATTTAATATTTACGTGTGTTGGTATTTGCAATTGAAAGTGAAATGGTTGACCTGAGTATTGTGATTTTTCTGGTGTTCTGCAATAGATCCATATGTAAGATTGAATCGTTCACCTTGGTCATCATATTACTGGATTTTTTCAAAAGCGAAGGGTATGTCTACACTGCAATTAAATACCTGCAGCTGGCTCATGTCAGCTGACTTGGACAAAAGGGCTCATGATAAGGGGGTGTTTAACTGTGATGCAGATGCTTGGGTTGGAGCCCGGCTCTGAGATCCTCCACTCTTGCAGAGTCCAAGAGCCCAGGCACCAGCCGAAGCCCGAACGTCTACATCACAGTTAAACACCCCTTAACCCAACTCTCGCAAGCCTGAGTCAGCTGACAGGCCAGTTGTGGATTTTAATTGCAGTGTAGACAAACCCTAAGGTGCCCTGATGTTGCTCTTATGCCACTCTATGTGAGTATCTGACTTACAAAGTGCTGCTTGGATAGGGATGCGCTGAAGTTATTAAGTATTCCGGTAGTAAGATGATAACCTGCTTTAGTCCCTAGCAACAGTGTAGCCCAGAGAATACACTTCTCTTGCTCCAAAATAAAATTAAGGGGGAAGATCACCTACTCTGAGTGTTCAGGAAGCAAATTCCAGCCCATAGTGGACTTGGGGCCAGATCTCCCTCTTCTGTAGAGAAGCCGTTGGAAGAAGTCAAAAGAGCAGAAATACACCATATTTCACAGTGCTTCCTTTAATTGTCCTTGCAAAGTGAGGGATTTGGGCTCCTGTAGAATTCACAGACAGTGAGATCTCCTAATTCCTGTGATCTTGGGCACACAAGGAAGCGCCATTGTTCCCCAGAGACAGGAGCCATTCTGTATGGATGTTCCTGTCTCTACTGGCTCCCATTGCAACCCAGCTCCAGGAGCTGCATTGCCATTGCTGGATCCCCTTGGGTATGTCCACACTGCATGCTAAGCCTGGGTCTATGAGACCCGAACTTGTGGACTCACAAGTGGACTATGGTTTCCTATCCAATGCTTGAGCATCCACACTGCATTGTAAACTTACTGTGTTTCCAGTTGCTGGATCCGGGTTTCATAGCCGTGCTAATGCATCTCTTCTGCACTACACAGACCTTCCATCTCAGGTTGGTCGTTTGATTTGTGTCCACTCTGCAAAATGACAGGGCTTATCCCAAGTCACAGTGGGATTCAGACTCTAAGAACCCTCCTAGCTGGGTCCTAGGCCTCGGCTCCACAGTGCTTGCTGATGCAAGTAGACTGATTTGTGTGTGGACAGAGGTGGGGCTTGGGCTCAGACCTGAGTCTCAGCCTGGTCTTAGTTTGCAGTGCAGAGAGACATACCCAAGCTTCTGGCTGCCCAGTAGCATATGCCAGAAGGACACAAGAGGGTTGATGTTACTTCTGGTGGGATTAACTTCTGATAGGAAATCTGACACAATCTCGGAATGGTGCCATAGAGAGCCGCCAGGCTCCTGCTCCATTTGCAACCCCACAGAACCTTTTCTGCACTTAACAGCTGCTGGGTGAGGGAGGCTGGCACCATACATGTTTCTGCTTTCCGCATTTGGGGAGGAGCTCTGCCTGAGGAGAGCCCCAGCATGGATCTGTGGAGATCTTCCCACAGTAGAGCTTATTCTGACCACTGTTTTAATTGCTAACTCTTTTTACACCAGAGGCATATACATAGAGGCAATTTAGAGTCAGGTAAAAAAATGATATTTTCCTATCAAGAATTCTCTTGTTTGGCTGCAAGGTCGTTTCTCATTTGTGAAAATGTAGGCAAAGTGGTGTTTAAAGTCCTGTAATTTATTCCTTTGGCCACCACCTCTGAATCTGGCTTCTTACTCTGTCCCACTCCCAACTGCCTTAAATCAAGTAGCTATTGTTCCTAGTTATGTTGTCTGGAGTTATGCATTTTATTCCCAATTATATGGCAACTATTCATGGTGGGCTATCTCCTTCAGTCCTTACTTATTGACCTCAGTGAGAGCACTGCCTCAGTAAGGGCTGCACAATTCCGTCCTGTATAACCAGGAGCAAAATGTATAAAGGTGTTTGGAACAATTTTAATGGACTAGAAATTAGATTCCAAAGGGGGCAGGGCACTGGAGAGAGGAGGCAAAATTGTCCAGAAAACTTAACAGCCGAAGCACAAAATCTGCTTGTCCATACTTCAACATGATGATTGATGATGATAAAGAATGATGACATTTTATTCACCCTTCAAAATATATATAGTACTCACCCCGAGTGAGCAAGTATAATTCTGCAAGGCTGATTTACAGCCACTTTTAATTTGTAAAGGAAGAGATTGACTGGAGCGGGAGATGGGATGGCCTTGTTTTTCTGCTTCATTCCTTTCAATGCAAACACGGTTTGCTGTATTTTCAGGTACCAGTGTGGGTGGATACCATCTGTGGAAAAATGTGCACTGAAGTGTCAAAAAGCAAATGATTGACGCCAGATACAAGTGCTTATTGTGTGTCAGCACTGGCATGCGATGAGTGGGAAAGTATAGTGTATTTTACAAACTGCCCTCCAACACCTCTCTCCCAGCTGTGATATTAATATGCATGCTAACTGACAAAATACTGATTAATGTCCAGTGTCAGGCAGTGGTAAAATAGCATCTGTTTTAATATTAATAAATGAGATGACTAGCAATTTCCTGATAGAGATTACTCATGCATTTCATTTGCCGGTGACACAAGTTGATTGCAGTTAGGAGAGAACATGGTACAGTTAAGTTGGGTTACCGTGTACTTACTCAAGCCACAGAGTTCAGATCCAAACCCAGCAATCCTGAAGTTCAGGGGTCTTTGGAACTGGGATTTAGGTTTGCCTTATATGAGAGAAGAAGAGACTAAACACAAAGGCCCAGGCGCTCAAATGTATTTAGGCACCTAACTCCCATTGGGTATCCCTTTGAAGAGCTGGGCCAAAGCTGTTAAGATACAAATCTGGATGTTCCCTTCCCCTGAGTTTGGTGTTTTCCTATAACTGGTTTTGGTTCAGACCCATTTCTAGTAGTCACCACTGTATTAAATGGAATAACCTGGAATTTCTGGAACCCAATCCTGGAAGTGACTGCTCATGAGTGGACATCTGTACCCATACAGAGTCCCACTGAAGCCAGTGTGGAGTTATTCACAAGATCTGGGTCTAAAATAACACATTGTTATGAAGTAACTATAGGCCCCAGCCAGCACAAGATATAGGCCTTCCTACATAGGAAAGTTTGGCCTGCTATTGAAGCCCTCAAACAAAGCAAAAAATAAGATCCATGGGAGTTAAACTCAAGGTAGAGGCACAAGGAGAGAGGGGGAAGAGACATAATACAAATAAATTATTTGCTTCATTTGCTCTTCTGTTCCAAGTTCTTGGGACCATCCAGGTCCCAACTCCAGACTCTGAAGTCTACATGTGTTTCTACAACTGTAGCTTTGAACTAACCCCTTTAAATAGGGAGTATCTTCCTAATAAGCTTTTATCTTTCCATATGATGAGAAAAAGGAATTCTTGTCTAATCCAACATGCTGGATACCCACCCTTTTTAATATGATGCAGACTCCAAGATGCTGTTTAAAAGCCTAGGAAGTGCCAGAGCCAGTAAGCCTGGAAGTTTTAGCAGGAGTGGACCCTAAGCAGTTAATTTGTTACCACAGTAAAAGTATTAGTTAGATGGATACCATGGACCTGATTCTGATCTCACACACACTGATTTTACAGCCGAGTATTTCCAGTGACTTAAACAGTTACTCCAGATTTACAGTAGAGAAAGTGTGGCGGGGGGTGCGGAGGGGAATACATGTAAAGGAGCAATAATCTAAATTATATGCACATGCCTATATACATAGTAGTTTCTTTTTGAATACCACATTAAAAATATACCCTGTTAGATTTATGGCAACAGTATAAACCACTCAGCTAGGAGATTTATTTTTCTTTTTAATACATTGGACCTTTTATAATAAAATTAGCGTGTGACATTCATTTGAAATAGAGATCTAGAAATCTACCTTGGTGATAGATGAAACCATCTATATTAAATACATATATAAACATGGATTTTTAAAATTAAAAAAATCGGGGTCTGTAGATGAAGTACTAATGGGTTTTTTGTTTTTTCTTTGTATTTTTTTTTTAGTTCTCATACATATTCCAGTGAGGCTGTGTACAATAAGAACAGAATCAATCTTGTTTTTAGAAATGTAATTTTATTGTTAGTGTGGTGCTGGAGGATTGATCTCAGTATTGTATTGTGTTATGAGAAAGCCAGACTGATTGAATTAAAATGTTAATCTGAGGGATAAATGGAAAGCACCAGCAATTTTTTACATGACTGCTGCACATACAATATAGAGATTGGTGAAATAAGGAAAATTAGCCAGAGAATTGTGCAGGTGACAGATGCTATACAATAGAAATAATGGGCAATACCAAAATACTTTAGATATTGTTTGTATATTTGATTGAAATTGAGATCAAACATTAAATAGTTCCTTTTTCAAACGGAAAGTAATAACCTTGGCATTACAGCTGCCAGCCCTGATTCTGCATTGGTCTATTCATGCGCCATATCAGGGGCCAGCTCAGCACACACCTTAGAGCAACTTCATAGCTCCTCTGAGTTGCAACAACTTGGAACAACCAGAGGTGAAAGTAAGCCGGTACAGTGTACCGGCAAGAGCCAGTACGCCGTGCCGCATCGGACCGGCTTCCCCAGGCTGACACTTTAAAGGGCCTCTGGCTCCCTGCAGCAGCCGGAGCCCCAGGCCCTTTAAAGCACCACCCGAGCCCTGCTGCGGAAGCCCCTGGTGGAAGGGCTCTGGCAGTGATTTAAAGGGCCTGGAGCTCCACTGCGGTAGTGGTGGCCGGAGCCCCGGGCCCTTTAAATTGCGCCGGGGCTCCCAGCTGCCTGTGCAGCTGGGAGCTCCAGGGGTGATTTAAAGGGCCCGGGTAGTTAAAGGCCCCGCCTCTTTTAGTCGAGGCCATGCCCCCCTGCTCAAGACTCCAAGTTACTTTCACCCCTGGGAACAACCTTGTGTGGACCATTATGCTGGTACACAGTAGTCAGAGTAGTGCATTCTGGCCCGTCCTGGGGGCAGGAAGGAGTGAGGCACAGAGGAATTATGACAGGTTTCAGAGTAACAGCCGTGTTAGTCTGTATTCGCAGAAAGAAAAGGAGTACTTGTGGCACCTTAGAGACTAACGAATTTATTTGAGCATGAGCTTTCGTGAGCTACAGCTCACTTCATCAGATGCATACCGTGGAAACTGCAGCAGACTCTATATATACACAGAGAATATGAAACAATACCTCCTCCCACCCCACTGTCCTGCTGGTAATAGCTTATCTAAAAGCCATTTCCAGCACAAATCCAGGTTTTCTCACCCTCCACCCCCCCACACAAATTCACTCTCCTGCTGGTGATAGCCCATCCAAAGTGACAACTCTTTACACAATGTGCATGATAATGAAGTTAGGCCATTTCCTGCACAAATCCAGGTTCTCTCACTCCCTCACCCCCCTCCAAAAACCCACCCCCATACACACACAAACTCACTCTCCTGCTGGTAATAGCTCATCCAAACTGGCCACTCTCCAAGTTTAAATCCAAGTTAAACCAGAACATCGGGGGGGGGGGGGGGTAGGAAAAAACAAGAGGAAATAGGCTACCTTGCATAATGACTTAGCCACTCCCAGTCTCTATTTAAGCCTAAATTAATAGTATCCAATTTGCAAATGAATTCCAATTCAGCAGTTTCTCGCTGGAGTCTGGATTTGAAGTTTTTTTGTTTTAAGATAGCGACCTTCATGTCTGTGATTGCGTGACCAGAGAGATTGAAGTGTTCTCCGACTGGTTTATGAATGTTATAATTCTTGACATCTGATTTGTGTCCATTTATTCTTTTACGTAGAGACTGTCCAGTTTGACCAATGTACATGGCAGAGGGGCATTGCTGGCACATGATGGCATAAATCACATTGGTGGATGTGCAGGTGAACGAGCCTCTGATAGTGTGGCTGATGTTATTAGGCCCTGTGATGGTGTCCCCTGAATAGATATGTGGGCACAATTGGCAACGGGCTTTGTTGCAAGGATAAGTTCCTGGGTTAGTGGTTCTGTTGTGTGGTATGTGGTTGTTGGTGAGTATTTGCTTCAGGTTGCGGGGCTGTCTGTAGGCAAGGACTGGCCTGTCTCCCAAGATTTGTGAGAGTGTTGGGTCATCCTTTAGGATAGGTTGTAGATCCTTAATAATGCGTTGGAGGGGTTTTAGTTGGGGGCTGAAGGTGACGGCTAGTGAGAAGCCCTTGAGGAATTCCACCATGATTTCAACAATTTCCATCCCACCACCAACCTCAGCCTGGTCCAGTCCACACAAGAGATACACTTCCTGGACACTACAGTGCTAATAAACAATGGTCACATAAACACCACCCTATACCGGAAACCTACTGACCGCTATTCCTACCTGCATGCCTCCAGCTTTCACCCTGACCACACCACACGATCCATCGTCTACAGCCAAGCTCTGCGATACAACCGCATTTGCTCCAACCCCTCAGACAGAGACAAACACCTACAAGATCTCTGTCAAGCTTTCTTACAACTACAATACCCACCTGCGGAAGTAAAGAAACAGATTGATAGAGCCAGAAGAGTTCCCAGAAGTTACCTACTACAGGACAGGCCTAACAAAGAAAATAACAGAACGCCACTAGCCGTCACCTTCAGCCCCCAACTAAAACCCCTCCAACGCATTATTAAGGATCTACAACCTATCCTAAAGGATGACCCAACACTCTCACAAATCTTGGGAGACAGGCCAGTCCTTGCCTACAGACAGCCCCGCAACCTGAAGCAAATACTCACCAACAACCACATACCACACAACAGAACCACTAACCCAGGAACTTATCCTTGCAACAAAGCCCGTTGCCAATTGTGCCCACATATCTATTCAGGGGACACCATCACAGGGCCTAATAACATCAGCCACACTATCAGAGGCTCGTTCACCTGCACATCCACCAATGTGATTTATGCCATCATGTGCCAGCAATGCCCCTCTGCCATGTACATTGGTCAAACTGGACAGTCTCTACGTAAAAGAATAAATGGACACAAATCAGATGTCAAGAATTATAACATTCATAAACCAGTCGGAGAACACTTCAATCTCTCTGGTCACGCAATCACAGACATGAAGGTCGCTATCTTAAAACAAAAAAACTTCAAATCCAGACTCCAGCGAGAAACTGCTGAATTGGAATTCATTTGCAAATTGGATACTATTAATTTAGGCTTAAATAGAGACTGGGAGTGGCTAAGTCATTATGCAAGGTAGCCTATTTCCTCTTGTTTTTTCCTACCCCCCCCCCCCCCGATGTTCTGGTTTAACTTGGATTTAAACTTGGAGAGTGGCCAGTTTGGATGAGCTATTACCAGCAGGAGAGTGAGTTTGTGTGTGTATGGGGGTGGGTTTTTGGAGGGGGGTGAGGGAGTGAGAGAACCTGGATTTGTGCAGGAAATGGCCTAACTTCATTATCATGCACATTGTGTAAAGAGTTGTCACTTTGGATGGGCTATCACCAGCAGGAGAGTGAATTTGTGTGGGGGGGTGGAGGGTGAGAAAACCTGGATTTGTGCTGGAAATGGCTTTTAGATAAGCTATTACCAGCAGGACAGTGGGGTGGGAGGAGGTATTGTTTCATATTCTCTGTGTATATATAGAGTCTGCTGCAGTTTCCACGGTATGCATCTGATGAAGTGAGCTGTAGCTCACGAAAGCTCATGCTCAAATAAATTCGTTAGTCTCTAAGGTGCCACAAGTACTCCTTTTCTTTCAGAGGAATTATGGGAGCACTGCATCAGCCAGAAAACAGCCCTACACTAGAGTTGTTTTGTATTGGCCATATGCACTCCATTTAAGCTCCAGTAGTAACACTGGCCTGGATAGGTTTTCTTGTGAGATCAAATTAGCCATGCCCATATTAAAGGCATTTTGGAGGGTAATATGTATATTTTTCAAAACAACATACTGGCTGATATAGACAATCAAACAGGGCAACCAAAGTATGGTGTGAGAATTAAAACCAAACACCTTTTCTGTAGCAGGTACCATCAGTGAGTTGAAAATTGTTAAAATGATCCATGTCTCATATAAATCTCTCTCTACTTAAAATGTTGTGCTCTGTGGCATCCCTGCAGGTTGATGTGCATGGGGTTACAAGGTCTAAGAGATGCCCTGTGTGAATGGCTTTAATTTTTGCCCCCTACATATATGAAAGTTGATACTATAATAGAAGGAACTCATTTGTGCATTGGTTCCATTTGATTAAAAAGTCAGCAAGAGAGGGTTGCATCATCAACCTGATATATGTGGGAAGCGCTAATGAAGTTGTGTGGCACCATGGTGGGAGAATATTCACACAAGCAGGTGTGAGAGAATGAAGTGACTGGGATCAACTCCTCCCCTTCCCCCAGTTCAATAGAGTGTGCACCTCTCCTCTCGAGTTAAAAACTGAATATAGTTTTCAGTGGTAGCCGTGTTAGTCTGTATCAGCAAAAACAATGAGTCCTTGTGGCCCCTTAGAGACTAACACATTTATTTGGGCGTAAGCTTTCGTGGGCTAGAACTCACTTCATCAGCTGAATGAAGTAAAAGATACAGGAACAGGTATAAATACATGAAAGGATGTGGGTTGGCTTTACCAAGTGTTAGGTCAGTCTAACGAGATAAATCAATTAACAGCAGGATACCAAGGGAGGAGAAATAACTTTTGAAGTGGTAAGAGAGTGGCCCATTACAGACAGTTGACAAGAAGGTGTGAGTAACTTTTAAGCACCGTGCTTCAAATTTCAGTGCAGCAATGTGGCACTGCCGTGTGCACACCCTCCCTTGTTTTTGAGCCAGTGGAGTCACTCTTTTAAAAGGAAGGAAAAAGAAAACCACCTTTGCTTCATTCAGATACTGCTGAACTATGCTAGAAAAATACCAGCTGCAGGAAATTCAGTTTAACTGGGACAAAAAATGATTTGCGCCCACCAGCTTATTTAAGATAGCATCTTTTTTCAATCAGTACGAAGAACATCTTGGGCTTCCATCTATTTTCTTTTTTCCGCAGGGATCCTAATCATTCTTCAGTACCTTATCATTATTATGAACCTTTGGGACCTGATGAATGTACAATGTACATTTCACACGAGCGGGGACGAAAGGGCAGCCATCATCGTTTTATCACAGAGAAACGAGTGTTTGAGAACTGGGCACGGACATTCAATATTCACTTTTTTCAACCAGACTGGAAACCAGAATCACTTACGATAAATCACCTGGAGATTAAACCCGTGTTCTGAGGAATGAACGCACAAGACTGCAATCACAATCACCTACTGTATCAGGCTTCAGGGTATTGAACCTCGCAGAAGAGCAAAGCAATCTAAAAAAGCAAGGTTAACAGGATTTGTGGGTGGAAACTGCTACAATATTCAGGAAGTTCTTGCGAAGAAATACATAAAAGGACATTTTGTATCCAATTGTATCATAATCCAATAATTAACATTGTCTGGCCAGCTCACCTCCTGTAAAGTATGTGATCTGTAAAAAACAACTTGACTATCGTTAATGGGATGTTTAATTCATTATAGTTTTTTAAAGCACGTTGCCACTGAATTTTCATAGTGAAAACTTAAAATACTTATTTAATGGAGGTTTTTATGCAGGCTAGGCCAGTATTTTTCTAATTCACAATTATGTGATTATCTTTCATAAGCCTACAAACCCAAAATTTATTGCTGGTCATATAGAAGGGTCTAGCTTCTTGTTTATAAGTTTTTCCTTTGAAAAATATGATTCTATTGAGCATGTAATTAATATTTGATCTGTAAATGTTGTATTTCTTTTTAAATTGCCGGGCTCCACTCCAATATAGAGTCTTTAACGGCAAAAAAATTCCCGTCTGATGATCATGTGAGAGACGATACAATCTGACATTTCACATTAATATGAAAATGACAAAGAAAATTCCTTTTGATGTAAATGTGCACTTGCTGCTATGATGTCAGGCTGCTCTTTCTTAATGGAGAGGGAGTAGAGGGCAGGGCAAGGTTTACTAGATTGTATCCTGGGATATCGCCACCATCTGTGGCACTGTGCATATAATTAAGACTGAAAAATGAGAGGGGCCACTTCAGGAGGTCAGAGGACTCTCAGTAACTCCATCATTCTGTTTGGCCTTTTATATTTCCCACTAACTCTGTAATGCTCCCATTTCCAGATGCAATCTGCAAGACAGCCTGCAATGGATTAAGAGTACATGAACTGAATCCTTCCCCTACGATAGGTACTTACGTGATGTTCCTAAGTCTACACCAACCAGCAGAATAGAAATTGTTTGGCATCAATTACATGAGATATAACATTACCACTCCAAACTCTCTCCTATCTATTTCCCCAGTAACTTTCTTCTCATAGATCCTGGGTCACAGTGAGGTTAGGAGCCTGAGTGGATTGAGATCAGTGGTTCTGAGACTGTCCTCTTGAGGACAAAAAGTAGCAGAACAGGGCAGGTTCTTCATGATGCACATGTGGCTAGTTCCTGTGAATTACAGTGGTGGACACTAATAGTTCTATATATGGAAATTCACAGTGGGTCTTATTGGGTTATAATGGCTTGCACAGAAAGATGGATTTCATTTCCTGTTTCAGAGTAGCAGCCGTGTTAGTCTGTATTCGCAAAAAGAAAAGGAGTACTTGTGGCACCTTAGAGACTAACAAATTTATTTATTCATCCGATGAAGTGAGCTGTAGATCACGAAAGCTTATGCTCAAATAAATTTGTTAGTCTCTAAGGTGCCACAAGTACTCCTTTTCATTTCCTGTGTTATTTGTCCTTTCAACTCCCAACTACTAAAACTCAATCACTTTTTCAAAGTAATTTCTGGGAGTAATTTACTTATTACATGAGTACTATAATTCAGGCGATAAAGCTCCTTCATTGTACAAAGAGTGAAACCAAAGCTATTATTAATGGTTGATCTTAAAATGTCAAAAGTCAGGAAACTCAAAAGTGAGGTGCAATACCCCGAGGCAGTGGGATCACACTGGGTGTACACAATTTGCCCAAATTCACACCTGATGGGAGTAGCTGCACCTCCTGTGGAAGTCTCTGCTTCATACTCAGCCAGGACATAAACAGTGGTGGCATGTGGTTAGAAAATGGGTCACATAGCATAATTTGCACCAATTTAGCATTCAGTGGAGTCTAAACCATAACTGCAAGGAGGCGGAAGGGATGCAGCAAGTAGGATAGAGCAGTCCTTCTCCTTTGTCTCAGTTGGTATTTTCCCCCTGCTGCTTACCCCTTCAGTCTGCAAACCCCTGAATGCAAAACTAGTACAAGTTACACTACTTGCCCATTATTTACCCCCATTCTCTGGCCAATTTTCAGCTGATGTTTAATTTCCACCATTTAGAGAAGGGGTTCTCAAACTTCATTGCACCATGACCCTCTTCTGACAACAAAAATTACTACACAACTCCAGAAGGGGGGACCGAAGCTTGAGCCTGCCTGAGCCCTGCTGCCTCAGATTGGGGGGAGGAGTGAGGGGGGCAAAGCCTGAGCCTCATCACCCGGGCAAGGGTGGGGGCAAAGCTGAGGCAAGGGGCCTGTAACCTGAGCCCAGCAACCCAGGGCTGAAGCACTCAGACTTCAGCTTCTGCCCTAGGTGGTGCAGCTCGGGCTTTGTCCCCGGGTGCTGGGGCTCAGACTTCAGCTTCAGTCCTGGGCCCCAGCAAGTCTAAGCCAGCCCTCACAACCCCATTAAAATGGGGTCATGACCTGCTTTGGGGTCCCGACTCTCAGTTTAGGGTGACAAGGAGTCTGGTGGCACCTTAAAGACTAATAGATTTATTTGGGCATAAACTTTCATGGGTAAAAAAGCCACTTCTTCAGATGTTTAGGGTGAGCCTCCCAGCCTAGGTAGACAGACACACACTAGCTCACGTTGAGGTCACCTACTAAAAACGAGCACTGAGGATGTTGTGGCACAAGCAGTGCCATAGGCTAGTCACCGGAGTACAAGCCCTCTTGACACCCCCACTGGCCCCACCAGATCCCTACTCACGTGGCTAGCCTGTGTCATAACGTCCACACCGCTATTTTAAGCACATTAGCTTGAGCAGAGGTAGCTTGTGGGCAGGCAGGCATGGTCCCAGCTACCGTGAAGACATACCCTTAGTGACTGTGTTTTATTCCTCCCATGTTATGTCATGGCACCTTAGAAAGAAAAGAATGGATTTTAAACTGATTATGTGAAGAGCCATTTCACCCTGGCTACTGGCGGCATAACCCACACATAGTGCTAAAATTGGTGAACTTTAGTCAAATTGATTTACAGAACATGTTAATTGTCACTGTAAAAGATTTTGTTATAGATTACAATGGCTTCTAAGCTGCCATAGTGACCTGTCTTTTAGTGACTTTATTATTGGTTTAATGCTAAAAGGATTTTGGACGTGGTAAAATATAGCACTGTTAGGGTATGTCTACACTGCAAAAAAGAAACTGGCAGCACACAGTCTCAGAGCCCAGTCCCTTGGCTGCGACTCAGGCTCTGGGACTAAAAATAGACTAAAGTAGAGACGATCAGGCTCGGGTTGGCGCCCAGGCTGTGAGTCCCTCCATTCTTGCTGGGTTTTAGAGGCCAGGATCCAGCCCGAGGCCGATCAGCTAAACTGCTATTTTTAGTCCCACAGCCTAAGCCCAAGTAGTCGGACCCAGGCCAGCCGCAGCTGTGCTGCAGCTCTTTCATTGCAGAGTCAATGTAGCCTGAGGTCTTCTATCACTGTGTAGCTGTCAGGCTTGCATGCGCTATGCCGCCATAGTAAAAGTCCCTAAGAAATTGTAGTTAAATATGGGTTAAATAGTGTACTCGACCCTTTTCTGTATTAACTAGGAATTGCCAGCCTGGATTAGCAGCAAGGTCCAGCTCATCTAGGGTCCTGTCACCAACAATGGCCAGTACCAGATACTTTGAGGTGGAGTGGGGGAGGGAGACAACACTGCAGGAGGCAGTTGTGGGATAATCTTTAATAGTTAGAGACTGGATTTAGCCCTGAAGCAGGAGGTTTAATATCGTTAGCAGTAACTAATCTGGTGGCTCCTGTTACCCATTAACTGGCCAATGACTCCTCTAAGATATTTAGGTGCCTAGCTGCTTCATTAGATGCCTAACACCTCCATTTAGGAGCCACTGACTTTTTTCAAAACTGCCACTCTGCTGCTATCTAACCCTAAGTCCTGTAGGTGCCTGTGAGTTCTCCGATCAGCATTCACAAACCACCTCAGCCCACAGGTCACCCCCCCAGCTAACATGCAGTTTAGGCTGCGTGTCCCCATCTTGTCAGTGGGGCCTGCTCCCATAGGCATGCACTGACCATGTAGCTGGGGGTGGGGGGGGTAGGGTGAGGCTGGATGCAGGCCACTGGTAAGTAGGGTTGCCAAGTTGCTAATGGCACAAAACTGAACACCCCTGCTCCGCCCCTTCTCTGAGGCCCCCCCCGCCTCCACGCTCTCCGTCCCCCCCCCTTCTTCTGTTGCATGCTCTCCCCCACCCTCACCTCACTTTCATGTGGGGGGGGGAAGAGGGCTACGAGCTGGGGGGAGGGGGCCGTGGATTTGGGGTGCAGGAGGGGATTCAGGGCTGGGCCAGGAGGATGGGGGGGGGAGCTCTGGGAGGCAGTTTGGGTGTAGGAGGGGGCTGTGGTGGCAGGGGGCAAGGATGAGGGGGTTTGTGGTACAGGAGGGGCCTCAGGGCTGGGGTTGGGGTGTTGGGAGGGAGTGTGGGTGGGGGAGGGGACCGGGGGTGAGGGGTTGGGGTGCAGGATCCACAGGGCACTTACCACAACTCCCTGCAGCTTCTAGGTCAGAGGTTGGCAAACTACTGCCCCGGGGGCCCGTCCTGCCTGGCCCTTGAGCCTCCGGCTGGGGAGACTGGTCCCCCCTCCCCCACAGCCGCCAGTACTCTGGGCTGCGAGCTCCTGCCGGGCAGCGCGGCTGCAAGACCCGCCAGCCCGCCCCGTGTTCTAGCCTGCACGGCGGTGTGGCCAGGCCTGGTGCTCTGAGCGGCATGGTAAGAGGGCGGGGGATAAGGAGCTGTTGGAGAGCAGGGGGTGATTGGGGAGGAGGGGGGCTGTCAGGGGGCAGGAGTGTGGCTAGGGGATGGGATACCGGGGGGGCGGGTTTAGGGGGTAGGGGTCCCAGGAGGGGGGGGCAGTCAGGGGACAATGGGGGGGGGGGGTTGGATCGGTGGGGGGCAGACTGTTTGCTGAGGCACAGCCTTCCCTACCTGGCCCTCCATACAGTTTTGGAGCCCCGATGTGGCCCTCAGGCCAAAAAGTTTGCCCACTCCTGCCCTGAAGTCTCAGATGCCAACAAGCTAGCCACCTAGCCAAGCCCATAGGAAATGCTGAGGTGAGGGGTGTAGTCTTACCTCTGCCCATAGGCAGTGGGTGGAGCTTCCCCTAGGGGAGGCTATCCCCCGTCTGCCTTTTCTAGCCAAGGGCCCCTCCCCATTCTGTGCTCTCTGCCTCTCCCCGTGGCAGGGGGGAGGAGGAGGTCTGGGCCCAGCCCCTTTCCCCCCACCCCCCCAACCCAGTCAGGGCCACTGGGTGGGGGAGAAGCACTGAGCACCTGGTCAGGGCCACAGGACTTAGCACTCACCTCCACCCCCTATGACCCTAGCCAGGTGGGAGGGGGTGCTGGAGCTTGGCCCTGGCTGGAGCATGGATCCCCTCCCCCACCCTATTCCACCCCCCCTCCACTCTGCCTCTTTCCCTCCCTGCAAACACCTGAGGTCAGAAATGCCTTCAGCCCTGGGGCCGTGGTGGGGGATTTTTTTTCAGGGGACCAGGGCTCCAGATCTGTCACTCCTTCCTCCACTCCCTGGCAGCACGAGGTTTGGGGAGTTAGCCACCAGTCTGGACCAGTGAACAGTGCCTCTCTGCACTTGGCATTCTCAGCCATGAACCCACTCCTGGCTTTTTTTGGGGGTGGGTCTGCTTTTAACCAAAATCCTAGGGGCAAGAGCATTTACCCAGAAGGTGAGAGCCAAATCTCCCCGCCATGTGGACCAGCCACTTGAACACAGATCCTCCCAGGAGAATGCCCTAAGCTTGGGGTACTTGGGGGCTGGGGAAGGGAAAGAGGGTCTTGATCTCTCCCGTTGCTGCTGTTCCACTGTGTATAATAAAGGAGGGGGGGAGAGAGAGCGAGAGAAAATGAATCGCTATAGGCCAGTGGGTAGGGCACACATCTGGGATCAAACCAGGTTCCAGTCCCTGCTCCCTCACTTCCTAGGGGCTATAAGGGAGGGAGGGAGGCAGAGGCAATTCCATAAGAGGCATGCCATAAGGCAGCAAAGTTTTCCAGTCACAGCCACCCTTGCCATTCACAGCATTTGTCATACCTCTGTCCCCTGCCCCCACATGACTTGTAATCTGAAACTTTTTTCTTCTTTGGGGGGGGCAAGGGCTCTAGCCTGCAGCAGGACTGGGATCCCCCTGCCATACTAGTGGGTGTGGGTACCACAGGGTGGGATGGCAGAAGCAGTAAGGGAGGCATTGTCACGACTTACTGCTGGCTAGGGTAGGGTAGCGGGGGGGCACTGATGGTGTTTGCGGTGCAGGAGGTCTATGTTTTTAATCCCACTCCCATCCAACATTACAGACTATTTTTATCCCACGCCTGCTATTACAGCAGTGGGTCTTGTGGGGCCCACAGCATCACAGTTTCTTCATGCACCCCCCCAACCCCCTCCCAGAGAACCTCTTGCGTTTCTTTCCCCCTCCCTCCCTCCCTCCCTCCCACCGAAGGTGCACACACCAGTTTGCACACCACTGCCATAAAGCATCCTAACTACTGAGTCGGGCCACACAGGTGAGATTGGTTGGGGCTGTGAATCCCACCAAGGCCCATGAGTTAGGCAGCAAGTCACTTGGTGGTGTCAGGACTGAAGCAGCTGTGTGCATGCCCACTAGTAGAAACGTGAGCATCTCAGATTTTACCAATAGAAATATATGTGCCCACGAGGCATTAGCTCCGCAAAGGAGGTTTTTAGCTCAGCACTGCAATGTCTAATTTTAGTCACCCTGCTAGGGCCTAATAAAATCCTTAGCCTTGAATTAGGCATCCAGGCTCCCTATGCAAAGCATAGGAAGAGTTGGGCACTTAAAAGTGGGATTCACAGCTGCCAGCAAGCTGAGCCAATAGGAAAAGCCAAGGACAGGGCTTATATGTGAACAAGGGTGTGGGCAACTCAGCAGCTCTGGAACAGCTTTGAACCTGCCTAACTGGTGAAATTTAGGTGCCCACAGGGTTAGATGGCAACTGAGTGGTGGTTTTAAGCCTGTCTGTGGTGTCTAAATGTTGGACTTAGATGCCACAATTTGTGGATCAAGCCCCTAAATCTCCGCTGTACTGTATGGGGAGCCTAAGTGCCAACGTTGGGGCTGAAAATTCCTGTGGGCAGCAGCAACTAAGGCTTAGGCATTGGAACGCTGATCAGTACTTTTAAGGATCTGGGTTTGAGTTCCCTCATCTAATTAAGCAGAATGTAGAAGTATTTCCTAAGGATGCTTCAGAGATTAAGACAAAAACTTCTAAGGATATACTTTTTCAGACAATGTGTAATTAGAACGCACTGCCACAGGATGGGGATGAGGCCAAGACCTTAGCAAGATTCCAAAAGGGACTGGATATTTATAGGGAAATAAATTGTTTTTAATTTTTTCCCCACTGGTCCACACAGCAAAAATTACCGGAATACAAAATAAAATCTAGTGAAGTCATTAATTTTTTAAAATGCTTTAGTACTATTACAGATGTCCAAACTGCTTTTATTCTACATTTTGAAGAGTTGTAACTCTATGCTACATTCCAGCCTGGAGTGGGGCTTTAGAGTATAGTGAAAAACATATCTTACACTAAGGATTGGTAATGGTAAAGGCTGCCAGACTTGATATGTAGTGCTACTACGCACCACTGTCCCAATCTGCTTTGTGCTGTCATTCTAGACCTGTCACTGTGATTGTATTGACTCATTAGCTTCAGTGTATATCACCTCTGATATTAAAAAAGCATTGTAAAACAGTATTTACAGACATCAGTAATTTTAAGATCTACTTAATCTTAAACTTGAATGTCTAACATACCTTTTCTTCTCTGGCCAGCTTCACTACAGTGGTTGTTTTTCAGCTTTAAGAACTATAACTCTAGCGTGACATGTGCAACTGGAATTGAATATGACAAAGGAAATATCTCTGCAACTCTAGAAAAATACTGCTTTTGGTTTCTGTTTTTTTAGCACAAAGATGTCCAGCTAAAAGCATTATGCTATAAAATAATAATAGTGTGCACTTCAAAGAACCTTTGATCCTGGGATTTTTAGACCACTTTATAAAGATGGATAAGTACTATTTATAACCATTATTACAGATGTGGAAATTGAGATACAGAGGTTAAACTCCAGATCCTCAAAGGTATTTAGGCACCTAATTCCCATGGATTTCATTTTGGTAACCTGGCTTAAAGTCATGTGACAAATTAGCACCACACTTGAGAATAGAACTCAGGCCTCCTGTTGACTAGTCCATGCTCTAAGCATTCGTGTCAAGAACCATCACTTCACAAACCGCATCAGTCATTTCAAATGACCTGTACACAAAAAAGATCCCTCATTTCACAATATACTAAATACAGTAAATATTCACCCAAGAACAATTAAATTAAATAATTTGAGTTTAATCTGCAGTCCCTTCTCAGGCAATCTTTCTATTCAGTAATCATTTTACTCAAGTAAGGTGTGAGGACGGTGAGGCTTAGGAGCTCCAGGAAAATGTTCAGAATGACGTACAGAAGATGAAGCAAGCAAATGAGAACTGTGGCGCTAGATCCTGACCTAACTGTAAGGATAGTTATTCCTGCAGTTCTGGAGAAAACAGTAGTAAGTAGGGAAGTTTTCTAAATAATCTTTGTTCTGTTTCTTTGGCTCCCTGACATAAGCTAATTATAGCTGCCAGACATTTATATGGCATTCATCGCCATAGAATCGGAGCAGCTAAGGTAGTCTTATAGGTAGTTATAGGGGGTTTCTTTGTGAATATTTTACACAACTCTTGCATTTTAAATTCAGTAATGCTGCATATTGCATACAGCACCCTTCACCAATGATACTTAGGAAAAAAATATGATTATCACCCCTAGCTGATGGAAGTTAAATATTTAATTGGATATAATGAGTCCTATTTCTATTTCAATTAAACATCATAGCTGAAGGACAAGAAACGGTAACAGGTAAAAAACACAGATAAACAGAAGTAGAGCGTAATTGTCACTAAAAAAATGGAATATTCCAGGAATCAGCTTCTGAATCTTTACTGAAAGGAAGTAAAATTCAAATGGATTTGAATTAACAGCTGTCTGTTACAGAGCAGAGCAGTGTAGGTAGCATATATGTCAAATGTCATACCGTCCAGGGAAAACTCTCTGGAGTAACAAACTCCTTTAAAAATGTGTAGGAAATATAAAAGAACTAGAAAAATCAATACGATGGGGAGACCTCCACTGAGCTGGGGCAGAACAATATAAACATGAGGAGATTGGGAAATGGTCCCACTTACAGCACAAAATATTGGTTCCCATCACGAGGTCCTTCAAAAATGTTTCTTTAACACATGTAAAGTAACAGAGGAAAAGTGAATATAAAGGGCCAGCCAGCACTTGCAAAGTGGAGTCTCAGTGCTCCAAGGGAAGCTCTGGATGACGGTGCCTCTGACCACATCTGTAGTGCAGCTGTTGTGCCATATCCCTTAGGAGAGTACAACCTGAGATCCTCCTGACAACTGCAAGTTCTGTAGGGAAAACACTACGAGCAGCCAAGTGCAGGAGAACCTGAAGGCTGAGTTGTTTTAGGTTTTGCTGTTGTTATAAAGGCAAACCCCCAGGGGGTAATAAAGAAAAAGTCAAGGGGATATATTTTCCTCACCTCCCACAGTGGTTGCACTCAGGGCTTGGACCCTATCTAATGTGTGTGGATAGCATGTTATGGGAAAGAAATGCCACCTTCTTACATGCAGATACTGAGATAACTGGTATATATGGTTACCAATATTCAGAGGATTGCTGTATTTTATTTTTCGGGCCCCTTACTGTATCTCCTTTATGATCATCCTTCATGTAAAGCAATGCTATGGCCTCACCTGGAATCTTCTAATTCCTACTTATTCCATCATAACAGTGATAATGGAGAAAATAGGAGGGGTACATAAGTGGGCTACAAAAACACAGGCATGGAAATGCTTCTGTATGATGAGAGAATGCCAAGATCAGGCCTACTTAGTTTAAACCAGTGAAAGCAGAGGGAAGGTAACAATACAAATACAAAATAAGAAATTGTATAGCAAAGATAAATTGGATCCTCCTATTTACCCAGTACAAGAGCATAGGGCTATTCAGTGAAACCTGAAGACAATACAATCTAAACCATAAAGGAAGTACTGTATTACATGATGCAAATGTAACCTGTGCAACTCCTTACCACAAAAATTACAAACTAACAAGTAATAAGACCTCCTACAGCTACATTAAATAGGATACCAACTCTTCCTACAAGAATAACTAATAATCATTTAGCACTTTGTCAACTTTAGATCTCAAAATGCTTTACAAAGGAAGACGGTATCATTTTCCACATCGTAAAAATGGGGAAACACCAAGAGATGAAGTAATTTGCCCAAGCTCACCCAACAGGCCAGAGCTGAGAACAGAAAC
Organism: Eretmochelys imbricata; assembly: GCF_965152235.1. Lineage (NCBI taxonomy): Eukaryota > Metazoa > Chordata > Testudines > Cheloniidae > Eretmochelys > Eretmochelys imbricata. The sequence goes on along the minus strand of NC_135579.1, from coordinate 84,122,590 downwards.
TGGGTCTTTCAAGTCCCAGTCTAGCTCTCTGCTCACTAGGCAACCGTCTCTCTACAAAGGAAATTCACCTTAATTAACATTAGTACAACACGTTCCACAGGGGTTGGTTATTCCATAATTGTCCACTGCAGAGTTAGGGTCTATGTTTCTGGCCCCTTCTCTGAATCAGCTAGTAGTGGCCACTCTCAAAAGACAGGATCCTGGAACAATTCCTATCTTGCTAAGTAGGTCATGCAGGAAAGTTCATGCCTGGAACCCTCATTTAAGGAGAATCAGAGGGTACCTGTGAGCAAGGGATTCCTAACAGAGGCAGGTTATGAGGTAGCTGGGAATTTGGTGCTGCTGTGGCAGTACAGGGTGTTAGTGCAGAAGAACCTGTGCCTCTAATCTATCTTGGGTGAATGAACCTCTGCTGCTTCCGCAGGGAAGGAGAATGGGGCTAAAGCCCCTTTCTGCAGCAGGGGACAATCTGGCTTTGGTTTTATACTTTTAATTAAAAAATAAAACTGTTTGATGTTGCTACGTGAGTCACTCTTCTTCCCAAGCACCCTGAAATGGTGGCTGTGTACAATAGAACTATCTTCTTTAAAGCCCTGCCTACCCGCAGTGCTATGAGCCTGAGCAAACAGTAAATACATGGCAGTATTATGCCAGTAACCATTTGGTGATAGGAGAAGAAACAGTTGCTATTTTCAAACAGTTTTAGAAAAAGGAAAAAAGATGACATATCAGAGAGGAAATGACTCTTCCCAACAGAATATAAAGCTCAGCTGACTGACCTACCCTTAAAAGTTTTCTGGCATAGTAATGTCAGTTAGGAGTATGAAAAAAATATCCTCCTCCCCACACACACACACACACACACACCTGACACAGCTATGCCAGAAACAGCCCTAGTGTAGACACAGTTATTCCAGCCAAAAAAATCCTTTTGGAAGCATAGTTTATTTAGAGTTCAGGGAACTGGTATAAGCTATATTGGCAAAAAAAAATAAATAAAACCAGTTTTTTGCTAATGCAAACTGCATCTCCACTAGGCTATATCAATAAACCCTTTCTAGCACAGACAAGTCAGTGTCCCTCAAATACATACATTTAAATATATATATTATATATAATAGTATAGGGAGAGATTGGGTGGAGAGAAATTTAATATATAAATGTACCTGTGTTAAAAAAACAAAACTTGAAAGGCACATGCCAGTTTAACCATTTAGATGCAACAGAAATCCATTTTAGGAAAAAACAAAAAGCAAAAGACTCTAAACTCTAATTTTGAAGAATTTGCAAGTGAAACAGGTGCTATGAAACACTGTTACTTTGGTAGCATATTATTTAGTATATAAAAGTTGTTCATATTTAAGCACAAAGGCTTTCAAAATGTATGACTTACAGTGCACTATTTTTAAAAGTTTGCAGACAAATGCAAACCAGAGCTAATTAGGTGCAAATAGCAGAGGACATTATTTTCTAAGACAAACATCTACCTGTTCTTTTTCACTTTGTCTTTCACCACTGTTAAAAAAACGCTATTATGCTCTTTATTGTATAGCAGTGCTAAAATTATGGTTGAGGAGACACTTTCATTGTATACACTCCTATTTTCTGTAGCTTATAACTTTCTGGAGAAATTACCCTTTCGGGTGAAACTTCTCGTGCCTGTCCTCAAAAGTGAATTCATTTGGAAAGTTCGATAAAATGTGATTAAGTCATAGCTATGTGACATAGGCACAGCTGGAAGCCAACATTCAGAGAAAGACCCTGTGGCTCTGGAGTAGCTTCGGTGAATGAACCTCTTTGCTTCCTTGGGAAGAAAGGGGATGTTCCTACTGGCCCCATTCTGCAGCAGAGGATTATCTGGCTCTGGTTTTATACTTTTAATCTAAAAATAAAAAACCAGTGCTATATGCGATGTAAGCATGTTAATTTTACATTAGTGACAGTACTCAAAACCCATAGGACACCTGCATTCACCTGAAAGACGGGCTATAGGGTTTCAGTAACAAACGCCTGCCATGCTAGGCAATTCAGTTCAGCCCTTGGAGGAAAACCTTTCATTCCCTACTTCCATGGCAGTGGACTCCATCACAGGGAGGTGAAATGCAATACCAGTTTGAGTCAATCTTTTGGAAGGTTTTGATCATATTCTTTTGGGATCAGGACTGCCAAAACAGCAGGCCTAGCCAGGCTGCCAGCGTGAGAGAATCAGCTTCAGCGATTACTTACGCCCTCCTTTGGCCATCGCGCATTCCAACCCCCTCAGCCATGTAGGTTAGCAGCCTGTCTCCCCACACTATCAACACATGTTTGAACTTGCTCCCTGCTCTCATCTTTTGGGCTTTTTTTCCCCACAGCTTGTTGGTCTAGTACCATGTCACTCTTCCTTACAGTATTTGAATCCTCAGTCCTAGTGTCACCTACTGGGCCCATAAGCAGGCAATACTGTTCCCAATCCAGCTTTGTTTTATCCCCAGTGGAGCCTTGCTTGAAGAGGCATCAGGGCATGAGATGTGATCTGCTGAGTCCAAATACACAAACTGAGGGAAAACGCTGCTAGCTCATATGCAATTATCCAGCACTGTGGAAATTATCTGGTTCCTCGGCTGTTATCAGGCTATTGCAGTGGGTGAAACAAGACAAAAATCAGTCCAATAGTCCTGGCCGCTCAATTAGCCAGGTTGGAGCTGCTGACCCTAAACATTTCAAGGGGGTGCCATCAAACACCTCATGGCAAACAGGGCTTGGAAAGGGGTCAACAATGATGGTGTTGTTTTATTTGCTGCACTGTCCACCAACCATTAGGAATAAGAGTTTTTCTTACAAGTGTCCTGGCCTGCTTTACCCAATTGCATGCAATTTTGTGATGTCAGCTCTGTTATCTTTAGTTTTAGGCTCCAGACCTGGCTGAAGAGCAAGTGATAAAACGGAGGATGCCAGCTAAGATTACAGTTTAGCATGACCTGTAGTCTCTGATCCCAAAGAGCAAAGATCCAGGTAAGGCTGTTTACGTAGGGATAAGAGTGGTCTATCAACGTCGCTGCAGTTTGGAGACGGGGCATATGTCCTCCCTGCAGAACAGGTGTCAGCACCACCATTACCATAATCTGATGGTGGCTGGTCTTTAATCCGAGGGGCAGGTCTCTGAACAAAAGTGGGTGGCATTACTGGTGATAGTAGGGATAGCAGTAGCTTTGGTTTACCTATATTCCTTCATCATGTCAGGAAGACAGAGCTTCCTGGTAGGTAATAAGATAACCTGGGAAAATAAGGATTGGCTTGTATGGTGAATTGAACCCTCCTATTTTCATAGCTGCCAGGACTTTCTGCCCCAGGGCTTAGGTAGGTTTGCTTGTTTATCTCTATTTTGCAGCCTTTTCTGCCAATCTGGAGTCACACATTTGTGTAATCATTTGGGCATGCCCAGGAAAAACCAAGTACTGCACATACATTCAGGATATCGTTTTTCCTCAGTAAAGGTAAAGCCACGGCCATGAATCAAGGTACACAGACATTTAGGCAGCATACCTGGCTGTGTACATATGGAAAAGCTACCATACCTTTAGTCAAATGATGGCAATACGCTTGAATAAATAATCCTAAAGAAGTGAAAATGTTGAAATAAAGATGCTGATTTTAGAGTGATGATTATTCAGGTTTTTAAAAAAGTTTTTACCATTTCTATAGCATCATAATTCATCCTAGGCACTATATAGTAAAACGATACAATACATCAGTACAGTTATATGGTCAAGGATTTACAGACAAGAAGGTCAGCAATGCAATCTTGGCCACACTGTGGGCATGGGTTTACACACATACATTATACATACAATGTGTAATTCTGCTCTGAAAAGTGTCTATTGAAAAAGTTATTTTTATACAACAGTTCTACTCCCTATCTATAGTCATTCATAGCTACATACTTTAGTGACTAAAACAAGATTTTACTGTTTTATACTCCCAAGAGGGAGAAAAAGCTGGATATATTCTGTGTGCATTATCATCAAAATTGTTTATTAAATTCCAAATACAGGGCTAAAATATGCAACCTCAGAGAAATCACTGAGATTGCACAAAGGGATAATTTGGCCTGCAAAACATATATGATGTGACAGACGGAAAGTATTCAGTTTGACTCTTAGATCCCAGGCTGAGTTCACAGGGGTGGAAGTTGGGGGTAGGGGGGATTTCACTTGTAAACAGAGCACATTTACTCAGAACCTTACTGAGATGCATTTCTAGAGTCACTCTTCTGAGTGGTACTGTACTTAAGGACAAAAATTATAATCAAATACTTGAAAGAAAAGACTGTCATATGAGGAAGATAGCTGACTTATGGGTGTTCTGAGAGTCAGCTTCCTTAACCATGGAATGTTTTTCTGGGAAGAACAACAGTTGAGAAGAGATGGAGTGCACCTGACCAAGAAGAGGAAGAGCATCACCTCAACAACACAGTGAGGAGGGCTTTAAATTAGGTTAAAAGAGGACAGGTGACAAAAGCCCACAGGTAAACATTAACAAAGGCAACCTTAATAGAGGACTAAATTTTTGGGGAGGGGGCATAGAAAAGTACATAGGGTCAGCAAGGAGCATCAAGAGGGCTATCAGTGGGGGAATCTGCTCAAGGTCTTAGATATCTATACACAAATGGAAGGAATATGGGGAATAAAAAAGAACTGGAAGTATTAGTAGATAAGCTAAATTATGACTTAACTGGCATCACAAAGTCTTGGTGGGATAAAACACATGACTAGAAAATTTCTATAGAGGGGTATGGCTTGTTTAGGAAGGACAGGCAGGGAAAAAAGGAGAAGGTGTTGCATTATAAGAATACAGACACATGTTCTGCGATCCAGAAAGAGGTGAGAGGCAGATCAGTTGAAAATCTCTGGGTAAAGGTAAAAGGGGAAAAATAGGGTTTTAAAAAGTGGTGAAGGATGCATTTCTAGAACAAATAAGAGAAATATCCAAACACGGGACCTGGTAGTAATGGGGGACTTTCACTACCCATACGTCTGTTGGAAAAGTAATATGGCAAAACACAAAATTTCCAGTAAATCCTTGGAATGCTCTGGGGACAACTTTGTTTCAGAAATGCAGTAACAAGGGACATAGCCACTTTAAACTTGATTCTGACCAACAGGGAGGAATTGGTTGTAAACTTAAAGGTTAAAGGTAAAAATGAACAAGAAATGATAGATTCTAAGGAAAGGAAGGAGAAAGAGCAGCAAAATAAGAACAATGGACTTTGAAAAAAGCAGACTTTAACAATCTCAGAGCACTAGTAAGTCAGGTCCCATGGGAAGAAAATGTAAGGGATAAATTTGTTCAGGACAGCTGGCAGTTTCTCAAAGAGACAACATTAAAGGCACAACAGTAAATTATCCTGATGTGAAAGAAAGATAGGAAGAATAGTAACAGGCTAATCTGGCTCTATCAAGAGCTCTTTAATTACCTGAAAATCAAAAAGGAATTCTACAAAAAGTGGAAACATGGACAAATTGCTAAAGAGACGTACAAAAGCATAGTACAAGAATGTAAGGACAAAATCAGAAAGGCTAAGGCATAAAATGAGTTACATCTAGCAAGGGATGTAAAAAGCAAGAAGAGGTTCCATAAATTAGGAGCAAAGAAAGATGAAGAAAAGTGTAGGTCCTCTACTTAGTGGGGAAGGAGAGCTAATAACTTATGACATCAAGAAGGCTGAGGTGTTTAATGCCTGTGCTACTTCAGTCTTCACTAAAAGCGTTAACACTGAACAGATACTCAACTCAATTAATGTTTTAACAAGAGAGAAGGAACACAAGCCAAAACAGGGAAGGAACAGGTTAAAGATACGTTAGATGTATTCAAGTTGGCAGGGCCTGATGAAATCATCCTAAAGTAATTAAGGAACTAACTGAAGCGATCTCAGAACCATTAGCAATTATCTTTGAGAACTCATGGGAGACAGGTGAGATCCCAGAGGACTGGAGAAGGTTAAACATAGTACCTGTCTTTAAAAAGAGGAACAAAGAGGAGCCAGGAAATTATAGACCAGTCAACCAAACTTAAATACCTGGAAAGATGCTGAAACAAATTATTTATCAAATCATAAGCACCTAGACAATAAGAAGGTGATAAGATATAGGTAGCATGGATTTGTCATGAACAAACCTATAACCTAATTTTCTTCTTTAACAGGTGTATTGGCCCAGTGCAGTGGTCCCCAAACTTGTTCCGCCGCTTGTGCAGGGAAAGCCCCTGCTGGGCTGGGCCGGTTTGTTTACCTGCTGCGTTCACAGGTTTGGCCGATCGTGGCTCCCAGTGGCCGAGGTTCGCTGCTCCAGGCCAATGGGTGCTGCCCCCATTGGCCTGGAGCAGCGAATCGCGGCCACTGGGAGCTGCGATCGGCCGAACCTGCAGATGCAGCGGACAAACCAGCCTGGCCCAGCAGGGGCTTTCCCTGCACAAGCAGTGGAACAATTTTGGGAACCACTGGCCTACTGGATGAAGGGGGAAGCAGTAGACATGATATATCTTAATCTTAGTAAGGCTTTTGACACCATCCCACATTACCGTCTCATAAGCCAACCAGGGAAATATAGTCTAGACGAAGTTATCATAAGGTGGGTGCACAACTGATTGAAAGTCCATAGTTCTACTGTCAAATTGGTATCTAGTGGGGTCCTGCTGTGGTCAGTCCTGGGTCCAATACTATCCAATATTCTCTATTAATGACTTGGATGATAGAGCATATGCTTGTCAAATTTGCAGATGATTCCAGCCTAGGAGGGGTTGCAAGCACTTTGGAGGACAGGATTAGAATTCAAAATGACTGACAAATTAAAGAATTGGTCTGAAATCAAGAAGATGAAATTCAATAAAGACAAGTGCAGAGTATTATACTTGGGGGGAGGGGGAAATCAAATGCTTAACTATAAAATGGGAATAACTGGCTAGGCGGTAGTACAGCTGAAAAGGATCTGGGGGTTATAGTGGATCACATTGAATATAAGTCAACAATGTGACGCAGCTGCAAAAAAAGACTAGTATCATTCTGGGGTCTATTAACAAGAATGTTATACATAAGACACAGGAGGTAATGGTCTTGCTCTACTTTAGTACTAGTTTACTCTAGGCTTGAAATTAGACAAAGGTTTCTAACTGTTAGAGGAGTAAAGGTCTGGAACAGCTTTCCAAAGGGAGCAGTGGGGGCAAAAAAAACTAACCGGTTTCAAGACTGAACATAAGAAGCTTAGGGAGGGGATGATGATGAAACTGCCTACAATGACATGTAGCCCATCTGTGACTCCTAGTAGCAAATATCCCCAACAGTCAGTGATAGGACACTAGATGGGGAGAGCTCTGAGTTACTAGAGAGAATTCTTTTCCAGCTGTCTGGCTGGAATGTTCAGGGTCCAACTGATCACCATATTTGGGGTCGGCAAGGAATTTCTCCCCAGGTCAGATTGGCAGAAACCCTGGGCTTTTTTGCCTTCTTCTGCAACATGGGACACAGCTCAATTGCAGGTCTAAACTAGTGTAAAGGGTGGATTCTCTGTAACTTAAAGTCTTTAAATCATGATTTAAGGACTTCAGTAACTCAACCAGAGGTTAGGGGGTCTATTACAGGAGTCGGTGGGTGCGGTTCTGTGGCCTTTGGTGTGCAGGTCAGACTAGATGATTATGATTATTCTCTGATTTTAAATATCTCAACCATAAATGCATTAAGCATTGATTGTTGCATTCCATTCTAATTGTTTTTCTTACTTCAGTTTAATGAGCTGTGAGGGTATGCTTACTGAGTTTTCCCTTCCGTAAATTACGTTTTAATAACCCACCTAACTGCCTCCTTTTCCCCAAGCAGGTTCTCTTTTCAAAAGTACAGCATCACTGATTTCTTCCCTGCCCCTCAAAATTCAGCCCAGCTCTGTTGATTCTCCTGCCTATCATTTCTCTCAGATGAAGACAGTAAAAGGATGGAGGGAAATGAATAAGGCCTAAGAAATCTGAATAAGAAAATTTAATTGCAGTTGAAACAAGTCTGAAAGCTCTATTAATGTCACTTCAGCTGTCTTTTAAAATGTGGCCAAATCTGCCTGTAAAGCCGATTTATCATTTGATAAAAATATTTGAGAGAAAAAAGAAAAAAATTATCAGCAGCTGAATTGAGGAACAATAGGTAGACAGAGGTCTTTTAAGGACAAATTTAATTGACTCAATTTTTTAATGGGGGTCTACAATAGATACTATATTGATAGGCGCATTAGAAATAGCAGGGATAGATTGCACTTTTCATTTTAAATTCTTGTCATTCTCATGCCATTTCATTTTTAGAACAAAAAACCTATTCCTTAAAAGTGTTATAATTATTGTGAGTGAATCTACTGCTTGTGAAAGGTGCTGGACTGAACGCCAGGGAGAAATACGCCTTCTCTTTGGCCACAGAACAGGTACAGCATGGAGTGCAAGCTTCTTACTGCTGTCCTGCCACCGTGTCCCACTCTGACTTGAAGAGGACGGTGTTTTCCAAGCTCAGCCATTCACTGGTATCTCATCCACAAAGGGCATGTGCGAGGGGGTGGGGGGTTTGGATGATGTAACGAGAGCAAGCTCCAACCTTAATCTTATTTCTCACAGTCTACCCTGTTGTTAGCCCGTAAGGTTCTTTGTGCAGGGAATCTTTGTTTCTAATTTAACATCAAACCACATCGCCAGTGCTCAGAAAAAAAAAGTCTCAAGTGCTATGACTAACAGCTAGATTTGAACTAGGGTTCTAGAGGTGAAAAATGCTTTTTCCCAGTACTAACCCCTCAGGCCATCCACTTTCCCTCAGAAAATCTCTTTATTTTTCAACAGTGCCAAGATAGGGGAGACGCATGTGCAAATATGCAAGGAAAAGTCTACAGCTCTCCTCCCCTCCCCTTGTGCCCGTTACAGGTGCTGAGCACAACATTGTGCTTATGGAGCAGAATGACTCTGTGGGACTAGTGCACTGATGGTGCTAGTCTCTAGCACCATCCAGAAGAACATGGGTGGTGAACCTACAGCCGGCCCATTGCTTAATTTCATCTGGCCCACAGAGCAGGGTTGGGAGCTCACCCCATTTCGCCCACCCACCCAACACTCCAGCCAAGGAGCAGGGTCCGGGGCTCACCCTGCTCCGCCCGGCGCTCCAGCAACCCCCCGCACCCCAACCCCACTCCCCTGCTGGAGTGCCGGGTGGGCAGAGCAGGGCAAGCCCCCAAACCCCAACCATGTTCCCCGGCAGGAGCACTGGGTTGGAGCAGGTGGCTCCCATTTTTCCAGGGCCCCCCAATTGGCTGGGGCTCCTGGGCACATTGCCTTAGCCCAGTGGCTAAGCTGGCACTGGGAGGAGGGCAGCAGGCAAGCGAGCGGGCAGCCCAGTGGCGGCAGAGGAATGCTCAAAAAAGGAAGGCCTGCTGCTTGGGGAGCCAGGCCTGTTGCGGGGCGGTGGGATGGGAGCCGTTGCTGCTGGAGAGCGGTGTCCCCTCTCGGAGCTGGATGGAGCTGGATGCGAGCTCCAGGGGACCCCTGGCCAAAGTGTCTATCGCCCCCTGCAAGGCCGGGTGGAGGGAGGGGGAAGACGGACCCAATTCCTCCTGCTCCACCTTCCCGCCCACCCACCCACCGAGCCAAAGTCAGGGCCTACCCAAGTGTACCATCCTGGCTACGCCACTGGGCCACCCACCCCGGAGCATGGAGAGGACAGCCCCTCTCATTCCAGTTCTGGGGAGGAGCCCCCGTCGGGGATCCTGCAATCGGCTCTGGGCCCCCAGCAATGTACTGACAAACCAGGGGGAATTCAGAGAAGAGCCACATGACAGCATCAGGGATGGTAGGGCCGATTTATGACGAGAATCATATCACAGCGTCTGATCCAAAGACTGGGGTAGTCAACAGCATGGGCTTTGGACCAGACCCTTGCTTTTTACTTGTATGTGGCTCATGACTGATCTTTTCTGTGGATCAATGGCCCCTGATAGAAAAAAGGTTCCCCACTCCTTCAGCAGAAGTATCTTGGCAGACACCAGACCCTTTCCAGAAGCAGCACTAAACTTGCACTCACCAGAGCTGGGGGTGGGATTGTGCCTGTAGGACAGTGCACCTCAACACCATCCCTAAAACGAGGCTGTGACGAAATGCCACAATTAAGCCTAAAAATAACAAAGATAAAACATCTAATGTACATGTTCTATGCAATGTGGCAATCTTTAATGCTGTATTCCCTCCAACAAAATGATCCAGGCATCTATACGTTAATAATACAAATACAAATAGTTCCTAATGATTTTTAGAGATTTATGTCAGATAGACTATTCCCTTCCTGTATATCTAATCTTTATATTTGACATACAGAGCAGAACCATTTGGTATTCAGGAAAAACATCTTCAGAAATCTCTTCTCTGGCATTTGTTGTTCCTGTATATGAACAGATTTGGTCCTCCTGTCACTTAATATTGCTAAAATTTAAGAACAAAACCCACTTAGCATACATTAACCATTAATTAATAGAACCATTCATAGACCTTGCAACACTGTCTTTTTAAGGCTATGCAATTTGGATGAAAGGGTTTCCAATGCATTAAATACACTGGATCATCTTTGCATAGAGGAAAATTGTCTCTGGTATCAGGGATTTAAAATAATTGTAAATTGTACTATTGTACTCAAGAGTTTCTGAACTGCACTGTTTTAAGTCTTATAAATTCTGTTTTGACATATCTATTGGTTTGTTCTTATTAGATATTTACTGATTTCTAATAGACAAGATTAAATAATGTATTTTTACACATTTTGGCAGCTTTTTCTTCAACTAGATTAAATGAGGTCATTGTTTGGCCATATTTTTGTTTTCAATTCTAATGGCTCATAGAATCCTAAACCCAAAATTGCCCTAGGTAAAAGTACTGATCTAAAGGATTGTATTTAACACACAAAAAATCAATATTTTCTACAATATTTTTGTTTCTGTTGAGCAAGTTTTCAATATGTCATGCCTGAAGTCTATAGAGTGACTTAAGTTTTTATTGATAAAATGACATCTTACTTAAATAAGGTTCTGCATATTGTCTAGACCTTTGTTCCAGTGATGGGATAACTTTTAAAAAGATTTACTTAGAGGTGGAAGGGAAAGCATTCTTCCTTTTTACAACTCATAAACAGCCTTAACATTTTAAAGATTCAGCTGAGATCTTCGGTTTTCCTGCTGGCTCTGAAAACACAGGATGAAAAATTGCTCATAAACAGCATTAAAATGTGTTTAAATGAGAAAGTATAAAATTATCTAATAGTATAACCATTAGTTAGGCTTTTTACTGAAAGGAGGACAGATGACACAACATCAAAAGAGCATCTAGATGTGAGGTTTCAGCATTATTTGTCACTACAAACAGACATAATACACAAATAAAGAACCTTTGATAACACCAATTTTCATCCCATGTTGCAGTCAGTGCAATCATCTTGGTTGCTCAGAAAGCCTAGAAGATGTATTTCATGTGCTTGATTCCATACGTTTTAAAGAAAACCATGATAATCAATGCCCAGAGTCCTAGAATAAAACCTCCTGGAGGATGCCAGTCTTTCTGTTTTGGTTTCTGTAAAATAAAAATGGTATCACTGTTAGTTCTTCGTGCTAAATACTTTTTGGATTTATCAACTGGAAAAAAATCTTTGCGCTAGGGCAAAATATTGACAAAATGCACATCCTTTACAAAGCTGATATCCAGCGCCAAACATCTATCCTTTTAATGAAGTTAAAAGTAACTGGGGTGAAGTGAGCTGACAGCCTGTCACTTCACCTGCATCTGGGAGTGACACTATAGCTATGAGTAAAACACCACTTTTGTTGTACACTATTTGCAGGTGCACATAATTTTCCAGAAGAAAAATCCCTCACACATTTGTTTGGAGTGAAATTTCTCATGATTGGGCTCAAGTGAACTGTGAAATTTTATGGGAAAATTTGGTAAAACTTTGTTGGGTATTAAAAATATACATTCTTAAGTGTGAAAGTTAAAAAAAAAAAGAGGAGTTTGGTTTTTCATCATCAAAGAAATGATGGTCAGATGTTCCTTCTGTGCTGAGTTATTTAATGAATTAATAGTTATTTAAATATATACATAATTATTAATAGTT